>NC_056732.1:761817927-762152927 GCF_019279795.1 Protopterus annectens | reverse complement strand
CCTACTAGTCATGACTTCAAAATTAAAAAAAAAAAATTATGGGAGATGCTGTGGACAACATCCTCTATAAGTTGGTTGTATTTTCCCCTTCTTGCCTTAAAATGTATGGCTCTAATCATTCTGATTTTTTTTTGTTTTTTTCTTTTCCACACCTCTGTTTAGGACTGCCTGGTGATTTGAGATAGCATGAATTATAGTTCCATTGGAAGGAATTACCATCCATTTAACAGGAATGAGAGGAATAATAAAACTAGCTGCATATAATGAACGCATTAATCAGAAAGCAGGTTACAAGTAAACAAAGCAAATGTAAGCACATCACAACAAATTCTGAAAGAAAATTGTATAAATTAAAAGCAAAATAAAAACAAACAAACAAATAACCAAATACTTAAAACAGTGATATTAACTTACCTACTGGTTATAGTTACGAAAGTGGAAAATTCGGTATGCAAAGCGACACTCATATTTGTCCAGAAAAACAATAAATGAAATGATAATGAAGAAAGATAATTTAATCAGCATGCACTACAATAATTGCATTGCTTATAGCAGTATTTTTTTGAGAAAAGAGATATTGTATAATTTTTTTTTCAGTCACTTAAAGAAGAGATTAATGTAGAACTTCATACAGTTTTGTTACAAAATGTCAATAAAAATAGTGTGTGTGTGTGTGTGTGTGTGTGTGTGTGTGTGTGTGTGTGTGTGTGTGTGTGTGTGTGTGCATGTGTGTGTGCAAGTGTGTGTGTGTGTGTGTGTGTGTGTGTGTGTGTGTGTGTGTGTGTGTGTGTGTGTTTGTGTGTATGTATGTGTTTGTGTTTGTGTCTGTGTGTGTGTGTGTGTGTGTGTGTGTGTGTGTATGTAATTTAAATAAATATATGCTTCCTGTGTTTGGGCTTTACTAGACTACCTACTTCATGGTAGTACTGGTGTATTGCTTTAGCTTAGTTGAGATTTTAGGCTAGTGTATATGAATGAGTCATTGTTAATAGAAGAGATGAGAAGTCCTTGACTTAATCTTTTGGTGTAGTTTCTTCTTAGACATTTGCTTTGCTATGTCTGCTGAAGTTTCTGCACAGAGGACTATTAGCAGGGTATGACTGTGCAGACCTATTAAGCAAGCAATAATGCTTAATGGTGTGTGTTACTGTTTAAATAATGCATGTTTAATAGGCATTGGCGGGCCACTACACCCCCGGAAGGGCATTATTTGCAGAGTATCACATACCCAGGTGGGTATGAGGAGATGATTTAGCTCAGACAATGAGCTATCTGTTAAATTGTTTTGTATTTTTAACTATATTTTTTATGTAAAATAATTCCTCTGCCTAATGTTTCAAACTTGCTGTAGTGTATATAAAAAATGTTGTAGGAAATATTTTACATCTAAGATACAAGTTATGCAAGTATTTAATTTCTACACACACACACACACACACACACACACACACACACACACACACACACACACACACACACACACACACACACACACAGACATACACGCACACACACAAAGATGTCTGTAGGTAAGCAAGTGAATAAAATAAAAAAATGCCAGACTTTGCAACGCCTCAAACACATACCCTTTACTGTCCCTGGTTTGGCTGTCCTCATCACTTAAATATCTTGACTATCTCTCAATCACTCTTCATAAGCTCTCACACACACACACACACACACACACACACACACACACACACACACACACACACACCGTGCACACACAAGCTAATTTTATTTTATTTACTTGTTATTGTAATATTACACTACATAAAGAGCAAAGTACTGCTTAGTGAGTGTAAACAATGGTGGCCATTTGCTTTTCAAATACACAAGTTCATTCTAGCCTCATATGTTGTCGGAATGTGGCAGATTTGTTTTTCAGCAGACGTTGCCTCTTTATTAACACCATGCTGGAGAACGTTTGTTCTCCAATCAGACTTTAATATACAGTTTGCCCATTTCCTAATACATATTTGTGCAGCCATGGCATAGGAGATAAATATTGCTATATTTATTTCTTGCCAGAAATGCATGCTGTGTTAATGGCTAACCTGGAAATTACAGGGTTAGAAATGATAGAAGATGGTAGATTATTCATATCTTATGTTTGATTTATATGTATTTGTTTACTGTGATAGTGCACTGATCTCAATGAGCCATTTACATGCATGAAATGAACAAAACATGTTTACAGATAACATGATATGCTATAAAACATGTACATATTTACAAATGCTAAACATATGCTACAACATTTAGTTCAAGAAGCAGTTTACAACTGATGAAAGCTGCCTGAACTCCATCAGCAGGGAGGAAATTGTGTTGACTAAGTTGGATATGCCCAGCTGTGTAACGCAACCACTTTATAGAACTGGCAGACAGATAACATGGTACATATAATTTGGAAAGCAGAATCTCCTTTAGAAAAGATTCATATTTAGAAATGATTCATATATGCATATATTTATGGGCTGCAAGTGCAGACTTTTTTAATTATGATATTTTTTGTTTATTTTGACTATCAAAAGTGGTTGGCACACTTGAGAGTAAGAAACAGAAGTTTGTTGAATATTTAGGTATAATTAATCAACCTAAGCATGCATTTTGTTAGTGGGAAGAGAGTCATAATTATAGCAAGGTTAAACAAACACTGTTGCAAGACTTTAATTAATTAAACTAATGAAATTACATTAAATGCAATGCTGTCATCTTGTAATACCATGGGTCATTAAGGGTAAAGACAGAGTGTTCTTGTTTTGTTAAGGTTGAGTTATGAGAAGAAAGAGCAACAATCTCGCTTTCTATCAAAGCTGGGTCAAAATCTGCATGCTGTTATAAATCATCAATATATAAAAAAGGCAGAAACAATATTTACAGATAGTAGCACAAGGGACGTACTTATATGTTTGTTGATACTTTACTGGAGAAGAATTAAAAAAAATGGAAAAGAAAGAGAGAAATAGTGACAAGTTAATAGAATAAAAATACAGATTTTACAGTTCTGACAAAGAATTTAAAGACCGGGGTACACTGAGGCTGGCCTTTTGGTACAGAGGGAGTGTCCCCTAATGCAGAGTTATTAAGTCTATGTATTGCATGTGAACAGGAGATGAGAATGTAGTGCCGAATTGCCTGCTCTTAAATCTCAGGAGATGGAATCAGGTTTATATGCATTCATCACGCTTCTTTTTGGAGCCTGGAGATGGATAGTAAAAGGCTGCATTAGTTTTTCAGGTTGCCCACCACTACTATGTGCATGTGGAAGCATACATGCTTGACCCAGAATGATTTCCTTGCATATCTGCTGTTATGGGAGGAAGAAGTAATAACACTCATTGTTGATAGCTATCATCGTATATCGTCATGAAGGGGTTAACTTTCATGCATTCCACTAAGAACACTCTCTTCCCAGCTTTTACATAAAGAAGCTGCTTGACTTAAGTTTCTCATATTGTACACCTCATAACATGTAGGGGTATATCTATGATTGCTGGTAAGCAGCTATGGTAAGTTCAGTCATTGTGCAAGCAAGCCATGTACAGAATATACTTTACTAAATACCCTTTCTTGTACATTAGTTTTACAGGTTCAACATACTTTTTTTTTAATTTAACATGGCTTCAGATGACCTGTTTTTAAAGATCCCTGCAACCACGACTAAATTGACAGTGCTTTAATGGTGTGTAATAGGTCATGGATACCTGTTATAATGACCCAAATTTCTGGCTCAACAATTTAATTTGAATAATGATATTACTCTCATGAAATGTTCATGGTTTGCAGGACAGAAAAAAGTGCGAGTTTTGATAGGTGTGTATCTTTTTTTGTCAGGCTAACCAAGTGGATATTTTCCAAGTTAAAGACACACACATGCACACTCACATGCACACATGCATGCACACATACGCACACACACACACACACACACACACACACACACACACACACACACACACACACACACACACACACACACACACACACACACGCACACACACACACACACACACACACACACACACACACACACACACACACACACCCACACACACACACACACACACACACACACACACACACACACACACACACACACACACACACACACACACACACACACACACACACACACACACACACACACACACACACACACACACACACACACACACACACACACACACACACACACACACACACACACACACACACACACACACACACACACACACACACACACACACACACACACACACACACACACACACACACACACACACACACACACACACACACACACACACACACACACACACACTGGATTAGTATCCTCTAAGAGACTTTGCTTGAAGGGTTGCATGTGATGTGTCTTTCCTTGGGTAGGAGCAGTTTCTCGATGCAGGGACTGTATGGTGCAGGTGCTTAGCAGACTCAATTCCATGTGTAGTTTAAGACGTTTTATATCACTGATATTTAAGATAGTGTTCTTCATTTCATTATTCTGCTCTGCACAGCTCTGTCCTGTGCACCTCCCTGTTTGTCAAAGTCAAGGTAAATGTTATTGTCATTCAAATCTACACCACAGAGCAGCTGAATGAAATTGTGTTGCTTCGTTCCCAGTGCAAGGACATACATACAGATAATATTTTAGTAAAAAAAGTAATTTGACATCACAAAAACATAATAAATAAATAGAAAGAGAACAACATGTAGATACCGCACAGTGTATATTGCACTCTCTTGAATTTCTTTTATAAGGGTACAGGTGAAGAACAGACAGTTAGAATTGCTCATTCAAATATGGACATTGACTGTCTATATTGCACCCGTATGAACTGTGTAAAATTAATAAAATTTGTAGAATGTGATAAGCCTATAATGTGTACTATTCTTGATCAGACAGCTATATACATGCCTAGTTAATTGGGAGAGGAATGAAAGAGCTTTCTTCTAGTTCACCTGTCGACAGAGTTCAACAGTCTAACGGATAAGGAGAAAAAAAATGTTGTTCAGCTTGGAAGCCTTGCAGTGCATGCTGTATCTTCCACCTGAGGAGAGGAGGGAGAACATGTTATTTGCAGGATGGGTAAGGTCATTAGTTATCTTTCTGGCCCTTCCTATGCAGTGAGTCTTGTTCAAGTCTTCTGAGGGTGTATGTGAAGAACCAATGATTTTCTCCACTGCCCTTACAACTCTTCTAAGGGCCCTACGGACAGAGGCATTACAATTCCCATATCAAACTGTGATGTTGTTGGTTAGGATCCTCTCAATGGTGCCCCTATAGAATGTTTGGAGGGTGGATTGCAAGAAGTTTGCTTTTCTCAGTTTCCTTCAGAAGTGCAACCATTGCTGTGCTTCTTTGACAGTGTAATTGGTGTGCTCTGACCAGGGCAAGTCCTTTGAGATGTCTATTCCCAGAGATTTCAAGCTCTTGACCCTCTCCACTGATACCTTTTTTTATCTCTAGAGGTTTATGTACTTCCTGACACTTTCTGAAGTCTACAATCAGTTCTTTGGTTTTGCTGACATTCAACTCTAAGTTGTTGCTATCGCACCATACTATCAGTTGATCCACCTTGCTTCTGTAGGCTGTTTCCTCTGTGTTCCAGACTAGAGCTATGCTTCTGGTGTCATCTGTAAATCTGATGAGTTTATTGGACTCCTGCCTGCCATGCAGTCATGTGTCAGCAAGGTGAATAATAAAGAACTCAAGACACATCCCTGTGGTACCCCTGTGTTCAGAGTTATGCTTCCAAAACGTTCACCAACACAAACCTTTTGAGGCCTCTCCGTAATGAAACTTAGGATGCAATTGCATAATGGGTACTGTGACTGTACTAGTTTCTTTACTAGATTCTGAGGGGCAACAATGTTGAAGGCATACCTGAAGTTGATGAATAGTATTCTGGCATAGCACCTTCCAAATGGGTCTAGGTTATATGAAGTGCTAGAGAGATTGCATCTGCTGTGCAGCGGTTTGGCCTATATGTAAACTGCATTGTATCCAGATTTGCTGGTGTGCTTGAGGTTATTTGGTTTTTAATTAGCCTTTGAAAACATCATCACTGTCGAAGTCAGAGCAACTGGTTGGTAGTTGTTTAGACTTTTTGGCTGTGGTTTCATGGGTAAAAGAATGACTGTCATCTTAAAGCACCTCAGTACACTAGCTAGTTACAATGAAGTGTTGAAAATGTCCATGAGCACTGATGCCATTTCTGATGCACATTCTTTCAGTACCCTGCCCATGATGTTATCAGGGCCCACTGCTTTTCTTGGGTTGACATGTCTCAAGGTTCTTAGGTCATCGATTGTGTTTAGGCACAGCACTACTTCTTTCTTACCAACATAGGGTTTGTCACCATTTTGTTATCCATGTCACATCTGCTGAAGAAGTTATTCATCTCATTCAACAATACAGTGAATGATGATGCAGGTTTGTAATCAGTTATAGTTTGTATGCCCTTCCATAGATGTCTGGTATCATTTTGATCATTAAAGTGATCCTTGATCTTTCTGCCATAGGCTCTCTTTGCTTCTTTTATACCTTTGCTCTGTTGGTCACTGGCTAATTTTAAGGCTTCCTTGTCCTTGGATTTGAATGCTGCATTTTGTCCTTTTATGAGCTCAAACATCTCACTGGTTAACCATGGCTTTTGGTTCACTTGTATGGTAATGCACTTAGTGGTAGTTGCATCATCTACACATTTTGAGATCTAAGCTATAACCCACTTTGTATAGGCTTTCAGGTCAGTTTGGTTGTTTGACAAGGCTGCATCCTTAAACACTGACCAGTCAGTACACTTGAACCAGTCCTGCAGTGTTTAGACTGCTCCCTGATGCCACAGCCTTATTTGTTTCCTTGTTGATTTGCCAGATTTTAGCAATGGCATATATGCAGGAACCATCATGATGGCAAGACGATCAGAGTTTCCAATAAGTGGATAAGGTGCTGCCATATACGCCTGCTTAATGTGGGTGTATACCATATCCAGTGCATTTACTCCTTTTGTGGCAAAATTCACATGTTGATGGTACTTCTATGACATTAACGCTGATGTAAACAGACTATAGCTGACCACATTTTCTGATATTTGCAAACTATGGTTTGATATCAAATTACATTCTTATACTCAAATTATCCAACAAGGGCTAGACCAAGCAAAGGCATAGTATGGTGATCATGGGCTTACTCCCACAGCTATGAAATGCAGCAGTTTTATTTGGTAAATCTAACTTCACTGCTGCTTACCATATATTCATCATGAAACTGATTATCTAAGTTGATAACATACTGTCCTTTGACCACCATTTTCTCTGATGGTTATCAAATACGTCTGCCTTGCACAACATCATGAAAGATACTTCATGGGATCTCAGCACAGACCACAGAAGTTATAGCCCCACTTTAATCCTCCCTTAATAGGTCTGTCATTGAATACAGTGCCCCTTTTGGCATGTACCTCCTTAAGCATTTAAATCAACTCAAGAGGCATCGACATTTCCTCACCAAAATGATTGCAAATCTCAGTACCATTAGATACGCTGAGAGACTAAAAGCTCTGTTCCCCTACTTAATGCCATAAAGACATTTGAGGGGATAATCACTGTTTGGCTTCCTGTGATATGAAATACCCAATACTCTTTAAATTCCTTTACCTAACTATAACTAATCGTAAAACAAATATATGCTCTAGAGACCTTAACATATGCTATCACATCAACAGCACAGGAATGTGAGACTATTACTTAACCCAACATATCCCCTGTTTCAGAAAGAAGACACCCTTACCTATCAAGTAATGCACTCCTCTAGCAACCACTATATTCAGTCTGGATGACTGGATGGCTGAGTGCAAATGTTCACCTCTGACATATGGAGAAAATCAACTTCATGAAATCACTGTCAATTTACCACCAGTAAGGTGTGATGTGGCTGAGCTTCTCTATGGTCTCTTTGCTCATAAGGTAGTAAAAGCATGTGAACCTATGGCTTACCCAACTAGCTCCTACATTTTTAAGACAAAAAAATAGAACTAGTGTGTTGGTTCACTAATAGAAAACACAAAGACACTGGAACGCAGATGTGATGTAATACCGTTATTGGAACAACATAGGTTTTGCGATTACTTGAGCTTTCAAGCTGAATGAGCCCTTTGTCAAGCTTTATTAAGATCTTTATGTTAGATTCAATGGTAAAATATCCACTTGTGCCTATAAAACATATACTCGCTTGCTTGAGTAATTGCAAATCGTGTGTTGCAATGTCTTTACATTTTCCATTTGAAGATATTTATATAGATTGCTGTTCTCAGCCTGTCAAGATATAGCAGTTTTAAATGATACTGTAAGCTAAGAGGTGTGTTTCTTGGCTATATATATTAGAGTTATGGCATTATCTAGATTTTACTGACTGTGTTTCCTGGGTCCCAATCCATAGTATATTATTTCATTATTTTTCTTCAGGAATTTGAGTATGCAGCTTCAGCAGATATTCTTCCTTAATGACTCTCTAATCAGTGGTGGTTTCACATGAGCTCTCTTGCATATGTTTCCTGTAAAGACATTCAAGCAGGGGGGTCTTGAATCTGTTGTTGTATAATCACGCCAAAGGACATATTCTTTGGGAGAAAGTTCTAAATCAAATCCTTACTGCAGACAAGAAACCATACCGGATATACCTAGCTTGATCTTTATTAAGGGTCATGTGTTGAGGAATGACAAAGACCTGCAATGAAGTGTCGCAGTGCTTTCATGACAGAAAAAAAAAAAAAACCTTAGAAGATATACTTCAACTGCTCAGACAGCAGACTTGTCAAGAACTCCAGATAAGTGAGGCATTCCTGAAAAATGTATTACAGAGTTGGACAAGTTGGACATATTATTAGGAAAGGCTTTATGAAGACAAAGCATGCTGTAAAAAATAAGTGGAAAGGGGTGTTGGAGATCATTAATAGGATCATAAGATCATAGGAAGTTACTAGGCTAATGGTCCTAGGGCCCTTACAAGTCTAGCTAACGTATACCCTTATTTTCACAATCAGTACCTATTGCCCCTGTCCCAGGTGGAACCCCTGGGATGCATTTACATTTAAGGGTCAATGAGGTGCTCTGTTTGACATGATGTGGGAGTCTGTTCCAAATGTGTGGTAACCTCTGGGAGACAAATCTGTCCCTCCAGCAGGTTCTATTAATGTCACATACCAGGTTAAGGTCTTTAGAGTGAGTAACCTGTGTACCATTTGACTTGCCGATATGCAACATTTCCAATGAAGCAGGGTCAGAGATTGCCTTATATGTAAAGCAAAGATCACCTCTGAGTAGTCTGTATGATTGTTTCTCATATTGATCTTGGGAATCTGACCTAAAGTATTATGTTCTAGCACACCACATTAAATTTATGCCTGTTTGTTTTCATCAAATCTATCATTTGTATGCTAACCCTGTGAATGAAGTGGAAGATGGCCACATTGAAACCCCCCCTGATATGGGATGATTTGCCTAAGTTGTTGGCTTAAGCAGCAGTTATTTTAGGCTTCTCCATTTACTAGTTGAAGAAATCTCTGACATCAAGGTTCTAGCACATGAGAAAGTCATGGATCCAAATGGGCTGTCCATGTTAGTTTAACAATATGTTGCTCAAGGGAAATGTTCACTCCTATTTGGTTTATTTAGCTGTGATAAGAAAGAGAGGAAATGTTGGCAGCCACCAATATATTTTTTTCAACCTAAATATTTACTGCACCCTATAGAAATACTCTTTCATATATTAAATATCTAACAAATAGACATTATATCAACTCTATCATCAAAGCAATGAAATAAAAATAGAAAAACGTATAAAAATTAATATACTTCAGACATTATCCCCTATTGATTAAGCATCAGTCATGTCAATACTACTAAAAATAATACATCTAGTTCCTTTCTCAGCTCTTGAGTATTTACAGTTTCCATTATAATTTCAAATTAGCAAAAACTTTCAGTTTGTCCAAAATTAAAAATGTTCTATCTTAATAACATGAAGCTCTTTCTTAACTTATATATTGTTAGAACATAGTAAGTAAAAAAGTCTGCACATATATGTACATCAGTGGTACATTCACAGATGAAAATAATAGAAGAAAGCCAACAGTATTTAGAACATAAATATAGAAACAGTGACAAGAGCTCTGACCAACGCCTTGCATCCATTTTTATACCTACCCAAGCAATAAGACTTTGACAAGTGCGTAAGAAATATCTTTGTCAATGTGATTCCACTTTCTTCTGTAAGTTAAAAATGGTAGCTAATAATATAGACAGACTAAATTGTATCCAATCCCTCCCTCCCTCCACTGCTAATATAACCCAACTGTAACCAAAATGGCGTTCACTACAACAAGTGAAACCAACAACTTGTAACTCCTTCTAAACAAATGTATCCAAGGTACCATCCAATAAAAGCAGCAGTTGTAAAGTAATTCCACACTTTAATCCAACACAAAAACGAACACGAACAACATAAAGAGTTAAGTGCTTTCACCTGTACACATCACAGGCTTCATCAGAACTGCCATACATTTTGGTTAGCTTCAGTTTAAATTACCTTTTTGGTGCCAAACAGTACTCACTAGTTTAAAGACACAATGTCACCAAAAGTTTCGAAAATTACATTACGTTGCTGTTGTCTGCCAGAGACAATAGGTCTAAATGGTGGATTTTCTATACATTTATGTATCTTTGGTATACCTATTAAGGATGCCATCACTGGATTATCTACTCTTAAAAAATTATAGGTATCCATAGTAATACGTTTATCAATTAAAAATTCCTCTATATGTGAGTTGATCCTCCTATATGCTAAGTTCACCTCATTTAACGACACAACTTCATAATTGTCTGTAGAATGTAAAATATCTGAAATCTTCGAAGAGTAAGTCAACTGGTCATACAAGACAATACCCCCTCCTTTGTCAGGTTTCATTACTCGAATAGATCTATCATTTCTTAACACATTTAATGTTTTTATTTCATCATCAGATAAATTATTTATAATTTTATTACCCCAAGTGTATTATTCAACTGGTATAATTGTTTAATTACAAATTTCTCATATACTCCTATAGTAGGATGGTTAACTGGTATAAAAGTACTCTTCTTTTTCAGAGTGTGAGGAACATTATAAATATTCTGTCCATTCACTTCCTTATTTTTGAACATAACCGCTAAATTTAATTTCCTGGTATATAATTTGACTTGACCAATATTTTCAACCAATTTAAAATTAGTGGTAGGTATATATTTTAATCCTTTAGAAAATAAATTAAAATGGGATATATTTAGTTCAAAGTCCGTATAGTTATAAATATTAAAATGCTTATAACTATTAATGATGATGAACTAACAATACTATCATCTTCACTAATAGACCTTACTTCACTAAACACATTAGTTTCTAAATTATCATTAAAAAGTGGTGCACTAATCTCAATCAATGATATGGTTCGAATTTCTTCCAATTCCCTCCCCATTTCCAATCTCTTGTCTTGCCTAATTGTTTGTTCTTCCAAAAATGTGAATTACGTTCAGTCCCATCAAATCCATCACTTTGTTCAGAACTATCATTCTTATTATAATCATATCTATCCTGCATATTAAAATTCCATCGATATGCAGTACCATTTTTGTATTGTAAGATATCTCTCTTCATTTTATTACTTTTCCTATCAAAAGCGTTTTTTGCATTTGATTCAGCCACATTAAATTGTTTAATATATAATCTTTCCCACTGTGCAAATAATAAATCTTTTAAAATCACTTCATTTAGTTTTTCAATTTCTTGCATACACTTAATTAATTTTTCATCATTAAATTTAATCAATAATTTCATATAACATACTCCACAACCATCAAAAAACTTATTAAAATCATTTATAATATTATCATTAATATCAATTCAAAATCTTAAACCCTTCGGTATAATATTAGATTTAATACATTTATTCAGATATGCATTGTCTAATTTAAGTGAATTAATCAGATTAAGTTTCTTTCCAAACATCCCTTTTGGTACTACATTGTCTAAGTACACCACACTTTTTCCTGGTCAAATTCACAGTCTTTATTTAAAAATAATCTCAACTTATTTATACTGCCAACTTTGTCAGTATTATCCATAGGAATACTGTTATTGTCACTCCCTTTGCCAGTCACAGTATGGGCATAAGTCTTTATCGTATCTTCTTCTCTTCCTCTTTTAGTAGTACCCAGTCCTCTCAGCCTCATATCAGTGAAAGAAAAAAAAGAAAGTCGAGTCTAAAAAAAAAAAAAAAGACTGTTTCTTTGTTCATTAACAGAAAGTTTCACTGTACTGTTAGTGGAATCAACATTATACTCAGCTAAACCATTCAATTTGTTAACCTCAAGTTCTTGAGACAATAAACTCATAGACTTCATGCCGTCCTCTACACAATGTCTTTTGGCTTGCTGAGGCAAGCCGCTACTGATATCATTGTCCTTGTCCTTATCGGACCAACCAATAGGCACTAGATTAGCAATAAGCGATGTGAGTCTCTGTACTTCGAATTTTAATTCCAATAAATCTAACTGCAACTGCTGCATAGAAATGTCTTGTACCTTTATCAGATTCCATAGCCAAACAAACCAACAACTTGTAACTCCTTCTAAACAAATGTATCCAAGGTACCATCCAATAAAAGCAGCAGTCGAAGTAATTCCACACTTTAATCCAACACAAAAAGCGACACGAACAACATAAAAGAGTTAAGCAAAAACGAACACCGAACAACATAAAGAGTAGCTTTCACCTGTACACATCACAGGCTTCATCAGAACTGCCATACATTTTGGTTAGCTTCAGTTTAAATTATAAAACTCCCAAAACAGCTCCGGGGATAGAGCCAATGAATATCCAAGAACCACGTAGTAAAGCACTAAAAACAACCTTCTTTGTTAACGCTGTGGTTACCAAAATAAAGACACGTTTTCGTTGCTGAATGCAACTTCTTCAGACAATGTAAAACTGACAATGCGAGGCTGGAACAAAAGGAGACTCACTGGCAAATTTCCCTGGATTCAAACAAAAAGCCGGGTTTAAACGATTACATTTCTATCAAGCCTATATTAAAACTTAAGGCCAGTTTAGTATAGATATACTTTTATATTTAGAGTTTTTAATATTGTTTTTAAATTTATATAGTATCACATTGTGTTCGTTACAAGAATACTAGTGACATATGTTAGCCTTTATATGCTATTTTGGTTAATTTTGTGCATATATTTTGGTACATTAGTAGAACAAATGCAATGTTGTATGACATAGCTGTTATAAAACCTACAGCTTTAATTTTTAATTGGATGAACATGTGATTAATTTGGATGTATTTAAACTAAGCATTGTCAGTTTTACATTGTCTGAAGAAGTTGCATTCAGCATTATTTTGGTAACCACAGCGTTAATAAAGAAGGTTGTTTTTAGTGCTTTACTACGTGGTTCTTGGATATTCATTGGCTCTATCCCCGGAGCTGTTTTGGGAGTTTTACAGTTGTTTTTACAGCTTCCCTCTCGTTTTTTGTTTGTTCAGTTTAAATTACCTTTTTGGCGCCAAACAGTACTCACTAGTTCAAAGACACAATGTCACCAAAAGTTTCGAAAATTACATTATGTTGCTGTTGTCTTAAAAACTGATCAATTCATTCAATAAACCCAAAATAATGAATAAAATATAATATATTAAAATATATAAAGCAATAAATAGATGCATATCATATTACTAAATATATATATCAAATATTATAAATATATATAAAAAAAGTATAAATAAATGCCACTACATATGTACAATAATATATAACGATATAATGTCCTTATAGTCATATAGTGTTATGTTGGAGGAGGTTACATTTATAACTATGTTATTTAAAGATAGAGGATATGATATGAAAATGATGGATAGAGTGAAAAAACAAGTGGTCAAGGGTTGGGGAACCAAATACATCCCATTATTAGGTATATCATATAAAAATTCCGCTAATAATTATGTAGATTTTACTAACACTCATAAGTCTATTGATCTAAGTAGAGCATGTATATTAGAATACGGGCCACATACACATAAGGTTAAAGATATTTTAATTAAAAATTGGAATATTATCCAGACTGATATGTATGTGTCTGATATTAATAGACCTTTTTTTGTTAATAAAATGGGTTCTAATATAAAAAGTATTTTAGAAAAAGGTCTAAATGTATTAAGTAATAGATCTACACATACATTTAAATGTGGTAGTTGTAATTGGTGTTATTTGATTAACACTAAAGAAATGGTGAGGTTAGATAATATCTCTAGGTCTTGTATTAAATTTAGGCATGCAAATTGTAAAACGAAATTTGTTGTGTACATTGCATTATGTACAAAATGTTCAGCTTTCTATATTGGGAAAACTGAGAGGCAGTTCAACAAACGCATGTATGATCATATGTATTGTATTAGAAAGGCAGATGAAAAGAATGCATTGTATAGACATATTAATCAATATGGCTCTGATCATCATTTTTCATTTGGCATTATAGACATTATTAAATCAGACCCTAGGGGAGGTGATATGAAAGGGTATTTATCCTACCGTGAAATGTGGTGGCAAATATTCACAGATGCCTCTACTACTCCCGGTCTGAATGACTATATTCCAATTAAACCTTTACTCACACTTAATTAATCAAAACATTTTTATAAGTTTATTTTTAAATTTTTAATGTATTTTAATGTCATAGGTTTTATTTAGATAGTTATATGTATTAATATATGTATATAAATTCATTGTTCGATTTTATCCTATTTTATTTATATTATTATTGATATATATATAAAGGACATTATATTGTTATATATTATTGTACATATGTAGTGGCATTTATTTATACTTTTTTTATATATATTTATAATTTTTGATATATATATTTAGTAATATAATATGCATCTATTTATTGCATTTATATATTTTAATATATTATATTTTATTCATTATTTTGGGTTTATTGAATGAATTGATCAGTTTTTAAGACAACAGCAACGTAATGTAATTTTGAAACTTTTTTTTGGTGACATTGTGTCTTTAAACTGAGTACTGAAATGTATGGCAGTTCTGATGAAGCCTGTGATAACTCTTTATGTTGTTCTTGTTCGTTTTGTGTTGGATTAAAGTGTGGAATTACTTTATTGGATGGTACCTTAGATACATTGTTTAGAAGGAGTTACAAGTTGTTGGTCCAAGATACTAATATTACCCACACGTGGAGCTCCCAGAGTTACCTTACAAACAATAAATATAAGATTTATTAACCTCCGCAAATCACACTTTTTCTTTTAAAACATCATTATTCCCTCAGTGTGAACAAACAGTACCTTCACTGCCAAGTCACATTTCCCATCATCCTACCCCCTATCCAAACCCCTCTTCCCTCTGTCAAGCAATACTTTTTCTTGAATCACTCAACACTCTAGTTCCCTGAACTCACACACTTTCACATATTAATGTAAAATCCTCCCCAAATCATCATAACTCCTCTGTTATCGGTGCACCTCAAACCCTTGATACAACTCCTCTAAACCTTAACTTCTGTGTGTCCATCGTGATTTAACTCTGACCTCTGAGAAAACTCTCTTATTTTATACTTTACTGTTCTACTTAGTCTTTTTGGGAGACGCCGTGAATGTATAACTCCACTCTTTGATTTCCTACTTTTGTATGTAGTACTACAAATTACCATGCTTCTCAGTAGCATCCTCCTCTCTCTGTTACTCCTGTCTCTTTCTCACCTTACCACATATCACTCCTCCTTACACAAAACAAACATCCCCCTCTCTAGCATAGATAGTATCTACACTAAAGAAGTCTACTTCTAAAGAAACCAAATTCTCCATTACACCTTCCCTCACCTCTTTCCTCATTCTTACATTCTCCTACACAAAAACCTCCTACAAACTACATAACCCCTACCTAGTGAACTTGGATTTGAAAATAGATGCAAACCCAATCACCCCATCCCTCACTGAACCTCTGTCAAACCATTAACCCCCACCTGGTGATATCTACCCAAACCCAGAGCCCACTACTCATCTCTTCACTCTCCTCCATAATCACCCCTGCACTACTTCCCGAAGTTTAGCAGCTCCCCACACCACCTCCCGTAAGTTTAACAGATCTTATTCAGACAGTCCCTATGACTTCTTCATCTCATGAACTGACAAGGCATATGCATTACAATACATGAGCTACCTGTTTAGGTAACACGGCACAACCTCAGTATTTCAGTTTTAACCTTAACATAGCAAAAGCCCAACACTAAGGATGGCAAAACTTTCATTAGCTATAACATCTTGGGACTAGACAGATCACAATAAAAAGCAGGAGACATAACAGTCCTATATAATAATTTACTGGTACTCACACTCTATGCTATCTGCCCACCCTCCTTTAGCAATCTGGAAATTCTCCTTTCCCCCGCTTAAAAGTCAGTGATCACAAAAACACCTGTCTTGCGACTGTTTATATTTCCACAGACAACAACTCAAATTTATAGCAACTGCTGTCTTTGCTATCCAAGAATATCAATGAAGAAACTGGCATCATAGGTGATGTAAATATTAACTGGTGATCGATTTCTACTTGTATCCCTACCTCTATCAAAAATCTATACAGCTTCACACAACTCATAACTTTTCAATCAGATACAGCAGACACTGCAAAATATATTTTATTCTGGACTGGGCCCTAACATCTGACCCAAGTAAAATTATCTCCTGTGGTATCCTTCCAAAGTGTATGAGTGACCATCTTCCAATCATACCTCTGAAAAGTACAGATTTTTGCAGAATGTCCAGATTTCTGACTTATATTTTTAGTCCATTTTTTATGCAATTGTGGCTTTCTGGCAAATTAGTGGCAAATCATTAAAGATTAAAGTTAGAAAATAATGATAAACCTTTGAGTTTTAGACTCCATACCTGACAGAAAATTCATGTTAATGCAAAACCTGTTATTCTATTAACTTTCTAAGTCTGTAAGAGCAATATTTCAAAATTGTCCCTATTTGTACCACTTTTTTATGGCTTTGTCCAGATTTCTTACTCTAAGAGGTTGAGAGGTATGCTCCCAATCTGTCTTAAAAGATATTCACCCCCAAAAGAATCACCACTATAAAAGAGTCCACAAATTAGCTCACTTTAACAAAGATACATTCATTGAAATATTGACAGTTTGCCACTGGCATCTACTAAGAATGGTCTCTGTGGATGAAGCAGTTGCATATCTTAGTGACACCTGTCTCGCTATATTAAACCAGATGCTGCCAGACAAACAGATAGACAGACAAAAAAGAGTAAATTCAAGCTTGTCCCTTGGCTCACAGACACTACTATACAAATTATGAGCTCCAAAGATAAATTCTGAAAATCTTGGCTTCGTAATAAACAGAGAACAATCTCCAAAACATCAAGGCCATTCTCAAATGTTCCAAAAGGCCAATCAGATTTGATAAAAACACCAGACTTCAAGCCAGGATGCATACAATTAGAATGCCAAATAAATTCTGGTCCCCTATTAGCAATTTGTCATATCCAGGCCTTCCAGTCCAAACAACCCCCTACTGCTACCAACCATATCGAACCTATTTATAAGCAGTTCATCTCTCACTTCATACATTCAGCCACCTCCATCATAAACAACCATCTAACTAACCCCTCCTTTTCAACCCAACAGAAATAACATCTAAAACCACTGTCTTACACACCCTCTCCATCCCAAAAGAACTATCATCTAAAAACACTCAACCCTGTCTTCCATATCAGTCAATTTTCTATCTCCATTATCCAAAAACTAATTCATAAACTAAATCCACTATACTCACTGCTGATAATTTTCCCTCAGAACACATTATCATGGCTGTTGACCTAATAGCATACCTTGTCTCTATCCACATAAACAGATTTATCCAAAAACACTATTTAGCCATTATCTGGAAAAATCACTAAATATTCCCTTACACAAAGGAGGAGACTGCTGAATTTTGTAATTACAGCCCTATAGCCATTCTTTATTTATTATCAAGAATCCCTGAAAAGTATATATAGTCCCAACTTCTCAAACACTTAATAGATAGCAACCTTCTCTCCTCTTCCCATTCTGACTTCAAGCCACACCACAGCTCTACTACAGCTCTCCTTAATGTTATGTAATTCACATCAACATTCACAGGGATTCAAAACTCTGTTTCCTCTCTATTACATAACTTATTTAAGGTATTTGACACTGTATCCCACTGGATCTTTCTCCATAGAGTATCTTCACCAGCCCCTGACACCTCCTCCCTTTCCTGGTTCCATAGCTACTTTGCTAACAGGCTACAGGCAGTAAAATGGCAGAAAGAACAATTATCATTCCTGCCCACCTCTGTGGGAGTGCAGCAAGGCTCAGTCTTAGGCATCATACTCTTTTCCATTTTTATTAATCATCTCCAGACTGCTACTAATGACACAACTGTCATTCAGTATGCTGAGAATGCCACACTGATGACCACAACTATGTCCCTCCAAGATTTTCTGGAAAGGATCTCAGCCACTCTTTCCTCCTACACAGTGTTATGAAAATCAAGTTATTGATTTTCAAACCAAAGTCTGCATCCTTTACAAAAGCTAACTTTTCTGTCTCCTCATTAAACAGCATTCATATTGAGCTTTTGTCCCACACCAAACTACTTGGTGTGCGTGCTTTCTTTCGGCTTTTCCCAGTTAGGAGCCGCCACAGCAGAACTCCGGTCCGCTAATGATTAGCAGTCGATCTTTATGGTGCTGAGGTGCCAGCCCAATGCCCAGCCTTCAACGAAGGCATGCCCATTCACGCATGTCTTTCGAACACCACTCGACCATGGGGATGACATGCAGACTCCACACAGAAGGCGCTCCAGCCGAGAATCAAACGGGAGAATCTCTTGTTGTGAGGAAACAATGCTACCGCTGTACCACCACAGCTTACCAAGCTACTTGGTGTCATTAAAGATAATCAGCTAAAGTCTGATATACAAATACAACCAGCTTTCAAGGTAACCCACAGAAAAATTGGAATCCTATATCTTAGCAAATGTTTTTTTAACTAGCAATTCCAAAAAACAATAGCCTCTGCGCATATCCTGCCTTCAGCACTATACGCCGCCACCATCTAAACCAACCTTAATCAATCTCAAGTAACAGAAATTGAACAATGTTATAACAAGATAGCTACATTTGTCACTAACCAATCTGCTTAATCACACCACTTCCTAGTATTAAAACTTTGAGGCTAGCTAGATCTTCTACACTACCGCTCCCTGTCACCCAGTTAACAACTATTCATGATACAATCTAAAAACCTTAAAACTGTCCTGCAGTGCACTGCAGGCCTTAGTGATACCTTGCCCCATTGCATGAATACTATGCTCCATGGACAATTCCCTATTATTCATAACTAAAACCTGCAACTTTGCTGGTCTGTCCCTGCGATATTTACATCTCCAAAATCTGGAATTCCATCCCTGGCACAATCAGTCAACAAACCAACCTATCTAGATTAAAACAGCTGCTAATAAGAAACTTTAAAAATGGTTAGTTCTGCTATTTCACCTACCCATGCTAGATTACCCTGACTCTCACATGCCTAAATTACTGCTGTATACCTCAACAAAGCAAATTTTCAATGTAAATTTCCTATGGACTTCTATCCCTTTGCCCTTACGGACACATTGACTGTCTCTGCTTACCTTTGATATTTTTTCCTACATCAAAATTTTAACTCAGATGCATTGCATTCTTCATCTACTTCAACGCCTTGACAATGTCTTTTTGTCTGTACCAACTAACAAACATACAGAGCACACACTTTCTTCGCCTACCCTCTGTTTTTTATGCTTAGCTCCTCCTCCCTGCTTTCTACTCATGTCTGCCACACCTCATCTCTTTTATTGCTCTTACCCATAAATTGAAAATTGTAGTTTGACATTTTAAGCCAAACTGTATGTTAGGTTGTCTTGTATTAATATATAATGGCTCGATATTTTACATGATTTTAGATTTTCTGTAGTATAGCTGCATTTCAGTTATTGTATGTTCATACTGTAACGTTAAACTTTACATTTTGCTCTGTAAAATAAAATTGCCTATTTTTTAAATGCAGATTTTATCTCTGGGCCACCATTTAAAAGGCTCTTCCAAAACCCAGTCTGACTACCCCAGTCAACAAAAACAATAAATAAATAAAACATAATTTGCCACCATGAGATAGAATATGCAATAACCAGAAATGAACAATCTATATCATATGGCAAAGTTATAAATGTTGCCATTTGATTTTGGCCATTATTTTACAATATTCCCATATTATGTGAATACAATTAGCATGCCCAACAACACATCGTCAAAACCTTGGCTCATAACTTTGTTTCTTTTCCTAAATCTGTCAGGGAAATAATACAATGTATGGCTAGATGTCATATAAGTATGCTGTGTAAGAAAAGGGACATTTTTATCTGCATAAAAAGGTAGCACCAGCCTCTAATTCTGATCTAGAATCATGCAATGCAGGATTTTTTTCCAGCTTAATCTAACCTTTGCAATACAATTCAGTTGCATATCCATAATAATCTTCTACATTTTTTTTCTAATTTGGGAACATTAGGAGATCTGCTCATGTGATACCATTACAAACTTATAAACATTTTCAAGGAAGTAATGTTACAACATAAATATCAAATTATAGTTATATAGTGAAAAATAGGCATCGTGAAGTAAGTTTTATATAGAAATAATCTCATCATAGACTAAATGTAAAAGCTCTGTCCCTCATCTATTCCACTCATCCTTCTTTCTTTTTTATCTTAAAAGCATGCTATTCCACTTGAGATGACCCATATGTTGTCTTCTTTTAATCTCTACCACAATCACCTCCTGTAATTCCTAAACTGGTTTATCTTAAATTATGTGTCTTGCAGTGTTCCTCATGTTCCTTCACTGTTCACTGTCCCTCTATTACTTTAACATCATCTTGAAATCCCTGTTAGAAAGTAATAGAAAAGGAGCATTAAGTGATTCAGCATGAAGATGATGTATTAGAACTTTGAACTTTCGTAGATAATGCATTGGATCTCACCAGTAATTCAATGACTTGTTAAAAAGAGTGTGTTGAAAATTATAGACATATACAGCATTTATTAGAGTTATCAATGTAAGGTTAGTAAGTACTTTCCTTATCAGTGTTGGGAGATAGACTCGTAAATGAAGTTTGACAGGGCTTTAAAATGGGTGGCCAACTGGCTTAAGTACTTGTTTTCATGGACTTTAAAATTGCTGGGGACATTACCTGAAGAAATTCTATTTAAAGATAGCGATAAGGTGCAGTCAGACCTGGAAAAAATAACGAACTTATGTCTACCTGCTTAGGAGAGCGTTAATGCTTATAAATGAATATGCTTCTTAACTCTTGCTACATATTTTATGATACCTGTTTTGTTAGATCCTAGCTAATTTCAATCATTTAAAACAGCCACAGTGTTTATAATCTGAGATGCAGTCCTGTCATTCAGGAAATCATGTGTGCACCTGCCTTTTTTCTTTTTTTTGAGTCATTTTGATCTCCTACACTTTTCCTGAGTGCATTTTCCCAAACTGAGTAGTATACAAATCCTAAACACACACACACACACACACACACACACACACACACACACACACACACACGCACACGCACAGAAATATATAACTCCACAAAGGAGAACAGCTATGGGGCAGAATTTACAGCAAAATTATGCACATTTTTTCTTGAGATATTTCAAAGATAGGCACATGTTCTCTGATGAATATTAAATTAGTAGTATAATACTACATAAATAGTGCACTGACCATCTCTTATTTTTATCTGTAAGGTTTAAAAACAAGATTTCCAACATTTATTGTAAAGTTACTACAGAATAATATGGGCCTAGATTGCATAGCTGTACTTTAACTTCCTTTTGTATATTTGTGAAGGAAGACCTGACACCACATGTTTTAGGAAACCTACTGTAGGCAATGCATACTAATTTATACCTCATTACTGTTAATAAATTTAACCCCACCAAAATACACACAGATCAGGAAGACTTGTTGTAGACAGGCACATTTCCATATATCAGCAAAGGAGATCACAGGAAGCCTTTTGCCCAAGGACTACAAATCAAAAATGCTAGAAGCAACATACAATAGGAAATCAATTAAGATCAGGAGCAGCCTCTATAAGGAAAGAGTAATGTTTGGTTCCCGGCACTGATGAAAGGCCAGTAACTTACTTATTACAGTGGTGTTTGTACAGCGGCAAAGGACAAAAATATCCACTCACATTATTTGATGATTTGAACACTCTACAGTGAAACCTGATTGAAAAATGTATGTTTACAACTGAAAATGTTGTGTCTCAGATGCTAGCTAAGAAATTGCTATTACTGGAGTAGGTACAACTATTTCAAAATAGTGGACTTGGGTCAACAAACAGGTGGCAAATCTTGAAACTTAATTAGTGTCTCACAACAAAAATGCAAACAGAAGCAAATCTGTGTTAAAAAAATATTCACAAAATCAGAATAAGATTACTTCTCAAATATGAACTCATCATACTTTAGGAATTTTCCAGCAGGGAATTCTTCCCAAAAAGATATGACTTTGACTCAGCAATATCTATTGATAAAAAATATCAGTCACATGTTCACAGTTTCACAGCATAGCCCAAAAGAAAAAATGCTATTCAGGAGGTGGTAAAAGCATGTTATACTTGTACTATAAAAATAAATAAGGGTGATACATAAATGGAAGTAAAGGTGAAGAAGGCCAGAAATGAGTTCGTAGACTTGCATGTAAAGAAAGAAGAAGCAAGTCAAACAGTTATACAGTAATTTGAACATTGGGATGCCCCTAAGTCCGAAAGTGCCACTTTAAGATTACAGCTTCAGAAAGCCGACGTAAAGATGCTGAGATTCTATATGAAGAAAGTTTTGCATAAAACAGTGATATATGATGTATAAACAGATTCAGAATATTAAGTGAAATACTCAACTAAAGACAGAAATGATGGTAATGGATTTGTTAAAGAATTTCTAGGAGGCAAAGAAGAAGATAAGAACCATTGGGAATTTGTGTTGATGAGATTATGGAAGCAGTCCTGCTTGAGCCCAGTTAGAAGTCCTTGTGTTTTGGGAGATTCACTTGTGTTTATATACATGAGATATGGTCTAAGCCATGGCCTTACTACAGGGAAAAGTGTGCCTGACACAGCATACCATGAGGGCTGGCCTATCAGGATACTAATGGACAATGGCAGCATCTTTAAAATCCAAGTAAGAGCTTGGGGATTATGCAACATATTAAAAACTCAGTCTGTTAATAAATGTATTGGCAAATGCATAGCCAGTGAGAGAGAGACAGATCAAACATAAGAGATCCATAAGGTCAGGGGGTCAGGGATGAGGGAGTAGAATGGAGAAGGTAGCCCCGCTGACTGAAAAAATGCTTAGTTGCTGCTGCTGGTGAGATACACAGGAGATGCAGAGTGTTACAGAATGAAAATCAGACACTACTCCAGATTAAGAGTGTAGAGTAGGTAAAGGTTCATCCATATGAAGCTGTATGGAGAAGAAGAGCACAAATATCCTTAATTATTTTTTTTTTTGGGGAGGTGTTTGTTTTTGAAGCCAAGGCAAAGACCCAGTGTGTTACCATAAGAGGAAACAATCTTGAGTAGAAGATAAATTGCTGACACTAAAGTTACTCACTGCAGCTTCATATAAGTTTGAAAACTTTTGTTTATGGCTTTGGCTGTAGGGTAGTAAGTAGGCAATAAGGGGGAAGACAGAAGATCTCTATTTTCATATACCTAAACTGCAAAAAAAAAAAAAGCTTCTTTTAGCTATCTGAGAGTGAAGTATATTTGATCTGTTTCTGATTGTCAAAGGGCTTAAATGTTTCTTGCTTCTAAACACTAAGGCCAGGATTCAGGAAGATTACTGCTATGGTAAGCCTTTTTTATTGGTGGTAGTAAACATTTCTGATTCTTAGCCCTGCAGTAGTGTACTATCCATTTGGCCTGAGAGAAATTCTAATGAGGCATTCTGAAGGAGCAGCATGCTGTAATTAGCTATGTGCTCTTCCATTGGAAGTGCCTGCAGTAAGTGCTTTTCACACCTGAGTGATTCATACAACTATTCAGCTTCATAAGTCCTTAACACTAGCAGGAGTAATTAACTCATCTAAAAGCTAGAAAGCCATTACTTTCAATGTGTGAGCTCACATTAGAGGTATGTGACAGGGAGATTAGTGGATATGTAGTGTTAGTGTGAGTATTTTTGTGGGGGGGTGAGCATGTATGTGCACAGCTGAATGTGTGAGTGTATGGAGAGGTATGTCTGACATCAGGTGTGTGTGTGTGTGTGTGTGTGTGTGTGTGTGTGTGTGTGTGTGTGTGTGTGTGTGTGTGTGTGTGTGTGTGTGTGTGTATGTGTGTGTATGTGAGAGAGAGTATGTATGTGTGCCTGGGTGATCACAGCTGGAGGGGATATTTAGAAGATAGTTAGGGTAGAGTATGCATATGTGTGGGGGACTTAATGGAGATACTGTGCATGACTAGAGACAGGTGAGGTGGATATTTATGGAAGAAAGAGTGTGTTTGTGTGTGTGCGCACACACACACGCGTGTGTATGTCTGCATCTGTGTTGGTGATGTCTGTGTGTGTGTGTGTGTGTGTGCATGCGCACATGTGTGTTGATGTCTGTGAGTGTGTGTCTATCTGCATTTGCAAGGGTTGTAGAAGTTCATACTTTTAATTGCAGCTAGACTAACAAGCAATGGAAGTAATAGAGGGACACCGGTGTATGTTTCCTTCCCTCCATTTAATCACTGGAAAGGTGATAGAACAACAGGTTTTGCAGCAGAAAAGACATATATGGGGACATTACACATCAAGGTCTGTTTCTGCATAATACCCTAATCTTGTTAAGCAGTTAATAGAACAACAAGTCTCACATCTGGATGCATTCACTAAACAATAAGAGACATGGAACTGTAATGTCTTGCATTATTTAGTGACTGTAATGGTCCTTGGGGTGCAGGAGCCATGCTGAAGACGTCCATACAAAACCAGACAGGGGAATACTAGTTGACACCAGGAGCCTTTATAAATATTAATTTAATCCACACTAAAAGTTAAAGGAGTGTAATTTTTTGCATCACAATGCATTTTCTCAACAATAAGAAAATGAAACTCTAATGAGTGACATTATTGAATGACTATAGTCATATGAGTTACAAGTTATGGGGAAAAATAAATGTTACCATAATAGATGTTCAGTAAACGCAGGGGCAGGTACAGAGGTTTGGTGGTAAGGCAGTTTGTACGTGTGTGTGTGTGTGTGTGTGTGTGTGTGTGTGTGTGTGTGTGTGTGTGTGTGTGTGTGTGTGTGTGTGTGTGTGTGTGTGTGGATTTGGATATGTCTATACTTTAATGGAATGAGCGAGGGAAATGACTGTGCTAACATGATGCAATGGCATCCTATTTTATGGTTAGTCTTTTGAACTGCATATTGATGTGTTGTTTGCATCTTTATCGGTGATCATTAAAGTGTATATTTATCAGTGATCTTTTAGTGTTCCCAGTAGTTTTGTATTGTTTACTAACTTAGTTCTATCGCTGACTGATTTTAATTCTCAACAGTTTAACTATCGAGTTGGAAGTGAAATATTGTTAGTTTAGTTTCATTTGGATTTAGGAGTAGTTTAGATTGCTCCAGCCAGCTTTCATTTTTTGCAAAGGAATGTTGCAGGTTATATTGGTCCTGTTTAATTGAAGAAGCAACACATATTAGTGTTGCATTATCTGGATATCATATTAGATCTGCTGGATGAGAAAGAGCATTTTATCTATAAATATATTAGAGAGTAAAGGTCCCAATATTGTGGCACACCTAATGTTATTTGTTAACTGTGGTGGTGGTGCTGCGGTAGTGTTGTCGCCTCACAGTTAGACGTTGCCAGTTCAATTCTCAGTTAGAGCATCTTCTGTGTAGCAACATGTGTGAATGGGCGTTCCTTCATTGAAGGAAGTGCGTTAGGCCCGGCAAGCTAGTATGTAAAAATCTACTGCCAATCATTAGCGGACCGGAGTTCTGCTGTGGCGACCCCTAACCGGAAAAAGCCGAAAGACACAAACAAGCAAACCTAATGTTATTTGTTAAGGAGATCACAGCTTATTAGCCATGTGTATGCAATGTACTCATTGACTGAGACACCTTTTAAACAGCTGATTGAATTGTTTGTGAGGCCTAGTGTCTTGACTCAGAGTAACAGTATGGAATGAGGAACTTGAGCAAATGCTTTGGTCCTGTCTAAAAAGAAGGATGCCATTATTTTGACCTTGATTTTTTTCAGTCATGGATATAGTTCATGAAAGTTAGTGTTTATAAGGAAGATAATTTCTGAAAGTTAGTAATGCTATTTCTCTGCTATGGCCTGGTCTAAACTCATGCTGTGTTGTGAAAAATGACTTCTTCTCTGTTAGGTAGCTGACTAATCATATATGAACATATTTTTCAACAATTTTAGATAGAGGGAGCGAGAAGGTTATAGGCCTCTAGTTTGTTAATTTAAGCCATTTGCTACCTTTATGGAATAGAATAACAGGATTGCTTCCCAAATCTGGAGTATATACCTTTTTTGAGAGAGTAGTTTATAGGTATTGATAAAAGGAATGCAATGGCTTCTACCTGAAGTTGGGTTATTTTAACTACTCCATTAATTTGGAGGCATACAGAACCACTAACATTCAGGACCAAAGATTTCTTGACTTTGTAAATTCAAATTCCAGGGAGCAGCTAGTCTGCACTCCCACTAGGGGAACAAATATCATACACCTGGTGCTCACATATATGGGAGAGTGCTGCCCCCCCCCCCCCGTAGTGTGATTTCCTCACTGGTAAGATCAGATCACAAACTGATATCCCTTGAAATAAAGGTAAAACTAGTCCCCCCCCCAACTAACACCAAAACGTTTAACAACTTCCCTAAGGTAACTTACCCCCCTATTAAGGGACAGCATAGCCAGTTTCCAATCTCCCTCAAATCCAGAAAACAAAGAAAGCTTTCCAGAGGCCGACATAAAAGCCCTATATGATGATATAAACAACTGCATAGAAACGTCAGTACCAGACCAAAATAAACCCAGGTCAAACTGCAAAAATAAGCTACCCCTGTGGACTGCTGGTATTAATAGGTTGTACAATAAAAGAAAGAAAATCTTGTCAGGAAGTAAGGAATGCACACAACAGAGCAAAATTTCCCTCATTAATCTAAACAAGTGAATCAGGAGAGTACTCAAGTCTCTGAAAGTAGATTTTGAGGTAAAATAGCCTCCAAAGCTAAGGAAAACCATAAGCATTTTTCAGTTATGTCTGCAATCTTAAAGGCAATACCCAACGATGTGCAGAATTTGTTGAAGATGGCATAACATATACTCAGCTGGAAGATATAGCAAATTTGCTGGGAGACAAATTCAGCTCATATTTCACCTCATAATCACCCCAAATTCTTGTGTACCCCCAAGAAATACCCTCCACTCCTCCACCGCCAATTATCACCAAAGAACAGGTTGCCACTGAGCTGTCAAACCTAAAAACATGACTTCAGTGGGGCCTGATAATATACCAGGTTGTTTTTTGAACAGCTTAAATCAGGACTTATCAGGCCCATTAGGATGTCTATTTAACCACAACATCTGGACTGGCTTTGCTCCAGTAGAGTGAAGAACAGCAACAGACATGCATCTACTTAAGGGGGGAACCATCTACTGACCAGGGAAATTACAGATCCTTAAATCTGACTAGTGTTATATGTAATGCCATGGCAGAAATAACCATGGACCTGATAATTAATGGACCTGAGCCAATTTGACTTTGTCAAGGGCAGGTCATGCTTACTGAATCTGGTGGATTTCTTGAGAAAGTCAGCAAGGCCATGGATGACAGTAGAACAGTGCATACCACCTACCTTAACCTGTCCAAGGCATTTGACAAAATTCCCCATAAGGTATTATAAACAAACTCACAAAACTGGGCATAAATCCCTATGTCACCAGACAAATAACCAATTGGCTCACAGACAGGACATACGTAGTTAAAGTGGATGAATCCAGAACCAGTAAGAGGCAAGTTACTAGTGGTGTGCCACTGGGCTTAGTACTGGGACCACTCCTTTTTGGAATATACTTCTCTGAAGTCAAGGCTAATGTGTAAGGCCTCTGGCTGATGAAGACTGCCAAGGAATGCAAGCTGGGGGTAATCACTGAATCCTGCAAAGATGTAGATACCCTTCAGGTTGGTCTAGATCAGACAAATGATCGGTACCAGAATGATGGCCTAAAACTAAGTGCAAAAAATGCTTTATCTTACCCTTTTGGAAGTCAGATGCCCTCTGCAAATTACAACATCAATATCACACCCCTTAGAGTAGACTCAGAGATGAGAGATCTAACTACACAGACAGATAGATAACTGCCTGAACTTTGACCGCTATGTGTCCACAATGATGAGGACATCCTTTTATATGGCAGAACTTATAAACAAAGGTATGGCATTCAGATCCAAGGAAATTATAGTGCCACTGTACTCAGCCCTCATTAGACCAATAATTGAGTACAATGCACCATTTGGCATGAACCTGACTAGACACTACAGCAGCTGGAGTGACCACAAAAGAAAATGCAGGGTATAAGCAACATATCCTATGCAGATAGACTAATAGCACTATCCCATTACTCTGCTTCCTGCTGACTATTAAGGGGTAATCTATGCCTGACCTACAAGTCACTCACAAATTCAGCCCTGATGGAGCTGCTACACATCCACAAGTCAAACAGCATGAGAGTCACCCGATCTAGGGTCTAAACTTAGTCAGTGACTCAAGCAAAACATACTGGATTGGAGAGACATATATGTGTCTCAAAGATTCCCCCTTCATTGAAACAGGCTTCCTATTCAGATTAAGCAGATCCCTTCTCTGGCCCTCTTCAAATGCAGTTTGTATAAATGGATGGGGAATTGCAAATTCTCTCCTGGGGTAGTGCCTATGTCCCTTATGGACAGGAACAATTTGTAAGATACTCAAGGCATATCTAGAAATCCATGCCATCCTCTTGTCCCTAAGGGCATATATTGGGTAAAATCAGCTTATATTGGCTAGCATTGTAAAGGGTCTTAAGCCATTAGCCTAGTAATCTCCTATGGACCTATGAAGAATGTTATTTAACACTGGTCATGCAGATGTATGCAGGATAATTTTATAAGCGGTAAGAAGTTGTGTATATGTTAGCTGATGGGGTAGTTCTAACCACTTTAGGGTTTTTATTTTTAGCACTATAAAAATGGTTGGTTCTGAAAGGTATTTGCTGCAAATTTAGCCACTATATAATAACATTGTTCAAGTTTTGATTTTTATGATGCCTGGAGTTTAGTAAGGATGTGAGTGGCCATAAAGTAGTGAGGGCAGGAAGTAAGTATGGGCATCCCTAGTTTTTTGTGATTGTTTTTATACAATTGTGCATATGCAAGTTACATTTAAGATTATCATCCACCATCACCCTAAATAATTTTCTATGAAAAGTAACTTCAATGAGGATTTTATTTTTTTTTTTCATGAGAGAGGGATTTGAGGAAAAAAAAGAAGTAGCTTTCTTTTTTTTGGGGGGGGGGTGGTTTGCACAGCATTGCATGAGTTACAAAGCCATGTTCAATGCTGCTAAAGCTTCCTGAGTAAGTTTAGCCATAGACCCTTGATTACCACCATTCATGTCAGTGGGGAATAAATCAAAGAGGAGGTGTCCAAGGACAGAGCCCTATGTAACTTCACTTATGATGTTTTTCTGTCTAGACCAAATCACCCTAGCCTTCATGTTATGGATTCCTAGTCAAAGATATTGTAGATAAATACCCATGGTTTTGGATACATGGCAGGCATTTCATGTTATTCAGGAGAGTTGACTCAAGTTGTACCATCCAGCTGTTCTCATCTGGATAAAGTTGTCACCTCATTAAGATACCATTATAGTGTGGTGGGGAGAGTTCTTGGAGTTTAGTCCGGAGAGAAGTCTAGTGATTTGTATCTTAAGCTGTTGCTGTTTTGGAATTCCAAGGCAAGCCCAACATATTCTGCTGAAATAAAAGTTGGAGTGCCATATTGTAATATCTTTCATGCCAGGGTGTTTGTCATCTGGACTGCACCCATTCCTCTGCTCACATCACCACATAATTATATTTTTATAACAAGGTGTTTGTTACCTGGAGTACATCCATTCCTAGACTAAAATCTGACACTGATTGTTATAATGCTTACTGCAGGCACTTATGTCCTTAGTGTTATTATCATGGTATATCTAGCAAATGCCTCAGGTGTTATCAGTGTGAAACCAAACTTTGTCACAGGCTGTTGGACTTAAGTTGTTAAGGTGCTTCTATGACCCCAGTGAGGTAGAGGAAGAAGTGTGCCTAGGAATTAGCTTGTCAAGGAATATTGAGATGTTTATATTTTGAACACTAACCCTAATTTGAAATTGAAACCCCTACTGTTTTTTGTTGTTTTGTTTTCTTTATCTCTGTTATAGCATGGTTAGAAATTCTGAAGCACATGAGATAGGAATATCTCCCAGATGTAGCTTCCAGGAAAATAGATACTGTTTAAGTTTTGTACTGTTGTGTGGAGACATGCGTGCATGGGCGTACCTTCATTGAAGTTTGTGTGTCAGGGCTGGCAACTCGGCATGTGAAAATCTACTGCCAATCATTAGCAGACTAGAGTTCCGCTGTGGCGACCCCTAACTGGGAAAAGCCAAAAGACACAACAACAACAACTGTGAATGCTTTTTATACAATGATTCAGAGAACTTTAAGTCAGCCCAATATATGGACTGAAATGCCAACACTGGTTTGATCAGGTTCACACATTTATTAGCATTGCTACCCCCACAGCACTTTGGTCATCCAGTTACCCAGTTAGTCTGTGGCTGGGGTGCTCTTTTGTCAGAGTCTGCATGCTCTACCTGTAAATCACTTTTATACTACATCCCCAAAACATGGTGTAGGTACAATGGCAATCCTATAAATTGTGTATGGGCATGCATTCTACAAAACTATGCATGTGTGTGTGTGTGTGTGTGTGTGTGTGTGTGTGTGTGTGTGTGTGTGTGTGTGTGTGTGTGTGTGTGTGTGCGTGTGTGTGTGCGTGTGTGTGTGCGTGTGTGTGCATGTGTACATGTGTGTGTGTTCATGCACATCCTGCAATGAGTCGGTTGCCTGTCCAGGATGAGTTTTTATCCCTTTCACTAGTTGAGCTAGTGAAAAGGGATAAGTTCAGCTTCTACATGACTCCTTATTGGATTAAGTGGATAATTGGTAAATGAATGACCATAGTGGTCAGCTTAATTACCCAGATGTATATTAAGATTGGCATAAGCACTTTTGTGTTATGTGACTGTCTGTGGATTGTGTGGTGCCATGCAATATTTTTTCTTCTTATAAGTGGAGCTTACCCATTGTGTCATCTGAGAAAAAGGTGGGGGTTATCATCCGGTTTGCTCGCCTTATTAATATGCTCCCAAATATGCTTATTTTGTTTAAGAATCATGGTAGGGCCTCCTACACATGGTGTATTTTGACAGTAAGCAGTGATCAGTGTGCATCTGAGATAATCTGCTAGAAATTGTTACATTTTAAGTTTGAGTGCTTGATTTGCATTTTGAATATGTGCATCTTTATTTTTTCTTTTCTGCTTTTTCTTTTATCATATTGTATTTCCAGGAGTTTCCTAAGATGAGTGTGGCATCCCCTGCCTGCAATGTGACTGATGAAGAAATATTATTAATGTTATTATTATTATTAGTAGTAAATGTTGTGATTTTACATTACACATATTTAATCAAAATACTGATGTGCAGAAAGAGGACTTTCTGTAACAGATTTTTTTTTTAGTTATAGAGTTTGTTAATTGTTGCATAGATCTCTGTTGAAACTGTTGTCTCCCTGTTCAGAGACACTGATCTGCAAATATACAGAGCTGAGTATATTTTTTTGGTTTTAGAGTTTGTACTGTTAGTTGTTGCTTAGATCTCTGTTGAAACTGTTTTGTCCCATCCACCTACCCTCTGTATTTTTGGTTTGTAGTTTAAATTTGGTGGCTTTTGCAGCTGCCCGCCCCACTGTAGATTTGATCTGGGGCACTCCCCCAGTCCCATCTCTTTACCACATTCTACCTAATAAACTCTTTCTGCAGTTGCTTTTAGTCCTTTTTAATTTAATTGCATTTTTTTAAACTGTGTTTGGTCTAATATTGCTACATACTCAATTTTGCTAGCTTGCACTGCATGTGAATTGTTTTTATTACTGTTTTTGCTACTTTTCTGAAAAAAAAAAAAACTGTAATCCTGTTTCCTACCTTTCCTGTAACTAGTGTTCCAGATACAGATTTACTGTATCCACGACTATATGTAAGCTTCTGAGCCCCCAAGCCTTTTTGTGTTGGAGGGAAGCCTTCTAGCTTATCAGTGGGAGTGGTAAGCACTAGGTAACCTATCTACCACATTAGGAGTGGTTCTGGCCCAGAAATTGTAGTCATTGGCTGTTTGGGCAATCTCTTCCATCTCTCTCAATTTTCTAATTTGAAAGCCTGCATTTGCACTTGTTTCTGTCCTGTAGCTCATCTAGTGCAGATACAGATTCTTAGTTTTAGCACTTAAATTTCCTTATTCATGCTCAGCACTTGTTCAGAACTTGTAAGCACTAAATAAGTTGCTAATTACTATAGCACTCAATCTTCCTCATTACCTAGAGGAAAACAGTTTTTGTACTTACTTTTCTCAATTGCTTAGAGAAAAACAGCTCTTGTACTCACTTTCCTCACTTATCTAGAGGAAAATAGTTTTTTATTCAGGCATGTCCAAGGGTCAGCTCCCAGTGTTCTCTCCTGTCTATCTGATGAATCAGGGCAACTTGAGGCAATGTAGAAATTGCCTCATGTACACAGACAACCCTCTCCTCCTACCACCCAACACTACAACCTGTGAGAGATGCACCTATTTAGCCAAACTGGAGGGAAAGCTCTCTCCAACCAAGACTAAACTTGACAGTCATGAGGAGAAGGTAAATATTTACACCACACCACACTCATCACATAATCTCACTAAATCTACATCACCAAAATCCACACATAGTAACACAAAAACATTCGCGGAGGCTCTCAATAATAATCTGTCTAATCAACAGAGACCTCCAAAGCAGAAACGCAAGCAACCTCCATCCCCCAACACAACTCAAATGACACATAGCCCACAGACTCAGTGTGCCACTCAACCACAGCCAATAAGTCAAAACAACGTACCCAACACACTAGTCATAGGTGACTCTATAGGCAGGCACACTGATGTCCCACTCACCAGGCTAAACAAGGAGAAGGTTACTGTCAACTGCCTGTCAGGTGCCAGAATCTGCCACATAACCCATGCACTCAGGTCACTCCACAACAAGTACAAATATGACTCTGTCATTGTCCATGTTGGTGTGAATGACATGAGACGTACCTCCCTGGACTACATGAAAAGAGACATGGAAGAGCTCTCCGATCTTGTAGCCCAGGCAGGCATGACCCTAGCCCTGAGTAGCATTCTGCCATGGCCCCGAATGATACCGCAGTACAAGGACAAAATGATTGACTTGAACAATTAGCTAAGCTTCTGGTGTCATTCTAAGGGGATATCTCTCTTCTTGGGATGACATGGTCGACAGACCACGATGCTTTGCCACAGATGGCCCGCACCTGTCGCCTCTGGGATTCCGGATACTGGCTATGGCTCTTGCTGCCCCTATATAGTGCCTTTTTTAGGTAAGGTTCAAATAACAAATTCACCACCATAACTGGAACCGGCAAGCAAAAACTGAGGGTAATGCTACTCAATGCTAGAAGTCGAAATGTCAAAATGCACTCACTTGAGGCACTCCTGAAAATGGAGAACATCGATATCTGTGCAATGGCTGAGACCTGGTTTAAATTTAGAAAATGCATCTCTAACAAAGAGAGGAGGGGACATCAAAAATTATACGGAAAGAAAGGAAAATAAGTGGATACTGGACTTAAATGCATGCACCCCCACTCCTTGGTCTTAATGAAATAATTTCTCTTAAACCTGAATTAAATCACTTACATTGTATTAAATATATTAAACATTTTGTTAGTATTTTAATGTGTTTTGTTTTTATGCTTATGTCTGTATGAGTATGTATATATGAAGCTTATAAAGAAATACAACTTTAAAAGTTAATGATTTTAACTAGATGATTATTCAATTAATGCACTAATCAGTAAGTATAAAACAGTCAGATGAAAAGTACAGATGCTATCACCTGAAGAAGCAGATACATTCTGTGAAAGTACTCAGTGCTTGTGCTATTTGGTGGAATAAAGGAAGTTCTTTTAGCTTGCCTTGTAGGTTAGGCATAGATCACCCTTCAGTAGTCAGTAGGAGACCAAATACTGGGAGAGGACTTTGAGGTGGCCCGCATAGGTCATATTCTTTATACCCTGCATTCTTTAGTGTGGAACATCTGTGGCAGCTTGAGCTGTTGCAAGTTCTTGATCAGGTGCATACCGAATGGTGAATTGTATTTGACTTTTGGTTTATTAAGCGACTATGGACTATGATCTCCTTAGATCTAGATACCATACCCTTACTTATAAGTTGCACCACACTGAAGAAGTTGCAGAGAGAGGTTTGTAACCTACTATATTCTATTTGATTAGCAATTAGTCTCCTAATTTCCAGACTGGTAGTATAATGAAAAATGAATACGTGAGAAAGAAAATTTATACAAAACATTTATAGGGTAAATAAATATGGACCTAAAATGCATCCCTGAGAAACATCTTGACAACAGCCTAAGGATTCACCACAGCTTACGCAATAAACCTCTTATCATTTGTTGTGACATCCATTTTTCTAGCCATTTTACTATTGACCCATAAAGTCCCAGATTTTACAACTTATTGATTAATACATTGTGATCAATGCTTTTAAAAGCTGAGATAAAGTGAATGCAAATCACATCAATCTTTATGTTCTGATCTAGGATCATGATGATGTTGTAAAAGAAAGAAAGACTGATTGCAAGGCAAAACTAATATGTCAATTAGCCAATGATAAGCCCCTGATTATAATGGTTTGCTGTACCCTGGGCAAGAACAACAATGCAGTATTTGTTAACTGGGTAAGTCCACTGCATACGCAGTACCTTTTCTGGGACAACCCAGGAGTAATGTCTGGTTGAGTGGTTTGCTCCAAGTGACATGACAGGCAAATGAAGGCTATGGGATTCAACTCAAGATTGCTGCAGGATTTAGCTCTAGCAGTAAAACAGCTGCAACAAACTTCCAAAAAAGCATTCATCTCTCTACACTTACCATATGTCAGATAGCCCTGTACTTCAGTCCTTTTCTCTCTAGTTCTTGGCTAAAGTCTCCTCCTAATCTACCATATCCCAGTTCTCTCCTACATTTCCTATCTCCAACAAAGTCTGCTGGGTGGCTTGAGCAAGAAAAGTCTGCCTCTGGCTTACTTATTTTGATTCCATGTTAAAGGTTCTTTTGTGTGCAATTTTCATATAGACTCCAGCAGTAATCATTTGTGATTCATAAGCCTGAAATTCTTAGGTTCATAGGTTCATAGGTAGGTACTAGGCTATCGACCCAAGAGCCTAGGTAAGCCTAGCCAACAAGGTTCCCTGGCTTACGCCACCCAAGAAAGTTATTTTCCTGCACCACTGTTGAGAAGAGACACAGAAGTGATCCCCGGGGTGTATTTCCTATTTCCCATTCAGTCATCAAGATTTTTCTTGAAGAGTACTAATTAAGAACTTTGCTTGACATAGATGGGTAGCCTGTTCCAGAGTATGGGAAGTCTCTGGGACAGGAATCTATCCCTCCAGCATGTCATGTTCATTGTGGTGACAAGGTTTAGGTCCCTAGAGCGTGTAGCTTGGAGGGATTGGGATTTCTTTAGGTGTAGCATGTCCAACAGCTTTATATGTTAGGCAGAGATCACCTCAGAGTAGGTGATATGCTACGGAGTAAAGCTGGAGTTTTTTGAGGTGGTCAGTGTAGGGCATTTGTTTGAGGCCAGTAATCCTGTTTGTGAGGTACTTCTGCAGCCTTTCCAGCTGCTGCAGATGTCTTGTGAGGTACATTCCAAAAGGGGTGTTGTACTCTATAATGGGTCTGAGTGTCAAATAGAGGGGAACAATGACCTCTTTTTTCCTGGATGAGAACCCTTTTATGATGAGGTGTGCCACGTAGAAGGACTTCCTGACTATTGTGGCGATGTGACTAGCAAAGGAGAGACTACTGTCCACCTTGGTCCCAAGGTCTCTTATCACACATTCAGTGTTAAGTAGATTGCTGCCTATGTAGTAGTTCATGGGTACAGAGTTTTTACCAAAGGGGATGACACTGCACTTTTTGGCATTGAGCTTGAGGCCATGTCTCTGGCACCAGGCATCTGTCTCAGCGAGGCCCTTCTGTAGGATGTTCACATAATTTGGGGACTTAACTATGGCTCCTAGTTTGCAGTCATCTGCAAACTTCATTAGCCAGAGGCCTTCTCTGTTAGCCTGTACTTCAGAGAAGTAGATACCAAACAGGAGAGGTTCCAGGACGGAACCCTCTGGTACTCCAATTGTCACTGCTTTGAGGTCAGATTTTGAGTCTGCAACTTTTACAGTGTGGGTTCTGTCAGTGAGCCAGTTGGCAACCAATCTTGTGACGTAGGGATTTATACCTAGTTTAGTGAGTTCAGCTATAATTCCAAAATGGGGGATGGTGTCGAAAGCCTTTGCGAGGTCAAGATAGGCTGTGTGAACCACCTTACCCTCATCTACGGCTTTGGTGACTGCCTCAAAGAAGTTGATCAGGTTCAGGAGGCATGATCTGCCTTTCAGAATCCTGAACTGGGTGGGATCCAGAGTTTGGAGGTTACCAATGTCTTTGTTTATGAGATTCATGATGATACGTTCCATGGCCTTGCAGACCAGACCCCTTTGTGGAGTGGTATAACTGTTGCTGTGTGCCATTCAGTGGGCACAAAGCCTGATGCGATGCTATTATTGAACGTAGTGCTTAAGTGGGGAGCCAGTTCATTCTGAAGTTTGTGTAAAACGCAGTCTGATGTTGTCCGGTCCCATTGTTGCTGTTTTTTTGGCTTTAGAGAGTGCAGCTTTTACCTGCGTAGTTGCGATGACAGGGACTCTGCATTCGTCCTGTATAGATATGTGCCCTTTAGGGGAGGGGGGGGTAAAGTTAGCACTGAACCTATCTGCCAGGATGTTGGCAATATCAGTTGGTTCTGTAATTTTTGTGCCTTTGTGCTGTAACTCAGAGCAGATCTGGGTGCTTCCATCGAGATTCTTGATATAGCTATAGAATACTTTGTGGTTGTCCTTAAAATTAGTGGACATTTTATTTTCGTAGCTAGCTTTGGAGGATCTTATAAGGGATCTCAGCTTCTTACTGAGGCTGACCAGGGAGCTCCTCCACTCATGGGATTTTACTCTCTTTGGCAACAGTTTCTTCCTTCTGTTGTACAGTTTGCTTATGGCAGGGGACTACCAGATTGGCTTCCTTATTTTTGGAGGATAGCATCTTGGTTTTGTTTGGGATAGCACGATCCATGCACTTGTATAAGTGCTTATAGAGTGCATTTGTGTAGGATTCAGCAGTTGTAACTGTATTGTCCATCTGCATGGGTGACATGAAGTTCATCACATCTGTCTTAAGAAGCATGAAGCTGGCTTTGGAGAAATCTTTTACCATGGTTTCCTTAATGGGGGGTGGGGGCGGGATGTGGATATCAAGGGTAATTAGCTTATGGTCGGATCGGACCAACAAGGAGTTGACTTCAGGTGTTGAACACCAGTCGCTCATGTTGGTAATGACTAGGTCTAGGATATTGTGGACCCTGGTGGAGGTGTGGATAAGTTGATCCAGGGCATTGGAGTTTATGAATTCCAGAAAGCGTTGAGCTAAGGAGTTGGTACACAAGTAGCTTTCCCAGTTAATGGTGGGGTAATTGAGTCGCCCATTATTAGGGTGTTTGGTTGAACCCTAATATTTTCCAGTACATCATGAAAAGAGGAGTGGAAATCCTGGGGCATGGTGGGGGATCTGTAGCAAGCTACAATTTGGATTGCAGTTTTTCCCAGAGTTAGTTGCACTTGGATAACCTCGGATGCATTATGCTGAGCAACTAGCCTGGAGGTGTGGATATCCTTAATGAGTATCTACACACTTCTGCCTTTGGTGTTTCAGTCCAGGCTACATGGCCGAAAAGTATGGTATGAGTTATAGCCTGGTAGTACAGGGGTGCTCTCTGGAGGAAATTGCCTATGGAAATTGCAACACTAGCAACATTATTTATATGGCAAGATGCGTGCTATACATAGTGTTCTATGTAGGAAATACAAACCAAAAGTTTAAACAGCTTATAAGCAGTCACATGTCTGAAATAAGGAGACAAGTTATTAGTAACTCTCTGTATGAACATATAATGAATACAAATGAGCAGCATGTATTTAATTTTTTAATTTTAGAAAATGCATCTCTAACAAAGGGAGGTGGGGACATCAAAAATTATACTGAAAGAAAGGAGAATAAGTGGATACTGGACTTTAATGCATGCACCCCCACTCCTTGATCTTAATGAAATATTTTCCCTTAAACCTTAATTAAATCACTTACATAATTGTATTAAATATATTAAACATTTTATTAGTATTTTAATGTGGTTTGTTTTTATCCTTATGTCTGTATGAGTATGTATATTTGAAGCCTATAAAGAAATACACCTTTAAAAGTTAATGATTTTAACTAGATGATTATTCAATTAATATACTAATCAGTAAGTATAAAAACAGTCAGATGAAAAGTACATATGCTGTCACCTGAAGAAGCAGATATATTCTGTGAAAGTACTCAGTACTTGTGCTATTTGTTGGAATAAAGGAAGTTCTTTTAGCTTGCTGCATTTGGTCATCATTTTTGGATATTTTACTGCATTGGATTGACCAGCCAACTTGGTACTTGTTTTTACTTTTAACCTACAAACCATTCTGTGATCCAGCCCTGATGGATCTGCTACATATCCGTAAAATGAATAGCACTAGAATTATCCACTCTAAGGATCTGTATCTTATCTGTGACATAAACAAAACATGCTGAAAGGACAGGTATGTGTCTCAGAGATTACCCCTTCTCTGGAGCACACTCCTATTCATGTGAAAAGAGCTCTTTCCTAAGTCTATTCAAATGCAATATGGACCAAGAACTGGAAAATTACAAATTCACTGCTGGCTTGTCATCTGTGGCCCTAATGGACAGGAGCAGTTTGTAGATACCTTGAGGCAAAGGCAGATGCCAACGCCGTTCTACCCTGTGGACATTGATAATTGAGAAAATTCAGCCATGAATGACTAGGCTTAAAAAGGCTCTAAGGACATTCATTAGCCAAGGAACCCTCTGTGATCCAATGATTCTATAACTGAGCTGATACTAACACAATAATCAATACAAGAAAAATGAAATGTGCTCTTGTCAAATTAAGTAGATGCCAGCTTTTAAATGAGTTGACAGGTGATCAAAAATGTCACTGCCTTTAAAGAGCTTGATGTATTAGCTGATGATAAATAAAGCTTTCATGAATACGGGCATTATGTTGTCAATGAGTATAGTAACATTACTGGATATATTAAGAAATTTATTAAATCTATTGATGCAGAAGTCTTAACATAATTGAATATTCTATAATCCGACCTAAAAATGAATAGTCACATTCTTTGGTTTCCTTTTATAAAAACAGACAAAGAAAACTAGAAGGAATTCAATGTAGATGAAAAAAAACAGTGACAAAACGACATGAACTTTTATCTTATGATGAAAGGCTACTCAAACCAGACTTGTTGTCCGTTACTTAAGGATAAAAAAGAGGCGATGTGATACACATTAATAAAGCTACTTCTGACTCCTTCATATAGGAATGCTTGAGGTTACACAGTAGTGAGAGACTAAAATCATCCAGATGTCTAAAAACATGTAACAAGAAAAATGCCACACTTATTTGTCTCTCTGAAAACATCCATGCAGAGGACGATCTCTTATATGCCTTAGACTGCAGAAAAAAATTAAAGAATGGCATTTATCCATTTTATACTAGAGTGCTGGAACATATGGACCTTAAGAGCAACAAAAGGGATGCTGTTTTACGCACACAGAACATACCTTTAACATAGTGTATAATATAAAATATTTTGAAACATAAATGCAGTTTGTGCTCATCTGTTTCTAGCCCAAGCACCACTCATCCTAATCTCAATGTCCTTTTGTCTGTGAAGGTATGTCCAAGGAGAAAGTTTATTTAGATAGATAAGCAGTGATTCGCTTGACAATATTTTGTGCTGTTTATCTGTGATCAAATGCTGTTTATTTATGTTTCCAAGCATGTTAAAACTGCCACTCTGTATGTTCTGAGACTTCCTGTACCAATGAATCCTGGCACAGTTATTTGTAGATTTTTTATAAAAGGATTGAAGCATTTTGGTTAAAGATGTGTTCAACTTAAATAGAAACTGGGAGAAATATGAATCGACACTCTGCTCCACTTTCTGCTATTACTGACACAAATATAGTCTCCTGTTTCTAATAAGTCACATCCTCTGATCTTGAAACCTTTCTTTTAAACACCTGTATTAAGTTATCTCTTAAGGCATAGACATGCATACATTAATAGAAAAGAAAACAAACTGTATTAACATTTTTCCATTTATACACTATACATTTCATGTTTTCTTTCTTTTGATAGCAACTGTCTTTAAGTCTAACATTACATAAATCAGAGAGTTCATGCCTTCCCTTAAACCTCAGTCTTCCTCCTTCCTGAACATTATTCTGCATGCATAGTTTCCACAAATTCTATTTATTTTATGTAATGTGTTCCTTAATTTTCTAAAGATTCCTCTTCCATTTCTTTTCTCTTCTTTACAATATTCAATATTCAAATTTAGTTGGTTTAGATTTTTATTTCCCGTTTTCTAGTAATTGTGTTTTTTGGCAGCCAACACAATAAAACCTGCTGTAATAAGGCCTCATTATGCTTAACTAATTCAGATCCTATGTTCCAGCTCAAAAAAAATCATTTCCTTAGTTACAGCCACTTGCTCCTCCAACATTTCTGACAGAATACTCCATGGGGATTTTTTTCAAACATGCCAACTCATTATACTCCCGAAAACATGTTCCCATTTACATCTTTCTTCCTCAACACACACCTGATTTTAAATGATATCTATGTATACATGGCATGCCAAGCAAATATTTCCTGAACATACATCAACTGGCTTTCATTCCCATTACTCAGCTGAGCAAATTACAGAGCAAGAATAGTCCAAGTAAATTTTATATGTTTTTATTATTAAAGAATCTTGATTTTTTTCAGTCCAGTGCTACTGTAAATGATATGCATATGTTTTGGCTTTCAAGAAAAAAATATATATATTTTGGCAAATTAGAGGAGATGTGCTATCTTCCTGTTTCTGTTTATATACAGTATGTTTGAATTGTTTTTCTATTTTTTTAAACTTGGTGCAAGGGTAAATGCAATACAGTACATATAGACAAGCTTGAGAAACCAGTCAAGTAGCATGTTTTTTAGGAGGCGGAAGAAAAATAGAATACCGGGAGAAAACACACACAGACATTGGGAGAATAAGTGCAAGGGTAAATGCAATAAAATACATATGGACAAGCATGAGAAACCAGTCAAGTAGCATGTTTTTTAGTAGGTGGAAGTTAAATAGAATACCCAGAGAAAATACACACAGACAGTGGGAGAATATGTATACATCAAATGCAGTTACTGTAGGTTGCGTGCCCCACATAAAGTGAATGGAGGTCAACACTGTACCTTAAAAACTGCAGCTGTGAAACAGAACTCATAAATGCTGATCTGCTGTCTTTATGTGCAAATATCGAGCGTGAAATCATGTAGCATGGGAAGAACAGTGACGGCTATGGTTAGATGAAGCACATGCTTATATGCCAGTTATTTAATCAATGGTGCTGTGTTCATTGAAAATGTCTAGCATTCTTTTCATGAAATAACTCAAGGGGTAGATCCTGTTTGACAGTAAAACATTGCACAGTGGTAGTCTTAGACAAAGTAAAGGTAAAAGAGTATTTGTTTATATATCTATTTGTAGTTTGCTAACTGGGTTTTTGAACTGGTGCAAGGCTTTTCAGCTATGTCGTGTGCCATAAAGCAAAACAAAACATAAACAAATTATTACAAGGAAGGATAAAGTTAATACTAATTGCAAAATAATTTTATTTATTGAGAAGTAAAGGCAGTTCTTGAACAACATTGATTTACTACCATCAGATTGGATATGATGCAATGAATATAATAATGCAATGGTGCTCAGTAGGTCTGTCAGGATAAAAAGTACAGTCTAAGAATGTTATTTTCAGCAGTTTGAAGTGCAGAAACTTTTTAACCTGACAAAGGTGCAATAACAGTTGGGGGGTTTCAGACCTAGGTAGCAATACATTGATGGCAATGGCACTGCGAGCTTCTGTTCTACAATTCTTATTCAAAAATGTCTGCAGTATTTCCTCTCTACATTTCAAATAACAATAAATGTTGCAATGGAGGCACTGTTGCCTGGTCACATGTAGATTTGTCATCTCCACATAGTATCTATTGACATACATATAAGACTTTAAACTATTGTTTACACTGTTTTAGTAGGTGCCATGTATTAATGTGGAGAATAGACACAGAATAGGCATTTGTTTATGAAGCAAGAACAAGTCTGTGTCTTTTTCAAATAATCAACCATTTTTTTCTGAGGATAGCATATTTTGTTCTGTTTGTAATTTGAATAGGATGTATGTGGCATAAGATGGCACAATCTTATCACAAACTTAGCAAAAGTTCTTTGACCTGCACATAAGTTGAATGATGGCCTGAGAAGAATAAGCCCATTCCTTATAGTAGATCTAAATGCATAATGGCTGATTATAACAGGCAGTAGAGCTGCTACTGGAAGTTAGAAGTTGTTTCAGGGAACATTAAATGTTAGGCCATCCATTAGTGGGGTTGCCCTAGCTGTTCCTGGTAAGATGTTATCTTTGAACAGTGTTAGATACTGATATTTCTACTATTTGCTAAAAAATAGGGTTGCCCTAGTTACTCCAGATAAGGTGTTAGATTTGGTCATTTATAGACAACAATGTGTTCTACTATTAGCTAAAGATATAAATATGCATATTATTTTTTGTAGTAACCCATTATTGCTATGCTACAAATTAAACAGAATGACAGGAAGTTCATATTGTTGTCAAGGAAGCAACATATTTTTGACATACAGGTATCATATGCCAGGAAGTAGGAAAGTCACAGGCAAACTTTATTTTCTGTAATACTTTTCTCCAATTAGTTCAGTGTGACAAAAAAAAACAGACAGGCTACAGCCCAGTAGTTGTTCAAGGAATTTGTGTTGTCAAACAATTAGTAGACTAAGGCCATTTTGATTATCCTTTGATGTCTGACCATTGAAGACTTGTGTAAGTTGAGTCCTTATGCTCACAGTTGCAGACTCGTTGCAATCTATGACTAGATGTTCAATAGCAAAGTGGTTCCAGATCAGCACTATGTCTTTATGAAGTGAAGCTTGTTGAAATAAAATGCTGGTCCCCCTTAACATTAGCTGCAGGTTTAATAGGCATGTTTTTGTCCTCGATATAATGGGAAATGATGATTTTATTTATTTATTTAGTTGACATTTGTTAAATGGATTAGTTCTACTAGGCTGCACATCCATTTTTCAGCTTTATATCTATGATCTATACTGCGCCTTCACACTGACTTAGGGGGTAATTCAATAACACTTACATGGAGTGGAGTGGCCCGAACATGGAGTTCGGAGGGAGAGCAATCCAAAAAGCAAGGCTGGGGATGTGCATGAGCCTCCCAGCATGATGTTGCCACAGATGTGATCGCGGTATGTAAATCACCTCATTTGCTGGTGAAAACCATGCAAATGAGGTGATTTACAGATCCAGGAAGCAGACAGGCATCCGTGTAGCAGCCGTGTCTGCAGTAAAAATGTATGCGGGAAGTAACTGTGTACTGGACTGCAAAAAAAAAAAAAATGGGGCTGTGACATCTAAAAGTAAAGCATGTATTAGGTGCATTAGGCATGCCAATGGCCAAAACCATGGCCATTGGCATGCAAATATGATGCAAAATGTAAAAAGTTAAAAGGTTTTTTTTTTTTTTTTGCAGTTATGGCATGTTTAAATGGAGTGCAGTAGTGCCCAAACATGTGATCCTGAAAAAAATGTATTTTATTTTATTATTTATTTACATTTGTTTACCGGGAGGTAATAAATTAAAATAGTAAAATAGCAATATGAAAGGTAAAATTAAATTTCCCATTATACTGGCCAGCATGCAGACTCATAACAATGGCAGATTACAGTGGTTGCTAAGGACATAGGCTCTGGTGTAGTGCAGTAACTAGGGTATACGCAATTAGGTGTATGTAAATGGGCTAAGTTTATTGAATAGAAAAATGGGCCACCATGTCTGCAGGTACCTAAATGTGTAAGGGCTACAACATGGTAGTGTAGGCAGAAGAGGCAGCTGACATAAAAATTGGGTGTGCCAAGCTTTGTGTAAGCACAGTGGAGCTCAGTGGCTTCTGTTTGTGCTCAGCTAAGCACAGATAAGCAAGGGGTTGTGTCTGAGGCTGCTTAGCTGTGCTTAGCTGGTATAAGAAAAGCTAAGCATGCTCATTTACAGGGGAAGGTCAGATCTGCTTAGAAGTGTTCACACTGAAGCAGCAGATTGGCATGGGGCTTAAAACTATAGGAACAGAAAAAAAAAATGAACGGAAACACCTTTACAAAAGGCAATCAACTATAAATGACTAATAATCCCTGTGGTACTCACACTGGCCCATTCAAACCCTTTAGTAATATAGCTGGCAGGTGGAATGTGTAACAGTCAGCCAATCACACAGGCTGCATCTGCAGCATACCAGTATAAAGTATGCAAACAACCTTCAATCTGATTTTTCCCACATACTTTGCACCATTGGAGTACACACTTGGGAATTTTAACTGACAAAATGATAGGGGATGCTGCTGCTTTGCTACATCTCTACATGCTACAGACTGAGGGCAGTGATGAGATGATACTGACAACAAACCCAGACTGAGGAGGAGAAGAGTGTTCAGGCCCATGGTAACCTTTCAGGGGCTACATAAGCTGGAGTAGAGCACTACAGGGTGGACAGGGACATACTACAGCAACTCACTGAGCTCTGCACCTCCTTACCCCAGACCCAGCACCAACAGAGGGGAACCCATCCCAGTGGAAACAAAGGTATGTGTAGCCTTAATAATACTAGCTACAGGTACTTTTCAAAGATCTACTGTGGACATTATGGGGGTCTCACAGGCATCTGCATCCAGGGTACTCCACCAGTTCCTGGATGTCATACTAAGACATGGCAGTGAGCACATTTATTTCCTCAGCAATCCTGAGGAGAGGACCAGCAATATGTATCTCTTCCACCATGTAGCACACTACCCAGAGGTACTGGATGCCATAGACTACACTCATGTCCACATCAAAGCACGACCTGGTGAAGAGGGTAGAGTCTACATCAACTGCAAGGGGTATCACTCCATCAATTTCCAGGTCATGTGCAATGCTCAGGCCATTATCATCAATCTGTGTGCTGGTAGCCCTGGCAGTGATCACAACTCTCACATCTGACATGCATCACAGCTGTACCAGGCATTTGCCAGGGGGGACATCCCGTATGGCCATCTAGCGGGGGATGTTGACTACACACTGGAACTGTGGATGATGACACCCATCAGAAATGCACACACACACATACACACACACACACACACACACACACACACACACACACACACACACACACACACACACACTGAAGAATGCCATAGTGAGGAACATACATAAACTAGGAATATTGCAGAGCATGTGTTTGGGCTGCTTAAGTCATGGTTCCACTGCCTTGACATATCTGGTGGAGCCCTGCAGTACTCTCCAGCCACATGTGCACACATGTTCATAGTATCTGCCATGCTAAACAATATGATCCTGTGGAAACCTCTGCGGCAAGAACATCATAGGGAAGGGGGACACAGCTCCTCACCGTTGCCAAGGTCCCCACAGGCACAGGGGGACTTGGAGGAGGAACCTCCTGAACCTGTCCCTGTAGGCAGATGTAGACATGCCCAGTACGCCCTGGCCTTGGAAAAGAGGCAATGCATAGCACATACACTGACACCCTAGGGACCCATGGACTGACACCTCTTTCTGACTCACACACACAGTAAAATGGATGCCACACACATCACACTACCTGTACCTTACCATGTATAGGTTGTGTACTGCATACATCTGACAGAGTCAGCCCTGGAGCACTGTCCTCACAACTGTCGCAGGTACAAGGTAAGTCACTCTTCTTAACAACAACTGAATGGAGTAGTACATTGTGGTAGCATATATATGGTATCGCTACATGTATGCAAGGGAATGGGGTGGCCTACCGGGATAGCAGCAGACAACTGACAGCTATGAGGGACAACAAGAAATGTCTGCCAAATACTGGCTTCCCCAGAAAATGTAGTAGTCTCCTAGGTGACAAAACTCACTGCAGTATATGTTGCGGAGTAACAATCTGTGGGGTCATAGGTCACATACATGGATGTCAATGTTGGAGTCCCATACACATCTCTCAGCCTTCCCCAGCAAGTCAGCTGTACAAAGCCATAAAGAAATGTGTGGCAAAGACCCATAAATAAGGACAACAAGAAATGTCTGCCAAATACTGGCTTCCCCAGAAAATGTAGTAGTCTCCTAGGTGACAAAACTCACTGCAGTATATGTTGCGGAGTAACAAACTGTGGGGTCATAGGTCACATACATGGATGTCAATGTTGGAGTCCCATACACATCTCTCAGCCTTCCCCAGCAAGTCAGCTGTACAAAGCCATAAAGAAATGTGTGGCAAAGACCCATAAATAAGGACAATGATAAAATATTCCTCTTACAAACTTGCAAAGTGATATCACAGCAAGTCTTGCAGTTGCATGAAGTCTCTGAAGGGTAAGAAGTCTATAACTCAAATGTATGCCAGTATTCTCCAAGACAAGCACAATACTGTGCTAAATGGAACCAAAATGTAAAGCAAATGTATACAGTTGAGAGGTACGCCCCCTCCCCCCAACACACCCGTGTTCCCATACAAATGCAGTAACATTTATGTTTGTAGGGTAATAGCAGCATAGCACACATTCGCAGTGCTGTCCCAATCAACTTGAGAACTTGTTGCATGTCCACAATATGCAGAGGTCAATGAGCTATGTATATGCATGGTGAATACTGTCAGGAAGTAGGCAGCATTTACCATTGGCTGTTGTGGCTTAGTGGTCTAAGTACAGTATTGTGGTTGACAGGGTCCATGTTTCAAGACTTTCTATGCCAAGTATGTTGCATGTTAGCTACACCTATGGTAGGAGTTGTACACACTGTCCAGATGTCAATATCCATTACTGCAGGAAAGCTGGACAATTCTGGGACAGGGGACCACACATATGGACACTACACAGCTTGGAGTAACCTACACAGTACCTAGTAGGATAGCAGGTTCTTGGAAGTCAGTGTACTACCAGGTTATAAATGGATGCCACCTTACTGTGTCAGTACTGACAAAAAGTCATTGGACACCATCCATCCACAAGTATGCCTTGTATATCTGTTCTGCTTGTTATAGCATTGCATTTGTCTGCCAAACTATTTGCAAAACAATAAAGGTTGATATGAAAACATCAATTGGAAAAAGTGGGAAGCAGACATCATAACCATAAGAAAAAGCAAGCTAATACCAAACTGGTCTCCCAGCTGTCTACATTTGGAAGAGCAATATTAACACCCTGTCCCCATGTGTGGGCCTGTATCTGACTGTCATATATGGGCCTGTCCAGATGTCAGTCTGTGACAGATTGACAGTTATGGCCAACATGTAACCTTATAATAACATTGCAACACAAACTGTCTGAGGAGCACAGCAGATGTAGGGGTGCAATGATGGACAACCTGCTGAATAGGTACACTCAGAAGTGTGAAGTCCATAACCCTGTGTGTGATGTTACGACTTCTACCCCACTCACACCAGAAATACAAATACATAATGGCAGAAACTGTTGACAAAGCCTGTGACTGGACTACAGAAGGACAAAGCGACACATATAAGGGAAAGAGGAACCACTGGCCAGACAGATGGAGAATGTGAACACCAGAACAAATTGTGCAGTAACATAGGTTCCCTGCAGTGTATGGAGTCAGTAAACATCACCCACAAATACACAAAACACACACATATGTGGAGGTTCTCAACAAAAAGAAGCTCACACAAAAGACACTTCAGATATGAAAATACATGAGCACTCCACAAGCCTCCACACCACATACCATGCATAGTCCACACACCAGTGCCTTGCAACCACTAAGGCCTAACCATAACCCCAACATATTACTCATAGGAGACTCCATTGTGAGACACACAAATGTGCCTCTCACCAGGCTGAATAAGGAGAAAGTCATGGTTACTTGTTTGTCAGGTGCCAGAATCTGCCATATCACATATGTACTCAAGTTTCTCCAGAACAGGTACTGTTATAACTCTTAGTCCATGTTGGTGTGAACGACTTCAGACGTACCTCCCTGGACTATAGGAAGACAGACATGATTGAGTTTGCTGAATATGTGTCCCTTGCAGGTATGTCCCTAGGCTTAAGCAGCATTCTACCATCACGCAGAATAATGTCTCAGTCATCATCATCATCTTCTTTTGGCTGTTTCCGTTAGGGGTCGCCACAGTGGATCATCTGTTTCCATTTCTTCCTGTCCTTTGCGTCTTGCTCTGTCCCACAAACCACCTGCATATCCTGTCTCACCACATCGATAAACCTTATCTTAGGCCATCTTCTTTTCCTGTTACCTGGTAGCTTCATCCTTAACATCTTTTTCTCAATATAATCAGCATCCCTCCTCAGCACATGTCCAAACCAATGTAATCTTGCCTCTCTGGCTTTGTCTCCAAACTTCCAACCTGGGCTGACCCCCTAATATACATATTCCTAATCCTGTCCATCCTTTTCACACCCAGTGCAAATCTTAACATCTTTAACTCTGCCACATCCAGCTCTAACCCCTGCCTTTTTGTCAATGCCACTGTCTCCAACCCATATAACATAGCTGGTCTCACTACCCTCTTGTACTCCTTCCCATTGACTCTTACTGGTACTCGTCTGTCACAAATCACTCCTGACACTCTTCTCCACCCACTCCATCCTGCCTGTACTCTCTTCTTCACCTCTCTTCCACACTCACCATTACTCTGCACTATTGATCCCAAGTATTTAAACTCATCCACCTTCACCACCTATACTCCCTGCATCCTCACCATTCCTCTATCCTCCCTCTCATTCACACACATATATTCTGTCTTAGTCCTGTTGACCTTCATTCCTCTTCTCTCTAGAGCATATCTCCATCTCTCCAGGATCTCCTCCACCTGTTCCCCAAGGGGACTCCTGTCTGATCTCGTCTGTCAACCTATCCATCACCATTGCAAATAAGAAAGGGCTCAGAGCTGATCCTTGATGTAATCCTACCTTCACCTTAAACACGTCCATGACTCCCACCGCAGACCTCACCGCTGTCACACTACCCTCGTACATATCCTGTACCAGTCTTACATACTTCTCTGACACTACTGACTTCCTCATACAATACCACAACTCCTTTCTGGGCATCCTGTCATATGCTTTCTCTAAGTCTACAAAAACACAATGCAACTCCTTCTGACCTTCTCTGTACTTCTCCATCAACACTCTCAGAGCAAACATTGCATCTGTAGTGCTCTTTCCTGGCATGAAACCATACTGCTGTCCACTAATCATCACGTCCCTTCTTAACATAGCTTCCACTACTCTTTCCCATAACTTCATGTTGTGACTGATCAATTTAATCCCTCTGTAGTTACTACAGTTCTGCACATCATCCTTATTCTTAAAAATCAGTACCAAAACACTTTTTCTCCATTCCGCAGGCATCCTCTCACTTTCCAAGATTTCGTTAAACAATCTGGTTAGAAACTCCACTGCCATTTAACCTAAACGCCTCCATGCTTCCACAGGTATGTCATCTGGACCAACAACCTTTCCATTCTTCATCTTCTTCATAGCTATCCTTACTTCCTCTTTGCTAATCCATTGCACTTCATGATTCACTATCCCCACATCATCCAACCTTCTCTCCCTCTCATTCTCTTCATTCATCAACCCCTCAAATACTCTTTCCATCTGCTCAACACACTCTATGCCTCAGTACAAACAGAAAATGATTGGCATTAACAATTGGCTTACTTTCTGTGTTATCCCAGGGGGATCCAGTGTCTGACAGCCTGGGAACATATGATCGACGGACCATGCTGCTTTGCTAGAGATGGCCTACATCTGTCTCACTTGGGCTTCAGGCCTCAAGCAAAGGCCCTTGCCTCCTCCATAGTGCCTATTTTAGGGAAAGTCATGAGATCGATACTACCAACATAAAACTCTCAAGAAAACGCAAATTAAAAGTCATGCCGCCAAACACTAGGAGTATGAACATGAAACTGCACTCATTGCAAGCATTCTTATCCCTGGAAGATGCTGACATTTGTGCAGTTACAGAAACTTGGGTTAAAGAGAGCAATCCATCCTTACCTGGTCACTCATCCTATCATGCAGCCAGACCACAAAATGTGGCCAGCAAAGCCAAAGGAGGTGGAGTAGAAATATATATTAAACAGACACACACCTCCAGGGTGGGCAAACAGTCTGACACACACGAGACACTCCAGGTGCATTTAACCATTGACCAAGACCCCATTCAAATTATAGGTAGTTACAGGCCCACATATTTGACTCAGAATGCCCACTCCACCTATCTGGACTTCTACAAATCAATCAAGTTTCAACACTTTACCCTGATCCTGGTTGACTTTAATTACACAACCATAGATTGGCATAAACTATTCATGCCATAACAGAAATGCACTAAAAATCCCCCATTTTATCAATACAAATGCCTTGGGATAGCTACTTGATACCCTCACAAGATGTGATACATATCTTGGACTTGGTAGTAACTGACATGATTAACCCCTGCAGCACCCCTACTGTATCATCTTCCCTGGCAAGATCCACCAAAAAAGCGGTCATTTTTGATATCACCATCACCCCCGACCCCCCTCTAGCTATAGTAAAAAGAAAAATTACCCAAAGCTGATTACAACCACCTGAGGGATGGTATAAGGGATGGTATAAACAGCTGCACATCCCCCACCCCACTGTAGGAACAGGCACCAACGTCCAAATGTACACCGAAGTACTATATGAGCATATGGATCCACTTTCTAATTTCGAAATACCAAAATCTCGACTTTCAAAATACCGATCCCAGAAAGTCGAGATTTTGGAATCTCGAAATTAAAAAGTTAATAAATAAAAAAAAAAAAAACAGCTAAGATAACGTTTTTGCTGGGGGGTCAATCCCCGCTGCACCCCCCACACCCCACCTACTTAAATATACCAACTCCGAGATTATGCTACAGTGAAGAGAATGGTAATGCTCCTGTTCTGCTTACCATTCTCTTTACTGTAGTGCAATCTCAGAGTTGGTATATTAAAGTGGGTGGTGCAGGGGGACTTGCCCTCCTGCAAAAATATTAATTTAGTTGTTTTCTTTATTTTTTGGTTCACTTTTCACTTTTAAGATTCCAAAATCTCGATGTTTTGAGTTCGGTATCTCAAAACTCGAGATTTTGGTATTTTGAAATTAAAAAGTGGACCTGAGCATATGTGTGTATATACACACACATATATATATATGTATATATATATATATATATATATATATATATATATATATATATATATATATATATATATATTGCATGGAATCAGGAATACGTGACAGGACAACATTATCCTCTGCAAGGAAGAATACACCTGTCTGGTGGACATCTGCAATAAAGAAACTATATGACAAAAGGATAATATTGCTGTCCAGGACCAAGTCAGAGAAGCTGTCCAATTGGAAGCAATCCCTCCTTAGCCTGAACAAGCAAATAAGAGCAACAGTGAAATTCTCTAAAGGCAACTTCGAGTCCAAATTGCCCATATCAACTAGAGACAATCATAAGGCCTTCTTCACATATGTCTGCAGTCTCAAAGGAAGCTCCCAGATCTGTTCAGAACTGGGGGTCAAGGACACCACATACACAAATGCTATAGATACAGCCAATATACTGGCTGACAGATTCAGTGGAAACTTCTCCCCTCTGTAGCCCCCCATCAGTAAATCAGAACATCCCTAGTACCTGCTCCCCACCCTTTATCTCTAAAGAAGAGGTCATCACTGCCCTCTCAATGGCAAAAAAGACAGCCTCCATGGGACCCATCAACATCCCAGGCTGCATCCTGCATGAACTCAGGCAGGAACTTGCACCACCATTAGGCACCCTAGTCAACCAAAGCCTGAGTACTGGCTTTTTCCCAGCCAAGTGGAGGACAGCCACTGTCATCCCTTTACACAAACGTGGAACATCCACCAATCCAGGTAATTATAGGCCTATCAGCCCAACAAGCCTGATCTGCAAGGCCATGCAATTGACTATCATGGATCTCATTAACAGGGGCATTGGCAAACTCCAAATACTCTACCCCATACAGTTTGGCCATGTCAAGGGGAGATATGTCTGTTAAATTTGGTTAACTTGTTTGAGACAGCCACCAAAACTATGGATGAGGGAAAGACGGTGCACACCACCCACCTTGAATGGCCAAAGCCTTCAACATTATTCCCCACTTGACCATTGAAGATAAACTCTGTCAACTAGGCATCAATCCATATGTTACCAGATGGGTAGCAAACTGGCTCACTGATAGAATGAACATAATCATAATAGGGGTAGCCAACTCAAGCAGTAGACACATAATGAGTGGTGTACCCCAGAGATCAGTCTTAGGGCCTCTGTTATATGGGACATACTTCTCTGAGGTGCAAGCCAAAACTAGTGGCCTATGGCTGACCAGGTTTGCAGATGACTGCACGCTGGACACAGTCATCAATTCCCCAAGTGATCTGGACGTCTTCCAAGGGGGTCTCATCCAAATAAATGACTGGTGTCAGAGACATAGCCTCAAGGTGAATGCCAGAAAATGCATCATCATCCTCTGGGGAGAGTGACATCCCCACATTTAATCACATTAAAAGCAATGCCCTACATACACAATCAGTAGTGAGGGATTTGGCCACCCACTTTGATAGCAACCTGACTTCTGACCACCATGTTGCTTCCATTGTACAGAAAGCTTTCTACATGGCCCACCTCATAAGTAAGAGTATCTCATCCAGGGACAAAGAGGTCATAAGATCCATGTATTCTACCCTTATACAACCAGTTATTGAGTACAACACCCCCTTCAGAGATTCCTCATCTTGAGAATCCAAGGCCTCAAACACCAATCCTACACAGATAGGCTAAAAGCACTGTCCCTCTACTCAGTTTCACACAGACTCCTCAGAGTTTACCTCTGTCTGGCATACAAAGCAATCTAGACCATGCCTTGATGGGACTGCTGCATATCTGGAGGTCAAGCTCCACTCGAGCAACCTGTAGCCACAGCATCAACCTGGTCTGTGATATCAATATGTCTTGTTGGCATGACAGATATGTGTCCCACAGACTCCCCCATCTGTGGAATATACTCCCTGTCCATGTCAAGCAGAGTACTTCAATAGCCCTTTTGAAGTTCACCCTGGATAACTGGATGGGAAACAGAAAATACACTCCTGGGATTCCACCTATGTCCCTGCTAGACAGTGGCTCTGGGTGCTGACATGTCTAAATATGGGCTGTACTCTTGTCTGCTAGGGTTATAAGGGTATCAGGGCTAATAGCCTAGTAACCTCCTATTTACCTATGAACCTGTAAACAAATGTTTGTCAGCGGTTCACCACATTACTCTATACTGCTCTGCCACTGACATACCAGGAAATCACAGTGCTATGTAGAATATACCACACATATTATGGAAAACTCCGCTCAGTCCAATGCACTCTGTACCACACCAGGATATGACTTTTACATTAATACGAATACCACACAACCAGGAGATCCCTAGCCAGTATATCACTGAGGTGCTGGCTGTAGCCTGTTGCACACAAACTCCCCTGACCGGAGTACAGCTATCGCTGAAATGGACTCCCACTTTTACTACAGTAGTTCATACTGAGCATGCTCATACACTTAGAGAATTACTGCCCATGTCTAAACCCATATCAGACTATACAACTGTATTGTGCATATATGTCATTGCTTATAGACAGCTGTGTACACCTTAAATGTCTCTCCACACTCCCATCACACAGGATTACCATCAGCTATATGTAGGTGGCCCATATGTGATATATCTGCATCTATTGAGTGTGATATGCATACATATACATGGGCAACATATACAAATATATAAATCATACACAGGCAGAGACAGGGGAGAGAGAAAGACAGACAGTGACAGAGAGAGAGAGAAAGAGAGAGAGAGGGAGAAACAGACAAAGAGAGAGAGAGAGAGAGAGAGTCATGGAGAGAGACACACACACACACACACACACACACACACACACACACACACATACCCTGAAATGCATAGAGTGATGTCCTGCTGCAGACAACTGCACACCAGTTGTATCCAGTGGCATGTGCCAGTATGAAGGTGAGCTCAATTGTGTAATAGTAATGAGGTAGGGGTTGTAATATGAAGTCACCCACGTGTGTGTGTGTGTGTGTGTGTGTGTGTGTGTGTGTGTGTGTGTGTGTGTGTGTGTGTGTGTGTGTGTGTGTGTGCTTGTAGGTTAAAATATTTTGAGGCCTTTCCCACCCAGTACACTTCCCATTACCCTACTTTTCAAGGCCTGCTTATGTCATTCACCTTAGATGTACCTTTGGACAGCTGTTGCCACTTTAAGCTTTGTGGCACGTGCGATGACTGCTTTGTACTATAGTACAAATAACTAGAGAGGAAGGGGTCCTAATCTCAGCACTGGCAATTGTGTGTGTTTGTCAGTAAACTTATTTTGAGGCCTTTCCCATCCAGTACACTTCCCATTGCCCTACTTTACAAGGCTTGCTGATGTCATTCACCTTAGAAATACCTTTGGACACTCTTTAGCCCTACAAGCTCTGTGGCATGTGTGCTAACTGTGTAGTACATGTAACTAGATAAATAGGGGTTCTAATCTCCATAGTGGCAGGTATGATACTGTATGTGTGAGAACCATATCCCAAGTGTGTGTTGGTTATACTATTTTGAGGCCTGTTCCACCCTGGTATCCCCCATTGCATTACATTACAGGGCCTGTTCATGTCATCAACCTTAGACGTACTGTTAGACACTTTATAAGCATATAAGCTCCATGGCACATGTAATAAGTGAACAGCACTATAATATATGCAAGTAAGTAGGTAGGGATTTGAATCACAATGCAGCCGACTATATTACTGTATATGTGTTTGGGTGTGATGCATATCCACTGTGGCTGTTGTGTGTGTTGGTTGCACCATTTTAAGGCATGTTGACCCGCTCCCCATGGCATTACTTTAAAGAGTCTGTTGATGTAATTCACCTTACATGCACCATTTTAAACTCTACGGGCTATACCAGTCATCTCTACAGATGTATACAGAATATCCAGATGTTTGCAACATATATGTGGTCCGTGTCTCTTAACAATGGGACTTTATGACAAGTCATTGAGAAATACGTGACAGTTGCCATAGTTGCAGACATGTCAGCTTCAGACGTCATACCCATCTGAAACATCATGCTGATACAAAGTTTGTTACTCTATCTCTTGTCCAGGTTTGTAAGAACAATATGTGAGAACAGTCACTGTTATGGGTGGTTTATCTCACCATCCATGAAGGCATTCCCAAGATTAAATGGTGTAAGAGGTTGTGAGTTATATCCCTGGCATATAATGTCCATGGCACATACAATATGTATGTAGCACTGTAGTACATGCAAGTAGATAAGTAGATGTTCTAATCTGGCAATTGCCAACTCTGTGAGTGTATGTGTTTCTGTATGCATATCACATGTGCCTGTCTTGCCTGTGTGTATGTGATGGTTATACCATTTTGTGTGCCTGTTCCACCCTGTTAACTCACCCATTCCCAACCTAGTCACAACCCCTACAGATGTCATCCACCTTACAAGCACAGTTACACATTATCTAACATGAAGGCACGGTGTCACATGCAATAGTCATGCTGGTCTGAATTGTACATAACTAGATAGGTAGGTCATCTAATCAGAAAAGTGTCAACACTGTGTGCATGTGTGTTTCAATGCATGTCCCCATGCAGCAGTGTGTGTGCTTCAGATGGCTCTACCATGTTAAGGGACTGTGAAATGGCTATCCTAACAGCCCCTGCAATTGTCACCCACTTGAACAGGAGTGGCAGACACTGCAACACTATAGTAACTTGGTTGTACTTGTGTTATGTATATAGCAGTATTATTTGTAAAACTAGGCAGGTAGAGGATCTACTATCAGCAAGGGCAGGTCATGAGTGTGTGTGTGTGTGTGTGTGTGTGTGTGTGTGTGTGTGTGTGTGTGTGTGTGTGTGTGTGTGTGTGTGTGTTTATTTATGTATATCCCCTTGCATCTGTCTAACTGTGTTATGGCCAACAGCATACCTCTCAACCCCTCACAGAAAGACATCTGGTTAAAGACATATGGAAAAGTGGGGCAAAGACCAAACATTGAGCACAACCATCACATATCGCTGTGACATGCATGAAAAGTAGATACCAGAACAGGTCATCCATTTGAATGCACTTTCCAAAGGGTATGTGCTGTTACATGACAATATCTGTCATTAATCTGTAATTTTTGTCTGTCAGGATTTTCCAAAATTTTGCAGAAAACCGCAATGGTATGACAGATGGAAAAAAATATGTGTCAGCATCAGGAAAATCTGCAGACATATGAGGAAGTCACAGGTATAGCCACCATCTGTACCATCCTGGAGGTTGCAGTCCATGATTGGCAAGGTGTTACCTGTGACAACAACTGAAACAATAAAGAGGTCCCGAGAGTGTAGGACAACAAACATTTCATACAGTTGTCTACTGATTGCATAGAGCAGTTATTGCACATCAGAAGCACATTAATGTTATGACAAATAGGGTAAGCTAAGGTAATGTCACACAAATAAGGTGTCATAGTAGCAAACCAAAGGAATTCCTGTGTGTTGCACTTGCTATGGGTATGGTATGTCCTGCCAACTATCATGTTACTATAAGACATGGCCCACAGTCCACATTTGATAAGGTGCCAACCACAATCTGTGTCACTTATGTGTGTGCAGTATGTAGACATGAGAAGGCCCTGTGACTACCTGCTCCCCCGATAACCCACATGAATATAGGCATGAATGCTAACTGCCACCACCCACATTTGTAGGTACAACCTAAGGCTGTGTCAACTGTAAGTATTGTGCAGTCTGTCATTGAGCCACAAACTGCTGTGAACACACTGCAATGGGCCATACAGTGGCATCAGGCTGAATGCAGACAACAGTGACAGCATGCCACATGGCAAGGACATGTCCTCAGTATTTCTCACATCAACACAAACCCCATAAACACACAGACTGCGATGACAGTCCTGGGTACTCAGGATGGCAACAATGTTGCATGCAGGCAGCAAGTAGTGGCAGAGATCAGGAATTGCTTGTATGTGGTTCACCACATAGGTAAAGGAACCTTATCCTGACAAAAGGTGGACATTACCTCTGAATAGGCCTCAGTCAGTACAACAGTACATTAGCAGCATGGTTGATTTGCTATGCACCTATGCAGACATCTGTAGAAACTGTAAAGGCTATGTTAACACACACAAAGGTCAACTATGACCCTCAACACCTGTTCCACGGAGACAGTCTGTAATCAGTACTGCCCTACTGGTTACTTTTCAGGTTGTCCACAGGTGTCTGTGGCATGCCAAGATGGCAATGTTGTGCTCAGCCCTTCAACAGCTGTCCCATGTACAAGAGTATAACTCTGTGCGCATTACTGGCACAAGAGACCTGACACACATATGAGATAGTAGAGACACATGCTGGAAAGTCAGGTTTGGCTACCAGAGGCTGCCCTGTGTCAGAACTACACTTGCCAAAAATGTCAAACCCAGTACTATGCATACCCTCATTAACTGCATTAAAGGTTGAGTGGATGGGAAAAATAAACATCTGTCCCTGGGGTTCAACCTGTGTCCAGCAATGGCAGGGCCAACAGGTGCAGATTAATGATTCTGTTGGGGATGAAGTAATGGCTAGGCTTGTGAGGGACCCAGGGCCAGTGATTTAGTAACCTCCTCTGTATCTCTGAACCTGTGGCCCTACAGAACACCCAGGTGATATGCATGTGTCAAGGGTTATGCATGCAAGGTTACACTGTCTGCCCCATTATCCCTCACACACTATTGAATGCATATGCACCTAGGTAAACATGTTCATATACAGCCGTACCTTGACGATGAAAAGGTCACTGTGTTTCCACTCTGCCATACTCGGCTTTGGTAATGGTAGCAGCTCCCCAGGCTGTACACACACAGACACCTGGAACAGAAACAGAATATGGTATGTGAGAGTCAGCAGTACTAACAGCAATAATGCATCATGATAGAAAGGTACATAAACTTTGATGTGTACCCATGACAATTGCCAGCAGACAGCACCTAACACAGCATAACATTACTATACTACACACTGCCATTACTATATTCAGCTTGTGCATCAGGCAGATATTAGCATGTCACTGCATCAATGGTATGAATAACAGGGGTGTGACACAGGTATCATCTGATGCACAGGGTATGGTGTGGGGTTGCCAAAGGCCTAGGCTGGGCCATACAGTTGACATCATGTGTGTGTGTCTGGTGTGGTGGTGTTCAGGTGGGCCATGGAGAGGAGCTGTGTGTATCTGGTGGTGACCTGCATGTGATAGTGATGGGTGAGTGTGTGTATGCACACAGTAAAGCCATGTGCTAGCCCTACATGAGGGTATGTTGGACAGCCATGAACTGTACATGGCAAGATGTACAGTTCACCATCTCTGGCCACATACACAGGAACTGATTCTGCCATGAGTGTCACTGGCACCAACAGGCCCAAGGCCAGATGCAGTACTACTCCCTGATGGTGAATGCTGTCTGCTGGATCCGTATCCCTTACCAGAATGGACAGGACCATATGCACATGGCCTGCTATGTTATGGTGTGGACAGCATCCTCCCTTTGGTAGGGCTGGTGGTATTGCCACTACTGGAGTGTAAATGTGCATGACCATGTGGGCTCTCAGCTGATGCTGTTCCTGACCTTCATCCACATGTGCGATGCCCTACTCATACCACATGTTCAAGCACAGGCATTGCACGGTTGACCAATGACAATGTCTCACCCCGCCGTCTATCCTAAACATCAGCAAAATGACTTATGGCATCATCAATGCCGTGGAGGTTGTCACGTATGGCAGGAAGTGCTGCATCCATGGCCCTGAGCATCCATCTGGTATATCATTCACAATGTGCCTGTGCTTCCATGATGGACCAAACATGTGTTGGGTGACACCTGCTGTGACACCTCTGACAAAGGCTGGATGAGCAGCAGTCCTCCTTCAACCACCCCTGTCAATCTGCCTGTGTCGAACCTCGCCAGGTCTCTGGCTATGGTTAGTGTCTACAGTCACAGATGCCATAGTCACCACACTAGCCTGTTTGATGCCACCAACCTCTGACTGCCCAATATCTGTGGCTGCTGGGGACTGGGTATGTGTGGGCATACTGACCATGTGCGGAGACATTATGGGTGGAAGTGGGATGTCAACCAATGGTATAGATTCAGTCCCCAACAACCCCACCTGTGCCTCAGTATGACCACCACCATCATCATCAGAGTCCGATAAGACACTGACAGCAGGTTATGAGGGGGAGAGACCCCAACTCCCATGTTCACCTGTGAGGGGAAGACAACATATATAAATTAATGCCTGCACTATAATGTTTGCTGACCCACATATACACACACATACACCCCCCCCACACACACACACACACACACACACACACACACACACACACACACACACACACACACACACACACACTCACACTCACACTCACACTCACACATGCACATGCACACACAGGTGAGGTGGCACAAAGGCATTATACAAACCACACTTTTTGACTGATGACATGCACAACACACAATCAGACCACAACAGACGCACTCTGGACAGGCCCTCAACAACATGTAGTGCAGCTACATCCAGTTAATGTTGCTACGACTATATACTTGTAAGATGCGTGAGGAGTGTGAGTATGTGATGAACCTTCACCTAATACATAGTGCATCCGTGTACACAATACTAATGTACCCCTGTATAGCACAGTGGCTACACCTATACAAAAGTGCATGCTACTATGTTACAGCTCCTTTGAATAGGCTCCTGTGTTGACCATTTTGATTCACCACAATTAACCCCACCACAAGTGAACATGCACATATTGCAATATGGCTAAGCTCAACAGTTGTGTGCAATGAAAACTGGCTGAACTTAACATGCCTAGGTTACTGGTGAGCCACAACAAGACCGGTCCACACTCACTGGCTTCAGGTTGCTGTTCCCCAGCCACACCAGAGGGGCCTGTGTAGTTGTGGGGGACAGGTATTTCCAGCACAAACACATGTGGCAGTGGTACAGGATAATATGTGCATTTATGAACATGTACAGTACAAGAAGTATACTACCCAAATTGCTGACATCCACAATAGGTGTGCATTTGTGTGCATTACAAAACCATAAATGCAGTTTGGCTTGACATATGCATCCAGGTATGCAATGGCTGCCACTATGAATGTTACAGTATTGACATGATGCCCACTGGGGCCTTACCTGGACACTTCTCGGCTATTGACTCTGTGCCACCCTCCTCCACAACATATGTAGTAATGGTTTCCTGTGATGCAGTGGCTGCACCAAGGTTTGCAAGGAACTCCTAAGTGGCTGTCAGTGATGCTTGAGTAGCAGGTCCTCCACCTGTGCCAGAAAGGTCCCTGGCCACAGCTGCAACCCTCTACTATGCACTGTGTATCAGGTCTATGGCACGGTGTCAGACTCTCTGTAGCTCCTGTCCTGGTGGCCCACATTGTTGACTTCCACTACCAGTTCTGCCCACATGACAGTGCATTCCTGCAGGTTTTGCCAGCTCCCTCCCAACAGTATCCTGTGATGGAGTCTGAGGGTATCGATGACTGCCTCAGTCTCAGCTTCTGAGATCCGTGAGTTCCATCTGTGGTATATCCCACCTGAAAGATATGAGCAGGGAACACAGCACAGGACTGCATATATTGGCCACCATTATGTACAGACCCTGCACATCCACTTTTGCTAAAACTATCCGACACTAACACCCACATCATGCCCCTGCCGTCTATCAGCATAGCATGTGCGTCGGTATTGTAAGCATACTGTCATTACAGCATGCATTGCCCCCCCCCTGATCCTGATGTTTCATGTTCCACCCAATGAGGACCATTAATGTGCATAATCCTCCTTTCATCATTCACATCACAGAGCACATGCAGCAGCTGGGGACATCACAGAGGTTCCTCACCAGGGAATACCAGGCCATTAACCATATACTCTACACCTATAGACTATAAGGTCAACCCTCTACCTCATACATACTCCTCAGGAGTGACCACACCACTGTGGCATGCAAGGCAACCACAGACTCCACATAGCTGGGACTGCTGCACAAGTGCAAGTCATGCTCCACTGTGTTAACACACACACACACACACACACACACACACACACACACACACACACACACACACACACACACACTCAACCTGGTGAGTGACCTAGACTGGCCTTGTTGGCAGCTCATATGTGTGTCACACACAATCACTCTGTGGTGGAAAGGGCACCCTGTCCACATCAGGCAGGGTAGCTACCTGAACCTTTGCAGGCATAATCTGGTCAAATGAATGGTTAACAGCACATACACCCTTGGAATACCACCCTTGTCCCTGTTGGACAGGGACATCAGATGCTACTTTGCATACACATGGGCTAACATGTAGACTAGACATATGGCTGCTCAGGTCCCATAGCCTAGTAACCTGAGGTGGTACCCGGACTACCAGAAATGGCCTGATTGCTGTGACAGACTGTGTTGTTATGTGTCCAAACACATCACTGCCATCAACTGCTGGATGTCCCCTATGGGCAATGTTACAGTACCATGTCATCCAACCAGCCTGCATCCGACAAATAGGTGAATGCTACTACAGGTGCATGTGGACATTCCAGGAACATCTGAGGTACACAATAACAGAGAACAGTGCATATGTGGTGTAGGGTGACCTCATCATAGGTGTTTGACATCTGCAGTACACAGATGTTTGCAGAATGTGTACATGTGCCTGATAGATGTAGACCCCTTTGCCAGACAAATGTGTATTTATGCACACCAGTTGGACAAGATGTGATGGTTGTCCACAGAGTTTGGGGAATTTGTCTGTGAAATGCCAGTCCCCTGGGGGCACACTAATTGTACATGGATATCTGTTACTGTATCCATTACGTTACATTCTATGCTCAGTATGTACACACTGCTGCTGAGTCAGAGCCAGCATCCCCCCACTACTGCTACCTATAACCTGCTGTCCTGCTGCAGGGGCCCACCAGATATGGTAGCCATAGGTGTCAGGCAATCAGTTACAGGTGTGGATACACAGTGACCCAGACAGAGTGTGTCAAATATGGTCAGGGATATCTGAGCAATCTGTGAAATAATCTGGTATGACATTGGCAGACTGGGAGGGGTTCAATGACAGTACATGATGTGATTTGCCAGCTGTATCCACCAGTATATATTGTCAGTGTGACACCCCTGTACTGGCCCAGTAATCAAGGAGCATCAATCCTCACCACTAGCACCAGTTTTGGATGTACACAATGGGAAAATGACAAGTAGACACACAGCAAAGTACAATTACACTTCAGAGCACGCAGAGATCATAGTCAGTCTGTGGCTGATTTCTCCTTCTCTCTCCAGATCCCCAATAAGACTCCCTCCTGGCACAGCTATACAATTAATATCTCAGCAGAGCAGTCAAGACAAAACCTCTATCACCCTCTCTGTCTGATCAGGGCTTCGTGTCCCTGCTCAAGTAGCTGACACATGCACTTTGGATTTGATTTATAAATCAAGCACACACACACACTCCTGGGAAAGGCTGGCACAGGTTTACTAGCTATGGCCCCTACTGCCCAGACTAAAAGGTAGTTATGACTGCCACAATCCAACTTGTTATCATCTACTGTAAGGCCCTTACCAAAAAGTGATAAATCCTACTATGTGATGTACATATTATCCAAATGGTTAGTGTGACCAAGACCAAGGCTATTGGAGTGGGCTATACAGTGTCACCAAATACATATGCAAGTACTATAAGAGCTTACTTATCTCTAAACAGACCAGCCACAATTTCAAGGTTTAACTATATTTAATAATAACTAATAAAGGAGCAAGACAATACTTGATCAATAAAGTAACTACAGAGTTCAGAATCACAGGAAATATTTTAGACAACATTGTATGACAGTCTCAAATAAATCCAGAAACCATAAAATGTAATCTTAACTATATCCCCATGTGTATGTAAACTAACTCACTATTTCCTATTTCCTTACTATTAGCAGGGCAAATGCAGATGGGTGGATGTTGTTAGATACAAAGACACATGCAAACTGCAAAGGTCTTTCTCTGAGATAGGTGTGACATTAATAATCAACATTACAGCTGGGTTAGCTCAGATTACATCACTCTTTGTCACGTGCCTTCAGTTCCCAGGCTAACAGCAAGTAATATACATTTTTACATCTCTGTGTCAGAAGTACACATCTCTAAGATGATTGTCTATACATGGAATGCATAGCACAGTTAAACACTTTTACATTTTCAAACTAGTAATTATTTATGTTTCAGGACATTACAAGAACTTCTAGCTGTAGACATTTATGTTTTCTTGCTGCACTGAAACTGAGATAACACATTCGTAAAACAACTACAACTTATTTTCTTAAATTTTTGCAAGTTATCTCTGTATGTTTGAGGCTTCCACCTTCTACTATTAATACATACATTTGCACAGGTAATAGTTTACATACATTTCTGTTCTTTTCAAGTATTGTACACTGTGGTTACATTCCTGAAGTTCAGTCATACCTCTCAACCTTTTAGAGCAAGACATCAGGACAAAGGCACAAACAAAGGTATGACAAAGGGGCCGAAATAGTGACACTTTTTAAATATTTCTCTTACAAACCTAGAAATTTGATAGCATAAGAGGTTTTGTATTTGCATGACTTTTCTGAAGGAAATGCTTTCCACTGTTTGGATTGATGTGTTATATCTACAGTTCTGCCTGCTATGTCTGGCCATTGTTAACAGACTTTCATATTCTGTAGCAGTGGACTGTGTAAACATGTGTTGGGGTGAGTGAGGAGACAAGCAGATGTGTGTGTCATACATCCTTTTTTATCTGACTGCGCATGTTGCTACATTTGATGCAGGTCTATCAGATGTGTATGTTTGTATGGAGAGACTGTGACACATGTCCCTTAAAACCTGAACCCCTCCCAACCCTTTATGTTTGACTGTTGTGTGGATGCCCTGCTCTAGGTGTTTGGGAACAATTTTAGGTCTGTAGTGGGTAGATGGACATACTGCTGCATATGTAGCAGGCCACAGCTGCTGCATTCTGGCCAGGAGTCAGACTATGGATTGTGAAGAGATTGGGGGAGAGCAAGCTGCTACTGTCAGTGAGGGTGTGGTGTCAGCTGTTGTTTCACAGCATGGCCTGGTTGAGGGCACCCACAACAATCCAGGTGAGGCATGTGCCTGTGGTGCATATGTTACATAATAGTGCCATCCAGAGAGTGGTAGTCCAGATTTACTACACATATTCATAATTGTGAGATGTGTCCCACCCTGCAGGCCTTTAAAGTGCTACTGTGTGTGGCAGTGACTGTGGTAGGAGCAACCAGGTTTGCAGGACATTGCAGGGCTTAATTATTCCAATGTTGTACTGACATGCATGTAGTTATTGTGCCACAGACTGGACTGTGTGCCAGGACTGGGGTGTCTAGATGTGACAGATGCTAGAAATGTTACAGATAGAGCTACCGAGCCATTATTCTAGCATGTGTATTTGTAAGACATATGTGCATGCATACAGTGTGGAACACAGGGTTGGCATGGGCTTGTGTGTTCTGATGGGTATGACATAGACACAGAGCTATCTGTCATAGTTTTGTAACCCCAATCTGCACTGCCTTGCCAGTATGTTGGCACACAAGGTAGGTGTTATGATGACCCTACCATAAATAGGGGGCACAACTGTGGGTATTCAGCAACAGTCTGTGCAGTTGTCAGCGCTACCTGATATTGCAAGCCTCCCGTACATTCAGCAGCATTTATTTGTCTGTGTGCTGGTTGTGTGTCTGCATCAGGGGCCCAAGTACACTGTGATTTGGGCCACTATATATGAGTACTGTGTGAATGGCAATCAGGATATGTTTGTAAAAACAGCTGTTATACTCCAGAGGTCAGTTGGTTTACTGGTATGTTGCTCTGAGTGTAGTTCAGATGGTTCTGGGTTTAAACATTGGCTGTGATGTCTTTTTTCCCTAAAATCACATGACTGTGGTGCCTGATATCTTTACCAAAGCATCAATAATTCTCTAGAGATGACTTGGTGTAGTGGTGTGTTCCTGTACCTTCTATTTTAGAAGGTCCTGTGTTCAGTAAGTTGCATGTTTGTCTTTCTTTCCTGTTACATGACTGTAAAGCATGATATCTTTACAAAAGCATTACAAATTTCCAAGAGCTAGTTCGGCTTAGTGGTGCATTGCCCTGACTCAGTGATACATTTTCCCCTAATGTTAAATTACTGTAATGATTGATATCTTAGCAAAAGCATAGACAATTCACATAGCTGATTTGGTGTAGTAGTATGTTGCTCTTACTCTAGTTCATAGGGTCCTGGGTTTGAGATTTGGCAATGGTATTTTTTCCATAATATTAAATGACTGTAATGCATATCTTTACAAAAGCATTGCTACTTCTCACAGGTGGTTGGGTGTAGTGGTATGTTTCTCTGACTCTTTAGTGCAGGGTACTGTGTTTGAGACTTAGTGGGTATATTTTTTCCCCTAATGTTAAATGACTGTAATGTATGATATCTTTACAAAAGTGTTGGTAACTCCCACAACTGAGGTCATGTGGTGGTGTATTGCTCTGGCTCTAGTGTACAGGGTCCTGGGTTCAAGACTTGGGTGTGATCTCTTTCCCCCCCACCTAATGTTAAATGGCAGTAATGCATGATGTCTTTACAAAAGCATTGTTGAGTCCCACTGCTGGTTTAGTGTAGTGGTGTAGTACTCTTATGCTAGTGCTTGGGGGTCCTAGGTTTGAGACTTAGTAATGATACTTTTTTCCCTAATGTTAAATGACTGTAATGCATGATATCTTTACAAAAGCATTGCTAGTGTCCACTGCTGATTTGACATAGTGGCATGTTGCTCTGCCCTCTTGCACAGATGGTCCAGCATTGGAGACCTGTTAGGGCTGGGCATTTTGTTGCTGGGCAGAACAGTGGCTGAATGAGATTGAGTGATTATCAGTGAGATAGAGTAATCTCATATTTTGGTCCATTTTTCATAAAAGTCTGTTTCTCTGGCAAATCACTGGTCAAATCAGTGCAGACTGCAGTTAGAAAATAATGAAAGGCATTTGTGTTACAGGGGAAATAGTCATCAGAAAATCCATTCTAAAGCAAAACCTGTCATTTTATCAACTTTCTATGTTTGTAAGAGCAATATTTAAAAACTGTCTCTATTTTTGGGCTTTTGTCCCACTTTTTCTCACAGCTTTGTCCAGACGTCTTGCTCTAAGAGGCTGAGAGGTATGTGTCCAAAGACACTTTGTTATTGTAAATTGCCATACAGCACTTTCACAATGCAGGGGGTGTGTTACAGTATCTGTAACACACCCCCTGCATATTACTTTTTATTTATCATTTAAGTTTCCAAGGACAGTTTCTTGATTGTAAAGTGCCGTATGGCACTTTCACAATGCAAGGGGTGGGTTACAGTACCTGTCACACCCCCCCTGCATGACATTCAGTTGCCATTCCTAATTTCAGTGTCTGCGGACACTTTTTCTATTGTAAAGTGCCATATGGCACTTTGACAGTGCAGGGGGTATGTTACAGATCTGCGGGCACTAATGTAATACGCACCCTGAACTGATTCAGTATCCATGTACATGGCTCTGTCTTAGTAGCGCACCTTCAGGAATATGCAAGGTGTGCTGCCAAGAGGGAGATTCGGACACCATTCACTCCATGTAGGAATAACGCTATTCCTACACAGAGTTTATTAAATCCAGGGGATAGTGTATACTTCTTAATTTTCATCCAGCTCTAAAATCTACTTCTTTTTGCATCCCATGGTTTAAAATATAAAAGTTCAAATGATAGGATATTATCTTTATTTATTAACATACATTGATGCTCATGGTAGATTTAGAATGTTTGTTTAATATATACTGTCATTCTTGTTTAAGCAATAGCTCTTGAAGCATACATGTTGTTTTGAATTGCAAAAAACAAAGTAGCACTGGGTAAAGAGTCTCTTCACATCAGCAAAAAGTCAATATCCAAGAAACAAAAGAGGCTCACCACGTCCACTTAAAATTACTGTTCTTTATTTCACTGCAGTAAAAGTAAGCACTTTCACATTGCCAGAACGCTTCTTCAGACTTCAATAATTGCTATACAAACTAGATAGCTATATATAATATTTAAATAGACACACCTAACAATTAAGTCTTCAATAATAAGAAATTTTCTTTAAAAAGAAAGAACCTATAAAATACCCTCATACATATACATATATTCTGTGCATATATAGAATAGATATAGAGAAGAAAACACATACATAACTATGCAAAAATGTATACAAAATATATAGATATCATTTAATGTTCTATATTCTATATATGAGCTTGATTTTTTGCAATGCTTATGATACTTATGATGTTAATAATGATACTTTTGCTAAACCTTCTATTTTTATACCACAATGTAACCCATTATTGGAAGCCTTTGAGAAGGCTTGTGAAAGGGATCTTTTTGAGCTGTATAGCTCAAATAATAAACCCTCATTTTACAACCTTACCTTTGATGAGTTTCAGAGTATCAGGAAATTACAAGAGAACTCTGAAATAGTTATCAGACAGGCAGACAAAGGAGGTGCTGTAGTGGTTTTAGATGCAGAATTTTATAATCAGGCAATGACCAATTTGCTGCATGATTCAGAGACTTATACTTTATTAAATGCAATGGAATTGAATGATTTAATAAGAAATGTGCATGCTGAACTTTATGATATGTTATTATGCTCTACCATTGATGTCGATCTATATAAGTTTTTGCTAGTGGATTTACCTACTATACCGACATTCAGGGGTCTACCAAAAATACATAAGGGTCTCAGTAAACCTCCTATGAGACCGATAGTATCAGGAAAAGGCTGGTTATTGGAACCAGCATCCATATATGTTGAGAAGCAATTAAGACCAATTGTAAACAATACTATAACGATAATAAGGGATACCAAAGATTTTTAAGAATGTTATGGTAGTTATGTAAATGTATTGGATATAAATAATGACACTGAATTATTGGTAACTTTAGATGTTGTTTCATTGTTTACATGTATCCCCAATATGGTAGGAATGGAGTATCTGAGGCTATTTTTGATTGAAAATGAAGTACCTAGATTCTTGATTATGAGGGTCCTGGCCCTTTTGGAATTGATACTCACTAACAATGTGTTCTTATATAATGACAAATATTATTTACAGAGAAAAGGGGTTGCCATGGGCAGCCCATGTGCAAACTCATATGCCAATCTTGTATTGGCATATTGGGAGAACACGTATATAATAAGAAATGACATCTACAAAACGAAGATAAAATTCTGTAAATGTTTTGTGAATGATGTTTTTCTTGTTTGGAGTGGCACTGAGATGGAACTGGATGAATTTATCCAGTATATAAATGGAACAACAGATTTTCTCAGTTTTGAATGTAAGAGCTCTAAAAATAAAATAGAATTTTTAGATGTTCAGATTCAGAAGACTGGTAGAGAGATAAATTCAAAGTTATATAGAAAGGATTGTTGGAGAAATAATATTCTACACCGTACCAGCATGCACCCTAAACATATTTTCTCTAATATTATAACAGGACAAAGTCTCAGGATATCTCGCCTGACCACAAATGAAGGTGTTTTTGATTATACACAGGAAATTATGGCACAGAATTTGACATCTAGAGGTTACAACTCACATGAAATACGAAAAATATTTCATGTCAATGAGTGCACTAGGAAGAACAAAGGTAGACCATATCTTTACAATCATATGAACGCTGATAGAGGCTCGGAGACTATAAATAATAATAAGAAAGAACATGCATATAAGAGACTTACTATCCATTATTCCAATCAGAATTCCAAGATTAAAGAGGTAATTAATAGGAATTGGAATATTTTAACAAGTGATGAGAGGATAACACAGATAGTAGGTGAGAGACCAAGTTTCTCATATAAAAATACTAAATCTTTGAAAAGATTACTATGTTATGAGAATAATAGTAGAGAATTGGTTAAATCTGTTAGAAAAGGAACCCTCCCATGCAGGAACTGCAATCATTGCATTTTTATGTCTGGTATGAATAGTTTCAGACATCCTGATACTACACAAGTATATTATTTTAATTTTTATGCAGACTGTAAGTCACGTGATGTGGTTTATGTCGCTGTGTGCCAAACATGTCCATGTTTTTATGTGGGCAAAACTAACAGAAGTTTAAGGGAACGGGTTAGGGAGCATATTTATGCTATTGACAAAGAAAATGAAACAAATGCCCTAGCTTGTCATATATTGCAAAAAGGCACTCAACATAATTTTAAATTTACTGTACTTGAGTTAATAAAGAAGTCCAATAGATTGGGAAACATTAAGAACTATACTGAAGAAAGAGAAAATAAATGGATAATAAGACTACAAAGTTTTAAGGGGCATGGTCTTATTGAAAGGGTTACTCTTAAACCCTTCTTAGCTGCCCGCTCTTATATGCATTAGTTGGTTTTATAATTGTCCCCAGAATATAGAACATTAAATGATATATATATTTTGTATACATTTTTGTATAGTTATGTATGTGTTTTCTTCTCTATATCTATTCTATATATGCACAGAATATATGTATATGTATGAGGGTATTTTATAGGTTCTTTCTTTTTAAAGAAAATTTCTTAATTAATTTTTTAATTGGTTTTATTATTGAAGACTTAATTGTTAGGTGTGTCTATTTAAATATTATATATAGCTATCTAGTTTGTATAGCAGTTATTGAAGTCTGAAGAAGCGTTCTGGCAATGTGAAAGCACTTACTTTTACTGCAGTGGAATAAAGAACAGTAATTTTAAGTGGTCGTGGTGAGCCTCTTTTGTTTCTTGGATATCGATACATGTTGTTTGATTACCTTTTGGCAATATAAATCATACCTGAGATGCCTGGTCTAGGTGTCACATTAATAGAGTATGTACGACAGGTAGTCAGTTTTGCAAATCACAAGTTTTACTTGTTACCGCTAAACTATAGCTGTCTGATGCATATTATAAAAAGTTTAATGGATCACTTTGTCATGCTGTGCCATGGGTGAAGACATCTTAAAATTATTAGCTGGTCAAAAATTTCTACTGGTCATAAAGAAGTGCAATTTTCTTATTTCTTGTTTCAGTTAGTACTAGTCTAGGTAATTAGATTTCATCTAAGACAGATGGTTCCATTTACTTTTTGTTGATTTCCCATTTTTATTTTTCAGAAATACTGTTCCTATACTGTTGATCAGAATGCAAGTGAAGTGTGCTGTACCTTTTAGAAGCAAGTCTAGACACGTGCACTCCCTAGTGCCATTTTGTAAGAGGAGCCAGAGTGATGGCATGCATGATCACAGTTGTTAGTTTGTATATAAGTTACTAAAGTCAATAAACTTCTGTAGTGATGTGTTTGTATAAAATAAAGCTTCTTGAACAGAGCCCACAAAGACTCTTCTATTGTGTCCAAAGTAGGAGAGAGACATGGTGTCAGAACTAGGATTCAAGAGAATAAGATCCAGAGCCATGCAGTGCAGAGATGACAGTGAAGGAAAAACCAAGAGAAACGAGCACAAAATGAGCCAGAAAAGAATCAAAGGTAACGAGAAGAAGCACAAACTTTTTATTTAATAAAAGACATAAAATAGGGCATCACAAGGATACAAACCACATTACTGAGCAAGAGGAAGACATGAAAAGTTGTTGGCTAAAAAGAAATGTTTAAAATAAAGGTATTCAATGAAACAATTAACAGCAAAGCAAAATGAGCATGTTTAAAGTAAAATGAGCACAAGAAAAGTACATTGGGCATGAAAATGGCTTAAATGAGCAAAATGAATATAATAAGGGCAAAAGGGGCACATTACACAAAAATAAAGCAAGGTGACAATGTGTTTGGCAAAGTGCTATGTTTTGGCATAACTACAACTTCGTATTGTATCAAGGTCATTACTAAAGTTATTCTAAGTATCGCAAAGCGTGTAAAAGTGCTTACAGTATGTGCTTATTACTGTGCATGTATTTTAAAGAGTTTATAGTATGCAAAGTGCAACTATTTCGTGAGATACAAAGTATAGCCATTTTGAAAAGTTTCTTGCGCTGGATGTGTCAGTTCACAAAGTGCCACCATTACAGAGTGTTTCTTGCACTGTAAAGAGTTGCCTAGCAAGGTACCACCATTTTGGGGACATTTCAGTCTGCTGTATGCAGTTATTCACAAAGTGCAACTACTTTGAAATGTTATTGAGTTTTGGGCAAGAGAGGTCAAGTTTATCCACAATGTACAGTTATTTGATATGTTTCTTACACTGATAAGAGGTGATTTATTGCAAATCGAAATTACAAGAGTATTACAGTGCCCAAGAGTTATTTTACTCACATTGCAAAGTTAAGATGTTTCTTAAAATGATGATAAATGACTTTAGCATTGCGCCTGTGAAGTTTATTTTGCAAAGTCCAATTATTCAATGGTATTGTGAGTTTGATCATTAGCAATATTTCTAAAAGTCCAAAAGGTATAAATTCAGACGCACAAAGGCATTGGGCAAAGTTACAAACACTGGCATAAGTTTCTGACATATGTGCTTGAGTGTATGTTTGTGCTTATTTGCAAAACTCTTCACTGTTATGTGTTAATATGGTAGATGGATTTTGAATGCCCCTACCACTTGTATTTGATCAGAATATTGCAGAGAACTGGAGAATATTTGAGCAAGAGTACGATATTTTTATACAAGCAGCTTATGTAGATAGAGGTGCAGGCACCAAGGCATTCATTTTGCTAAACTTAGCTGAGTCAGAGGTCATAGAAAGAGACTGTTCATTTGTGTATGCACCTGCAGTGTATGAAGGAGAAGGTGAAAACCATCATATTGTCTTACAGGCTGAATCAAGAGAAAACCCAGAGTGTTTGAAACACAAGTTCAGAGAAATGTGTAACTCCCAGACAGATATTACATTAGAGAGGCATATGTTTTACACAAGAGATCAGAAACCAGGGGAAACATTTGCAACTTATATAACTGACATGAGAAACAAAGCTGTGTCAGTTTGATGACTTAACAGATGAGCTGATAAAGGACAGGCTTGTCTGTGGTATTAACAGTGCAGTTGTGAGAAAGATTTCACTTTGTGACAGTGATTTAACATTGACCAAAGCCATAGAGATTTGTCAAATCCATGAGGTGACAGGAAAACACACATGTATGCTTGCAAGTGACAAGACCATGGTTTCAGTTGGCTCCAGAGCAAATGTAGATAGTATGCAACATGTGGAGAACGAAATCCCAAGCACAAGGCAGCTATGAGGTTTCCAGGGAAGACATATAGGTTTACAGTAAGTTCTAAGAAAGGAGCTTGCTCCAGCTCAGTATAGTACAAGCATGAATCAGCAAAACCCAAGTCTAGTTTTATTGTTAACTGTCGCAATTGTGGTGTAATTCATGAGTCTAAAAGAGAGAAATGCTAAGCATTAGGTCAAATGTAAAAAATGAAACCACTTCCAAAAGTTTTGTAAATCAAGTAAGCCTCACACAGTTGTAAAGAAAGGTCACACAAAGAAGCAAGTTGATCAAGTAGAGCTGAAGCAGACAGCTTTCTACGTATATGGTATATCAGTGCTTGATGAAAGGGCTGATGCAGTGAATTTATTAACAAGAAGCTAAATGTTTTGTACTGTCCAGGTTAATGGAAAATCCACAGAGCTTAAAGTAGACACTGGTTCAAAGTGTAATGTTATATCAGCAGACACATTTGCTAAAGTGAGAACTAATGAGCAACTCAATGTAGTCAGCAGTGTGAGACTCGTTGCTTATGGAGGTGAAGAAATTCAAACCAAAGGTTCAGTGATGCGTTCATGTTAGTTGTCCAAGAACTGTTACAACTTATTATTCTACATAGTTCAAAGATCAGTGCTATCTTTATTGGGTCTCGAAGGTAGTTTAAGGATGAGTCTGCTTTCTTTTGCTAAAGAAGCCCATCATGTAAGTGCATTTCTGAGTTCTAATTTTTCTGAAGCCATTTTTTCAGGGTATGCTGATGTTTTCAATGACAAGTTAGGCAAACTTCCAGTTGTGTATTCCATGATGTGAGACCCAGAGGTCACTCCTGTAATCAGACCACCAAGAAGAGGTCCGATAGCTATGCAGGATAAAGTTAAGACTCAGCTGGATAAAATGGTGCAGCAAGGTGTGATTTATCCAGTCACAGAACCAACTGAATGGGTGTCATCCATGGTAGTAGCTCACAAAAAAGGCGCAGACGAAATCAGAATATGTATTGACCCAAGAGATCTGAACAAAGCATTAAAGAAACCGTATCATCTAATGCGCGCAGTCGAAGAAGTTGCAGCCTTAATACCAAATGTCACTGTTTTCTGTCTTGGATGCAAAGAGTTCAGTTTGGCAAGTGATGCTTGATTGCAAAACTTCATTTCCAACTAATTTTGGTACTCTGTTTGACAGATACAGATTCCTAAGGACGCCATTTAGAATAAATTCTGCAAGTGATGTCTGTTTCAGAGTGCAATAGAGAAACATTTTTCTGGTTATCTTTGTGCCATAATAGTAGATGATTTATTGGTTGGAGGCAATGGTGAACCAGAGCATGACAGAAACCTAGAGTAAGTTCTAGATAGAGCACATGAAGTAAACTTGAAGCTCAATCATTTGAAGTGTAAATTCAGACTTCCAGAAGTTACATACATGGGTCATTTGTTCACAAGTACAGGCTTGAGACCAGACCCGGACAAGCAAGTAGTTATTCTTGAAATGTCAGCACCAGATAATGTACAATTTCTACAACATTTTTTAGGCATTGTCATCTATTTAGGCAAGTTTATAGCAGACATCAGTGAGTTGTCAGAACCTTTAAGAGAGCCAATGTGCAAAGATGTTGCATGTCATGGTTGGAGCAGCACCAGAAAGCATTTGAAGACCTTATGCAGAAAATTGGCACCCCACCTACCTTACGATATTATGATGTGAACAAGCCAATTATTCTTTCCTGTGATACTTCAAAATTTCGTCTTGGCACAGTTATACTTCAAGAGGGCAGACAAGTAGCCTATGCATCTAGAACACTAACCCAAACTGAGATGCAATATGCTCAGATTGAGAAGGAGCTTTTGGCAATAGTATTTGCATGTTCTAAGTTTCATGATTATATTTATGGTCAAGCTATTCAGATTTAAACTGACCACCAACCTCTAGTTACTATTCTAAAGCAGCATATGCATTCTGCTCCAGTGAGATTCCAAAGAATGATGCTCAAATCGCAAAAGTACAATTTCAAAATTGTCTACACAAAAGGCAATTTGATCTATCCGGCTGATAACTTATCCCTCACCCAGAAATACAACAGAACAGCTTGACGCAAAGAATTTTGACTTTGATGTGATGTTAGTATGTAATTTTTCTCCCACTAGACTTATTGAGTTGAAAGATCACACTCAGACTGATCCATTTTTGCAGAAGCTCAATCACTACATTAATGTTGGATGAACCTATGAACCTATCTATGAGCCATCAAAGCAATCTAGTGTACCACCTGAAGTGCAAACCTATTTTCCTTACAGAGATAAATTGTTGATGAAAGATGGCATTATTTTCAAAGGTCCTAAAATTGTTGTTCCTGCTTCCTTACAACAAGAATATATCCAGATTTTGCATCATTGTCAGCCAGGATCTGCATCCACTAAGAGAAGAGAAAGAGAATTAGTATTGTGGCCTTCATTACCAAAAGACGTTGATAAAATACTTTCTTCTTGTTCAGTATGCAATAGTACTAGACCACTTTTGCAAAGAGAACCACTTCAGCTAAGTCCAGTTCCTGAACTACCTTGGTCAACAGTTGCAGCTGATATCTTTGAGTGGAACAATCAGCACTACTTGGTTTTGGTAGACTCTTATTCAAATTGGTTTGAGATTGATCTACTACCTAACCAAACATTTACTGTTGTTATTACTAAGTTGAAATGCCATTTCTCAATTCATGGCAGTCCACACAAAGTTCTTTCTGACAATGGTACTCAGTTTACCAGCCAGTAATTTCAGAAATTTGCAAAAGAATGGGACTTTGTACATGTCACTAGTAGTCCTGAATATCCTCAGTCCAATGGTCTAGCTGAACATGCAGTGCAGAGTGCAAAGCAGTTACTTAAAAGGTGAAAGTGTGACAATACCGATGTGTTCTTAAATTTGCTGTATATCAGAAACATACCCCATGATGATATTCTTGGCTCACCTACTCAAAGACTACATTCCAGGCAAACTAGAACTATGCTACCCATTACTTAAAGTTTATTGAAGCCTAAACCTAAGAACAATAAAACCATCAAGGCTCAGTGGGTTAAGAAGTGTAATGTCCAGAAATATAGTTACAGCAGATCAAGCAGATTACTTTGTCAATGGAGGGCAGGAGAGATGGTACGAATCCAGACATTGAAAGGTTTTGATCGAATTGGACAGATTGCAGGCATTTGTGCTGAGCCAAGATCCTACCTGATAAACTCTGAGGGTGTGGAATATAGGAGGAACTGTAGACAACTTCTTCCTGTACCAGAATCATTATCACCATCATATCATTGTTTCTGTGATGCAGATTTCAAATCTAAGAGTGAATCAGACACTGTTTCCATACCAGAATGTGTTCAAAATTCTGATTCCATTCCAGAAAATGTTCCAGACATTCCACAGGTCAAACATTTTGCAGAGACAGTTCCAGTTGCTAAATTTAATTCCCAGCTTTATGTCACACAATATGGACAAGTATCAAAGCTTAGTGTGAAATACGCAGCATCGTGGACTTGATTGTCTATATATATATATATATATATATATATATATATATATATATATATATATATATGTGTGTGTGTGTGTGTGTGTGTAATTAGTATTGTGTAATGCATGACAAAGAATTACCTGTGATTTCTGCATGCTAAATAGACTCCTAGCGTTGCATGATCTATTTCTCAAAGAGGGGGGATGTAGATCAGAATGCAAGTGAAGTGTGCTGTATCTTTAAGAAGCATGTCAAGGCTGTATGTGCACATATAAATTCCAGACACGTGCAATCCCTAGTGCCATTTTGTAAGAGCAGCCAGAGTGAAAGCATGCATGATCACAGCTGTTAGTTTGTATATAAGTTACTTAAGTTAAAGTCAATAAACGTCTATAGTGATGTGTTTGTGTAAAATAAAGCTGCATGAACAGAACCTACAAAGACTCTTCTATTGTGTCCAAAGTAGGAGAGACATGGGGTCAGAACTGGGATCAAAGAGAATAAGATCCAGAGCCATGAGGTGCAGAGATGACAGTGAAGGCAAAACCAAGAGAAACGAGCACAAAATGAGCCAGAAAAGAATCAAAGGTAACGAGAAGCAGCACAAACTGTTTATTTAATAAAAGAGATAAAACAGGGCATCACAAGGACACAAACCGAATATTGTGTCCAAAGTAGGAGAACGACATATACTTTCCAAACAAACATTTGTCATGGTCCAGTCTGAAACATCTTCCTCTATGTACATTGCTGTTGTAGTATCATGGATTTAAGAAAACACTTGTACTAACCCATGTTTCTTATCACTGATAGTAAGAATTAGCAGTGGGCTATAGCTTTTAAAGTTGTCTCAGGTCATTTATGAAGTACCTGACTAGAAGTTTAACATTAACTGTAGTTTATCAGTTGCTAAAACTGAACATTTAGAGTGTTATTTTTTTTTCTAAAACAAGTTCAGACACATAGAGTGCTGAAGTGGCATTTGGTGTTTTGACAGTTGTCAGTCATCTGAAATGAATGTTTTGCTTAATCTTGTCTAAACAGCAATTCCTCAAGCTGTCACTATAATGACTGCTGAAATTAAAAGCTTCTTCTATATTTTTTCAGAGAAATTGCATTGTTTAGTTTACTCTGGATAGCATATTTTAAGAGTCAATGTCTAAAGTACAGCTATTGTTTAACATGCATCCTTTTATAAACTTGAATATTTATGTATTTCTTTAAGAGTCATGAATATTTAGATCACATAATTAATTATTTTGCTTATTGTTTTGACATAGTTATATATATTTAGTTTTATTAAGACTTCCCTCATGTGAAATATAATACCATCTGTGTACAGCCATCAAAATGTCTGATTGGGAATCAGTCATATAAGTGTAGCATAGTAAGACTGTGATCACACTCTATATAGTATTCTAAAAACCCAGCACATTTCAGTACTAAATGTACATTCATATATGGTAAATGGTACCGGGAGAACACATTATCTATCAGTCTTTTACCTTCTTACTCTCTCTCTGTCTCTGTCTCTCTCTCTCTACACACAAATACATGCATACATACACAAACACACACATATATATGTATATGTGTGTGTGTGTATATATATATATATATATATATATATATATATATATATATATATATATATATATATATATATATATATATATATATATATATATAAATATATATATATATATATATATATATATATATATCTATATATATATATATATATATATACACATGGATCTAGGACACATGCTCGACTAGCATATGTCCGAATCACAAAACACCGAACACACATACACAAAAGCGCTTAACATGGAAAAGCTCTTACATGTATGTGTGCCTGTTTCGTAGATCGGACTACAGTGCTGGTAAGGGAAAATTCCCTTTTCCCCACTGTAGTGCGATCTCGGAGTGAGAATATTAAAGTAGGGGGGGGTTTGGGGGATGCTGCCCTGCAGAAACGTAAATTTTGTTTTTTAACTTCACATACATGGAAGCGCTTTTCGATGTTAAGCGCTTTCATGTATGTTCCGGTGTTTTTTGATTCGTACAAATGCTAGTCGAGCATGTGTCCTAGATCCATATATATATATATATATATATATATATATATATATATATATATATAAAGATATAGTTAGCCATGCTCACAATATTCAAACATACTCACTTTCACATATGTGCATTCTACACTGTAGATTACCCCATCAGTCATGAATGTTCTCAGCCTGACAGATATCAGTGCAGCATAACCTTTTTTTTATTTTTATTTTTCCATTTTGGATAGGGTCAAAAATGCTTGGGAAATTCACAACAGCCTGACATGTCATCTCCATAGTTGTCTTCTCATTTATGTTCAAGTGACTTGGAAATACATTTACTACGCTTCTATCAGCTTCTGTCACACTGGCTAGATTGTACAATAGCAGCTTGGTCAGTTGCATCACAAGGTATTCACTAGTCAACATCCATCATCTCTGTGATATACTTCCTAAGATATTTCAGCCTTTTTCATTTCATATCAGGGCTTCACTAAAAGCAGAATGCATCCATTGCTCATTAGATAATACACTGAAACTGTCCTTCGTTGCTCACACAGAAACATTGCAATTTGCCTAAAATGGTTCTGGAGTAAGATGAAATGTTTTCATTATTTATCATGTGACATTTGTCTCTGTAGCACCTTCTGACACTGCCATATGTGCATATAGGCTGCTGCAGCTGTTGTTCCTTAGTGACAGATGTTTTTGTTAATACGTTTGTTTGTTTAGAATCATCTAAGGGAATGTGGCAATGTTCCTTTTCTAGTAAAGCAGTGAGGGCACAAAGATGTATTCAAAAGCATGCTATTTCATTTATTATGATTGTTGTAATGGTTTTGGTTTAAAGCATTTTACATATGTGTATTTTGCTAACTAATATAGCTGTTATTTCGAATAGTGATGGAGATATCTGTTGTGTTTGTCAATGCTTACTAGAAATTGACTTTGGTTAAAGGGTATTGTTTAATATAAAACATTTTCTTTCAAATTTGTGTGATTCTGTCTAAAAATGTGCCTTTCTGGAAGTTGTTTAATACATTCTGCATTGAAGCCTTCTGACTACCCTTGTTTTTCTCTTAAGAAGATGGATATTTTATAGCAACAAAACTGGTGCACCATTATTTTGATTTTATAGAAAATATCAACTGTTTATACAAAAGCAAAAAATAACACATTTTACCACGAAGTGTGATACATCAACTGTAGGTTGCATAACCTGGAAAAGAAAACTTAACAGCCTGTGCAACATGATGCATATTCACATATTTCTGCCTTTGCTGATTGTCTTGCATACAATGTCTTGCAAAACACAGGTTTAATAGCAACTCACTCAGATGTGTCAGTGATAACTCAACAACTGCCTTCTATTTCTATGTCAGAAATCTAACCTCAACCCTTAGGTTTTGCTGCCAACATCTTCCAGTAATAGTAAGCTTTCCCCATTAGATTATGTATTTGCTGCATTTGATACTGTATCCTTAAGTAAAAAAAAAAAAAAAAAATTTAATTATGTCATCAGTAATTATTTTAACCAATTGAATTTCTCCTTCGTGGATATTTTTTCAGCCGTTACCCAGGCTACAATGGCAACTGAAAAATGCACACTTGTATATGGAAAATGTTAAAGTATCCAAATCAGCAAGCACCTGCTGGGAAAGGAAATGGCAGAGTGTGTTATAGATAAAAATATGGATGTAAGGTATACACCTGAAGAACTTACCTGCCGCAGTATTCATTCTCAAGCAATAATGTTTGATAGCCATTATCCTTGGCAGTCCTCTTTCCTATCGATGTTCATGATTATTGAATGAAAATGAATAAGGATTTTTTCCATTACTGTATCCTTCTTTTACTTGAAAGGTTGGCTAGCAGTATAGAAATATTTTTTTATATTTATCATGCTAAGTACTATGATTGCTATGTTGTCCTGTGCATCTGAAATGAAAATTCAGGCAAATCTTTGTATCGAAAGCTGTGTAAGCTTATATAAAGCTTTTATAATTCTATTATTATCCTTTACTTATCTAAAGAAAGCTACTACTACACCTAAGGTAGTAGCAAAATGAGTAACATTCCACTGCTTTACAATAGACGTAACTACATGGAATGCATCCACTGAATTTCTTAGTTACCTTTATATTAACAATTCATGAGAAAGACGTATGATATTTTAAATTTATTTCAGTGTAAGCACAAAGAAGTTCCTAGAATAACTCAAAAACTGACAGCTGAGTGGAGCAGCATGTTTGTGCTTGCTTGCCCCCACATGCCAAACAGCAAAAGACTCAACATTGCCATATGCAGTCATTTATTACATGCCATACTTTGTCAAGCAAAAACAGTTTTATAAGTTACTAAAATATCATACCTTATGATATATGAACTCAAACTTTATAACTAGAAACTGTTTAACTTTTTAATATCATAGTAACTCATTTGGGATTTCTGGTTCCAAGGTTAGCGGTGTGAAAGTGTCTTGAGAGACCCTTGGAGCTATTTTCATTAAAATTCTCACAGAAGTGTCACCAAAGCCACCAGATCACCTCTGATTGTATGATGATATCTAATTTTAGTGTCCTGAGCATATATATTATCAAAAAAGTCCACTCAAGAAGCAAGACTAAACTTGGACATGCTCTGGTTGGAGTCTGACACGAACACTGCTTCTTCAGTCATGGTGATGCTCATGGATTATGTTTCTTCTTTACCACCCCCCCCCCCCTTCACCACAGGTGCCTAAATTCAATAGAAGATACAGGATGAACTATCTAAACTCACTTATTCTAATGAGTGTCTCACTTTATTGATTAAATTGTTTCAAGCAATCCTGCAGGCTCACACTGAGTCACCTTTCTGTTGGACTTTACACAATTTTTTTGTGAAAAGCTAGATGACTAGGAGAACAGGGGGAGGCACAACTATATTAGTATCCTGGGTTTACAACAGGGAGCTGAGTAGAAGCTCATGATCAAATTTCTTCAGGCCTTGGTACTGGCCATACTAGGTTTAGATCCTTCACCTAAATTGTTGTTGTTGGAAAGGGCCCACAGGTCATTAGCTCTGCTGCCAGCCTCAGATTTGGCCAATAATCTGGTCATAGTGAAGTTTTTGTCATATCAGCAGGAGAAGATAATACAGGCTTCTAGGACAAAAAAAGATATTCAGTACCTGGGGAGAAAGTTATTGTTCGATAATGATTATTCAAAGCTGGTTGCAATTAGACAGAAGCAGTTGTTTAGCCGACTCAAGGAGAGAGGATGTGAAGCAACCATTTTTTGTCTAAATTACAAATAGCTTTACCTGATGGTTCATATATATTTCAAACCATAGATAAATCCACAACTTCCTTTGTGGCAAATTTCCTGAGGCTGGATTCAATACCATGGACTGGTCTATGCCTTTCTCTAAGTGGAGGAGAATAGCAGTGGATACTACTCTAAAGTCTTTAGACAGTTGGCTGCTGATGTTGCTCTGACTTTAGATCATTTGATCATTTGATGATATATAATTCATGTGCTGACAGTTTTGTTCTTGCTTACTCTCCACATATAAGGGAAATACTATTGCCTGGAGGAATTAACTGATGGTATTTGTCTTTGCATCCCAGGAATTGCAGACTGACTTTGGTGTAATGGTTAGTGTCTGTAATATGTTGTTTATGTTACACTATATTTTAGGAATGTTTACATTCTGTTGAATTTTGAGATAAAGTTTCTGTACATGAGTACAACTCCTTGAGGTGGACATTGGTAGATGGCCTTCCCCTATGAGGATGACTGTGTGGGGTGATCTGGGGCTTGTTATCAACCTTGTAATTTTAGAAGTCACAGAGTGTTGTTCTACATAGTTAAGATTTTGCTCATGAACTGTGTCTCTTTGCTATACAATGGTTCTTTTTGTTAAAACTAATTAATCGGACATGTAATTTCACTACTTCTTACAGTTTTTATACATTTAGATTTGCTAACTGTAGTTTTAAACATAGCTCACCTTTCCCTACCAAACTTCAGGATCTTTGTTTTTATTAGGACCCAGCCCAGATTTTGTCTTGTGGGTGCAATATTGTGATACCTTAAATAAGGGGAGATGTTTCCACTGAAGTTAGTTATTGTTAATGTAAGTGGGATTAATTCCCCTGTTAAGAAGTCTCGCTTATGTACTTGAATATTATGCCGGATATAGTAGTGCTACAGGAGATTCATCTATCAACAGTGGATCATCAGGAGTTAACTATGTGGGGGTAAAACATAACTATTTCTTCATCTCATCTATCCCACTAAATAGATGCGAGGAGCTATTCTGGTGCATAAGGATTTCTGCCATCTTTACTCATTAGATATTTTGCACTTTTTGGCAGGGAAATAACTGGAATGATTTTTCATACTGACGCTAAACTTTTAACCCTTGTCATGCTGTGTCTTCATCCAGCTTTTAATTGCAAAGTGATAAGGACGATCTTAGTCTATGTGCAGGATAGGAAAAAGGTCAAGTTAATCCTGGTGAGGACTTTAATTGGTTAAAAGACACTCACGATTCTTGAGTGATTCAACCTCCCAGACTTTCAGTAATTTGGAAGCACTTGAACACATGCTGGAGGACATGTGTCTTGTAGATCTGGGAAAGTTCATGAGTGGTGGATATCTGCTATATACCCATCACTCTGCAAAGTTTGGATCATCCAGCCAAATTGACAGAATATATCTCATTAAGGAACTTACTCTTTTGCAGACAGATTTTAGAGTAGTCCCATACCCTTATTCTGATCATGAAGGACTTCTTTCCACTTGCCTAAAGCCAATCCTTTTCCTGCCAGACTGTGCACACTTTACCCCTAGTATGTAAGAAGTCCAGATTTTGCACTTCAGATACAATTTGCTACACAAGCGTTTTTGTAGGGATATGCCAATGGAGAATATTCTTTACATTTTTTGAAGGATGTGTATAAGGGTTTTTTACACACTAAATTAAGGTCATGGTCTAGTGGTCTTTGGAAGTTTTGGCATGAGACTTTTTGAAGTCTCCCAAATGACTGCAGCAGTTTAGTCAGAAAACCCACAACAACACCCTGTCCTACACTTCCCAGTTCTTACCCTTAAACAGAATATTCAGGAAATTATAAATACTAAGATAGGAATAGCATTAGACCACTTGTAGTTGCAACATTATGAGATTTCACCTCTAGTTTATACTAGGTTTGCCAGGAAATGAAAGGCAAAATATGTACAATCTGTCTGGGTTCTTTCATCCTCTATAAACTCCTTAGATCAACACATATCGTAGACACAAGCAATGGGTGGTGCAATGGTGCATCCAGTATTGTCTCCTCACAGCAAGAGACTCTGGTTCAATTCTTGGCTGGAGTGACTTCTGTGTGGACTCTGCCTGTCTTCCCTGCATTCATGAGGGTTTCCTGCAGATGCTTCAGCTTCCTCCCACATTCCAAAGTGATGTGTCTAGAGTGTTTCTCCCTGGACTGCCGCTGAAAATGGGCACTGTCCCAGTTGGGCTTTCCCGTTAAATAAATAATGTATGCGTTTAGGGACCATTGCCTGTCTCTCTTTGCTGATAACCCTAGTTAGACCTATTTAAAGCTGCACCTTGACTTTTCCTATTTCCTTCAGCCCCACCTCCCAGCATTAAATAAAGACCAGAAACACTGCTTGCTCCTTACTCAATGTAATCATGTTGCATGAGACATTAAAGAGACAATTCTCAAACTGAAATGCAAAACAGCCCCAGGAAAAGATGGGCTCCCACCAGAGCTCCATAAAGCTTCCTTCTGCAAGATCTGAGCTTTTTCCTGGGATGCATAAATGTAATACTTTAGTGCCATTCTTGCAAATCCCCCAGTCCTGGAAACAATCAGTCCTACACTCAGTTCTGAAACTGGGTAAAGACACATCCTAACCAGCCTGTTACAGGCCTATATTTCTACTGAATGTGGATAACAACATTTTCAAGAATATTGAGTGACAAAGATATCCTCTCTACTACCACTGGTAATCTACCCAGATTAGGTTGGCCTTGTGAAAGGCAGAGCCTCCTGGTATGACATTTTGAGGACATCTCTTTAGTTGGAGAAATGGCATCTCTTTCTTTTACAATTATCTTTACTTTCAGTTGCTGCAGATAAGGCCTTCAGCAACATAAAATGGCCATATTTTTTATGGTACTTTCAGCTTTTGGCTTCCCACCACTGTTCATAGAGTTGCTTGACACATTGCACCAGGGCTCTTTTGCAATCATGCAGTTTAGACCTTCTATCGCCAATGTTTTCAGTAATTTTTAATGAGGTACAACTTTGCTTTTTACTCTTGCTATACAGCTACTTGCAACTATTCTGAGGGACTTCCTGATTCAGACTCCTGACTCCCAGTTGGGCTGGATAGACAAAGGTGCCACAGGACTAATTGCTGATGACCTTCTATTATTTTTAAACAATCCTGTACATACTCTTCCTGGAGGCATGGATATACTTCGAAGGTGGGAGTTGATGACAGGCTTCAGGGTTAACATAGTCAACTCCCTGTTAATGATGCACAATTATCATGGTTGTGTACATGATAATTTAAGAGGTCCTCTCCCTCTTAACCCACCTACATTTACATATCCTGCCATTTGATTAGCTTTTACATCAAAAGATGCCAAACATGTGAATGTTCATTTCATACAGGAAGCTATCTACAATGCACCGATAGAGTGGGGCTGGTAGACCATTACTTCTGAAGTAAAATTTGCCCTCCTCAAAATGGTCTTATATTCAGAGTTGCTTTATATTTTGCAATCACTCCTATTTTACATACCATATTCTACACTGTGGAAGTGGCATAATAAAATTACGAAATTCTTATGGTCCCCTTTACTGCTCAGAGGTTCTCCTTTAGTCCACTATGCTTCCTAGAATACTAGAGGGCTTAGCATTCCCAGCTTGCTATTGGCATGCAAGGCTTCACCTCTTCAATGTTTTGCTGACTTTGCTTACCCTCTCACTCATCATATTGGCATTAATTACTAGTTACTGCTACCTATGATCCCATTAAGCTCTCATTCAGTACTCCAGATAAAAGAGTGATTTTGTCATATGTGATGGCCTGGCGATATTATCAAAAGGAAACAACAGTGGAACTTCCCAATATCTTAATACTCCATTTAGAATGAATCATACAGGGAAACACACAGGTCCAATGTCATCAAGGAATAATGTGTTCATAATTCCTGTTGGGTTATTTTACATACAACAGTTAAGAATTAATACTTGCAGCTAAAACAGACAGTTATAAGATAACATTTACAATAAATCATACAGAGAAACACTCAGGTCCAATGTCATCAAGGAATAATGTGTTCATAATTTCTGTTGGGATTATATACAGTATTAGCACAAAAACAATAGCAAGGGGATAGGTGCTTATACAGTGGGACAGAGGGGTAGAAGTTAATTATGGTAGACAGGGGAGGATAGGTGCTTATACTGTGGGACAGAGGGGTAGAAGTTAATTATGGTAGACATGGGAGGATAGGTGCTTATACTGTGGGACAGAGGGGTAGAAGTTAATTATGGTAGACATGGGAGGATAGGTGCTTATACTGTGGGACAGAGGGGTAGAAGTTAATTATGGTAGACAGGGGAGGATAGGTGCTTATACTGTGGGACAGAGGGGTAGAAGTTAATTATGGTAGACAGGGGAGGAGAGGAAAAAGAGGGAGAAGGAGTAGAAGGAAAGCTTATAGAGGGAGAAACAGTCAATATAAGAAAGAGAGGGCTGATAGAGGGGGCAGTATCAGAAATAGGGGGTAGGGTAGTTTCAGGGAGGATAACTACAGTGGGTAGTTTCAGGGAGGATAACTACAGTGACAGGACCATTTGTTTGTTAGGCATCTTTGAGTGGCTAGCTTGAAATGCTTGGTATGGTCAAGGGACCTAATTTCTTGGGTGAGTTGGTTTCAAGTTGCGGCAGGGTTATAGTTATAGAGTTAACTCCTGTTTTGGTTTTTGGTTTATAAATCTGAAGAAGGTCTTGGTCAGAGCTACGTAGTGTCCTGGTTGGAGAATATTTAGATATAATAGGTAGAAGGCTAGGACAGAAAGATGGTAGATAGAGGATAGAGTGGATAATTTGTAGTTGATGCAGTGTTCCCATTAGGTATGGCAAATCTAACTGCCCTTGCAGCAATATATCAACTAATTATTGGTTTTAGGCAGCAAACCAGACATATTAAGATGGGAATCTCTCCGTTATATAGTGTTCTGTCTGATATCCTTTAGTTAGCTGATGGTAACATTACTTGCCTGGTGTAAACTCTATTTTGAGTCACTATAGCTTGAAAATATAGTATTTGTGTTAGCAATGTTTGCTTCCCTTTTATTAACCCCGATCAGTTGTGGTAACATTTAACCATTGGCCATAAAAAGGGTGATCCCATCTTGGAAGCATATAATTTGGAGCTGTGGTCTTATTCAACATTTCTCAGTGGCTTCCTGGGGGAGCTTGGCCAGTGTTTGGGCTAGAATGAAAATTAGCACGACTATCTGCTTATATATGGGCTTGTACCTGCATTGAGCCAGACAGATGTTCATATCCTGGTATTAGCAGCTAAGAAGTCTATTACACAGCACTGGAGATCATCTTCCCCTCCTACATTAGAGGAGTGCTGGCAGATAGCAAGGACAATATGTACTACTGTGTGGCAGGTGGCTCGCAAGAGGGTTAACAAACATTGTTTTCTCTCAAAATGGTCTCCATATCAGTTATTAATAGGTTCCCAGTAGTGTAGTACATGTCTAGCTCCTCTATTCTCCTATTTTCTCATTATACTACTCTCTACTACTCTTCTCCTCACATTATACACTTCTCATACGCTTGTTGCACTAAGGCTGGATGTTGTATTTAACTTTGTTTTAAGATGAGCTTTGTGGTGTTGTTAACTACTTTTTAACTATCCTGATAAAGTTTTGAATTTAACTGTTTGTTAATTTTTCAACTATCCTTAGCTATATGTAGCTTTGCATGTCTTTTTGTTTACAGCTATATGTTTTAATTACATCAAAACATTGGTCAATCAGTGATTCAAATTGTACTTCCCAAATGGTCAAAATACTGACATCAATGTTTGCTCTACCTTCATTTGAAAAGACAAAAGAGTTAAAAAACACACACACACACACACACACACACACACACACACACACACACACACACACACACACACACACACACACACAAAATCAGAGCAGTGTAACCTGAGAGTAATAATGCATATGTTTACAATGTTACACAGAATAATACAATGATAAATATATATGTAGTCTACCTTCCCACCCAAAAAAAAATAATAGCTTATTTATTCACAGGTCCCTTGGACCAGATGGTGTAACATACCACCCCTACCATTTACACGTTTATGCAGTCAAGTGGCAAACCTTCCTGCCTCTCAGATAACTGTCATTTGCCCACTTATGGCATCATCAAACAATCTCTAACATCTTCTGTAGCTTGTAATGGATCTGAAAAGAAATGCAGGGAAAGGAAAAGAGGGGAAAAGCAGCACAGTGGCTGCCCATAATAAAGGGAGAATGGGGGAAGGGGGCAAAATCTTTCAGCCTTCCACCAAAGGACAGTTCACAGACAGAGTAATCATCTTAAGTAGGCATGGCTCTCATAATTGTCGTAACAGACTCATAAGAAGGGCAAACCAGTTTGCATCATAAATTGCTTTTGCCTTTGTCCTTGTATCCCAATCAAAGAACACAGGAATCAACGTTTTCATTGCAACCATTAGTTTATTGTATACCATACTTTGTCTAGCATAATTCAACTTTATAAGATATTAAAATATCACTACCTGATGAATTATAAGGGTGTGAATATGACCTGCTGGCACAATCGACTGAAAGGAAATTGACAGCACCTGGTTCCATTTCTAACCGTATAACTTTTGAATATCATAATAACCTATTTATTCATAGGCATATTTGAGCGGATGTCATAACCTACCACCATATCAGCTATGTCTCCTCATACAGCCTAGTGGATTACCTACCTGCCCTCTCAGATTATTGTCTACTTTCCAATTGAAGAATACTTATGAACTCTCCAACTTCATCTCTATCTTGTAATGGCCCATGAAATGATTGAGAGTAAATAAAAAGGGGAGCAGGTGTCACACATCCATTGCCCAACAGGTTGCAATATGCAGCTTGCTCCCTCCATTTTCCTGGCAGTATCATCACATCCTGTACCATCTTTATTTTATTTATTTTTATTAAACACAACTGTTATTGTTGTAGAATAATCATATCCAATGTATGCATATCTTCTTTTTTATTTTGTTATTTGACTTTTTCTTCTTTATCTTTTTGTTTAATATAAAGTGTTCAGAATTCGAAATTCCACATGGTATAAGTAAACAGTCACATTAAGATTAAACATATTTAATCAAAAACAGAAAGATGTATCCCATCATCAGAAAACCAAAAGAGGCCCCTATCACTATGCTTCTAGTGAGCAATGACTGAAATTCCTAAATAGGGTACAGAGCAGGCTACCATGTGATTTAAAAATGTTTTTGTTTCTTCTACACCTAAGGGCTTACGTGCACCATACCATGCCATATGAAATACAGAACAACAGCTGACCATTGTTAAAGTACCAAATAAATTCAGAAGGCACAGTTCAGCAGTGAATAATAATTTCCTTTATTACAAAGAAAGGCATGTATGTGGTTACTAAGAAATCAAGTTCCTGTCTCCTCAACCAGTAGAACCATACATATTTTAGACCTTCTCTGATTAAAAACAAAGTTAGTATAACAATTATAGAACAACCAATAATGAATTAAAATGAACACTACATCATTAATTCTGCTAACATCTCTTGACTATTTTTCCATATTAAGCATGAGTTCTGAATTCCATACAAAACCTTAAGAACAAAACGTTCGACACTTTGCCATGCTAACAGTTTTCATATTTTGCAGACATAAATCATCAGAATTAGACTAAAACACTCAGGAATCCATCATGAGATGAAAACATATTTAAAATGAATTATACACTCCTAACATTTTTCCTTCCCTATATGCCTCACCCCTCATATCCCCCCATCTGATGCCATAAGGCATCACTCAAATCATGAATTCCTTTATGCCTCGACAATGACTGCAGGTTTTAAGATGAGTGCACACTTTTTCACTTGCTATCAGACACTTTTCACATCCAACATCCTTCTGTCCCTGACACAATTTCTATAGTCATTTAAAAAAATGGTCTTATTAGCAGTAAAAAAATATCTTCATCTTGATGGAATAAAAATGCAATCTGAGTACTGTAAGTCATTTTCAGTTGTACTTTCTCTAATTTCACATTTGTTTTCACATTTCCCCACCATACAATCTACTAAAATTATGTAGTACTTTATTGTCATCCTCTGATATACTTTAACTTTTATCTGATGTGGTTAGTGGCATTGATATGACCTCATTCATTTGTAAGTTGACACTCCTAGATTCTAATAGCTTGAAAATAAAGCTTTTAATGGAAATAAAATAAGATCTAATAATAACATTGTAATAGCTATATGCATAAAAAACTTCAAAACACATCCCCACATCCAGAGAAAAGATTAGTTTAGCATTCTAGTTGGGAACTATCAGCTTCTTTGGCATGTGAAAATTCAGCAACCTTTTGAATCATGTCTAGGTGCCCACAAATAGGAGTATTGTCAGAAATAAACGAGTTGCACTCCATTTTGATGAGTGTGCACACCCCCCTTTAGAAGTGAGGGTGAAATCAAGTGCCATTCAGTTCTGTAGCACCACACTGCACATGGCAGAGTTTAGACAGTTTCCTCAGCTCACAGATGAACTTTATTGCTCCATTAGCAGACATAATTCCTGCTCCAGAATTGACCCTATCACCAAGATCCGTGTGAGCAAGTCCTTTAAAAGTAGTCTTTGAACAGTATTATGATAAACTCAGGAGACATCTATTTGCTCAGTTGAGTTTGGGATGTCTTTAGTATTCTTCTGTGATGAGCATTACAATTCTTTCCTGCAGGTAAAACAGCTATATGTCATATAGCTGACATAGCATGGCCTATATAACAACAACCAGACCAGTCTCTGGTTAACTAGGGAAAAGCTTGATCTCCACAAACACAATAATACTCACATAATACTGCCATATCCTGCCCTCTGACCTCATCATAAACTTTCTAGGTGAAATGGCAAACACTGTTTCCAACAGAAAGTGTTCCATTTTTATAATAGGAAACATGACCTTTAGCAGTCAGTGATAGTTTATGTGGCATTTCTGAAAAGGGGTAGAAGCATATTTAGCTTTTCTATTTTTAGTGAAAAAAACAGTATGAAATGCAATGTAAAGCACTGCATCAATCACTGGTATAGGGATGAATAGAAGAACCCCATTATGTGCAGAAGGTATATGCAAACAAACCCAACAATCATTAATTTTGAGAAACTGTGCATAGGTGTACAAGGCAGCAGAAAAAAACAAATTAAATCTAGAATACTGTTCAGGTGTTCTTGGTTCAGTTTTTACCAGACATCTCTATTTTTAGCAGTGTGCGTATGTCTATTAAGAAATGATTCAGCACTTACTGTTGGGATGGTGGCAGATAATGATGTACTCATTGTTCCACATGGCAAAAGCAAGCAAGCTAAAAGAATGATGAAAATCACAGCAGCTGTCCCAATAATAGGTCCATAAGAAAAACGAGTATGCTGGAGCAGGAGAGAGTTTTAGGGAAGCTACAAATGTGGATGCTAAGTTGCTTGTTCATGGTCCGTGAGAAATCAATCGCCAAATAATCGACAAAAAGTGTTGATTGCAAGTGACTGTGCAAATTAATTCTGTTTGGATAATACACTGTCTGTTTCACTGTCCAAAAGGCATGATGAATCTTCAATGCTGGATTCAATAGCAAGAAAAAAACACTGTCAGTGTTGAAAAAGAATCAACTAAGCTTCACGTTAGAGCAGGATGATGAAATAGACACACATGATTTCACTTCCTAATCCACTGCAATGGGTAACTAAGCTGCATTCACTTTCATTTTTGATCTGGATGTCAAATCTGGAATCAGTTTGAATGGCATTTAATTCACATTTAGATCTAGATGGATCCAGATGGCAGCATGTCGATGTTGTGTCTTCTGGATAAAATAATATGCCTGTTTTTTTGTCTGGTTTTGCTTGTGATAGGTTCTGGTGGTTCATGTGGAATGATGTTAATGCTATCTCAGCTGCACTTTTCATGATGGAGTGTCATCTTGACATGTGGATGCATCTTGCAGATAGCGCAGTAGTGCAGCGGTAGCATTGTCACCTCACAGCAAGAGGCTCTCCAGTTTGATTCTCGGCTGGAGTGCCGTCTGTGTGGAGTCTGCATGTCCTCCCTGCATTCATGTGGGTTTTCTCTGGGTGCTCGAGTTTCCTCCCACGTTACAAAGACATACATCTGGAGTGTTTCCCCCTGGGCCTCAACTGAAAATTAGTTTCATTCCAAGTCTGACTTTCCTAGTAAACAAAAGTTAAATAAATAAATAAAGGTTGGGAGGCCTTCATAAACGATGGCAGTAGCAGTGGTGAGCAAAAACAAGTCTGGCCCTTTCCATTTGGATCTGAAGAGTGTACCTCAATGTAGACAAAATCTCTGGGCTTCAATTCATAACCTTCCCATTCTCTAGGTTGTTATATTGCATGCCAAATGGACATATGATATCTCTGCAAGACAGAACTGAGAAATTTTCAGTACAAGAAAATTAATTCATCTATGATTTGTAATTCCATATTCTTGGGAAGAGATCTAGCAGACATTCTCATGGGCCTGCCCATAAGAATTGCATTAAGGGACAGTTTTCTTATTGTATTTACTGCAATTCCCATTCTAAATAAGAAGAATGTTAAAGTTTCTGGCCATTTACCTCACAGGTTAAGGCAAAACAAATTTTGATTATCTGATTCACCCATTCCGCAGCTCCTGCAGCTTTTGGACTATATGGACAATGAAATTGAAGTTTAACATTTAGTGTTTTGCAAATCTTATGTATTACCTGACCAGTAAAATGAGTGCCTTGATTGGATTGAATGCAAGGGTCCCCAAATCCTCAAATTAGTTCTGTTAGTAACTTCTTAGCTACTGTCTTTGTGTCATTTTTTCACACAGGGACCCATTCAGAAAAAATTGTCAGCAGCTACTAATGTGTACTTAAATTTCTGTACTTGAGGAAGGTCAATAAAATCCCATTGTATAAAGCAGAACAGCCCCTGAAGCTTCTACATTGAGGTCCAGTTACAGATTTAGACACATTGTGTTCAAAGCAAACTACACAAGTATTTGCAAAATGTAAGCAACTTCTGAAAGATGAAGGGGCATATCAGTCATTTGAAATCTGTTCTATGAAAGCATTTTTGCTCCAATGAAAAGACAGATGGTAGACTTACTGAGTTAAGAAATTTTGTGGGCTGCTAACCACCCATCCAGGTGGCCCTGAAAAAGGTCTGGAGACTGACTACAGCCATTATTTATCCACCTCATTCTTTCACAGTCCTCCATCTGATTATGAAATGGTAACAGCTTCTCTAACGAAACACCATTGTTAGTTTGTTCAGCTGCTACAAAAATAAAGCCTGAACACAATAAGAAAACACTGCCTGTCTTGACACCATATCTGAAAATGTATTTCAATAAATTATAAAGGTATTATCTTTTCTATGTGCAGCACATTTAACAACAGTAATTTCCCTTGGTTATAGAAAGTTGTCTAATACATCATTAACAAAACAGCATTTTTAATAATAGATCATGCTGAAGTCAAATAACCTTGTTCTTTCCAAAGTGCCCAAAAATCACAAGCTTTTGTACAACTGAAAACATTAGTCTTAAACCCTCCTGCACTTGAGTTACCTGACAATTCTAAAAGATTTTTCTTATAGGCACAAATATTGCACAATTCTTATAGACAGGCCTATGAGGATGCCTGCTAACCCCCTTCCCAACAATGTGGAATTACAAGATGTAGATGAATCAATTCTCTTGTGTAATGTATGTAAAATTGTCACTGACTGATGTTTGCCAATGTTACAGTCTTCAGTAATATCTACAAGTTCAGCTATTTGAGTAGGCACATTTCCATTTAATTGTCCAGTTAACAAAATTATGTCTTGTGTACAAACTGAAAAGACTGCTATGAGTTCACCACAGTTTTTTTGAACAGAGGAGCCATGTACAAAAAGAATTAGATCTGGATTCTGCAATGCAACATCTTTTATATCTAACCTAGGAGGAAGCACAGAGTTAACAACATCTACACAGTTGTAAGGTTCTCCTTCATCCACTGCAGAGATTAAAGAAACATGGTTAACTGGTGGATATCAAACAATCTATAAACAAAGGTTATTAAGTAACGAAAATTCATATTTCAACAAGCATGCTACAGATAAATATTGTGGTTTAATCTGTAATAACAATGCCTCTATGGGATGTGGAACTGCCACACAAGTATCATGCCTGAGATAGAGCAGCCACTATTTCTACTAAGCATGCCGTTTCTGCCACTGCCCTAGGGAAGTGGGAGAGGGTGACTGCTACAGGATCAAGATTCATATTAAAAGAAGTAATAGGCCTTTAACCATAATTTCATCATTGTGCTAATAATCCTAATGCTACTTTATTACTTTCACTACAAAACAAGAAAAAACTTTCAGAATACCCAGGTAACCCAAGTGCAGGAGGGTTTAAGTCAACAGTAATATTTTCCTTTGTACAAAAGCTTGTTCTTGACAGCCCTGCTGGGGTAAGTTCAAGGTTATTCTTTTTTTAGTAATTCAAATAAAGGTTTGAATAGTTCTGCATAATTAGAAATTTGTTGTCTATAGTAACCTGTTAGTCCCTAGTAGCATACCTCTCAACCTCTCAGTGCAAGAAATCTGGACAAAGCCAGAAAGAATTGCATGGACAAAGGATTAAACATAGGGATATAACTTAAATATTGCTCCTATAAACTTAGAAAGTTGCTGGAACAGCATATTTTTGAAGGATATAAAGTCTGAAACTCCAATGTCTTATCATTATTTAGTGACTTCAATCATTAATGATTTGCCAGAACTGACAGTGGACCCTGAGTTTTCCAGGGTCTAGAATAACTACACTTAAAACAAGTGCTTAAACACTGTTTACCTTGTGGTGACTGCAGTGGTGCAGGGAGATAATAATTTTGCTGATACTGTCCTGGGAGTTGTGTTTGGAAAAATATGAATCTACCTCTTCCCCATAGGTTCCAAGGTTCATAGGTAGGTACTAGGCTATCAGCCCTGGGGCCTATATAAGCCTAGCCAAAAAGGTTCCCTGGCTTTCACCACCCAAGAAAATTATTTTCCTGTGCCTGCCGAGCAGTGCCGCAGAAGTGGCCCTAGGGTGAATTTTCTATTTCCCATGCAGTTGTCAAGATTTTCTTAATGAGGGCCAATGAGGAGCTTTGCTTGACATGAATGGATAGTTTGTTCCAGAGTATGAGAAGTCTCTGGGACAGGAATCTATCCCTCCAGCGTGTTCTGTTTATTGTGGTGACAAGGTCTAGGTCCCTGGAGCATGTGGTATGGAGAGATTGGGATTTCTTTAAGTGGAGCATGTCCAACAGCTCTGAGTTTGACATAAATTTGTATGTTAGGCCGAGATTGCCTCTGAGTAGGCGATATGCGACGGAGTAGAGCTGGAGTTTTTTGAGACGGTCTGCTTATGGCATCTGTTTGAGGCCAGTAAACCTCTTAGTGAGGTATTTCTGTGGCCTTTCCAATTGTTGTAAATGTCTTGTGACATACATGCCAAATGGGGCATTGTACTCTATAATGGGTCTGATGAAGGATAAGTAGAAAGAAACAATGACCCCCTTGCTTCTAGAGAAGAACCCTTTTGTGATGAGGTGTGCCACGTAGAAGGATTTCCTGACTACAGTGGCGATGTGATTATCAAAGGAGAGTCTACTATTTACCTGTGTCCTGAGGTTGTCCTGAGGTCTCTTATCACACTTTCAGTGTTTAGTGAGCTACTGCCTATGTGGTAATTCATGGGTACTAAGTTTTTCCCAAAGGGGATGACAATGCACTTCTTGGCATTGAGCTTGAGGTCATGACTTTGACACCAAGCATCTGTCTCTGTGAGGCCCTTTTGTAGAATGTCTGCATCATTAGGTGATTCTATTATGGCTCCCAGTTTGCAGTCATCTGCAAACTTTGTTAGCCAAAGACCTTCTGTGTTGGCCTTCACTTCAGAGAAGTAGATACCAAACAGGAGAGAACCCAGGACCAAACCCTCTGGTACTCCACTCATCACAGGTCTGAAGTTGGACTTGGAGTCGGCTACTTTTACTGTGTGGATTCTGTCAGTGTGCCAGTCGACCATCCATCTTTTGACATAGGGATTTATGCCCAGTTTAGTGAGTTTATCAATAATTCCAGAGTGGGGGATGGTATTGAAAGCCTTGGCGAGGTCAAGATAGGCTGTGTGCACTACCTTGACCTTGTCTACGGCTATGGTGACTGCTTCAAAGAAGTCAATCAGATTTAGTAGACATAATCTACCTTTTACAAACCCAAACTGAGTGGGGTCCAGGATTTGGAGGTTACCTATGTGTTTGTTTATAAGCTCCAAGATGATACGTTCCATGGCCTTGTAGATCAGGCTCATCAGGCTACTTGGGCGATAGTTCCCAGGGTCCGTGGTGGCACCCCCTTTGTGCAGTGGGATAACTGTCACTGTCTGCCATTCAGTAGGCACATATGAGGCGAGGTTATGATTGAAAATGGTACTTATGTGGGGTGCCAGTTTGTTCTGTAGTTCATGCAGTATGCAGCCTGGGATGTTGTCTGGTCCCATGGATGCTGTGTTCTTGGCTTTGGAGGGTGCAGTCTTTACTTGTTCATCTGTGATTACAGGGGCTTTGCATTATTCTGGTATTAAGATGGGCCCTTTGGAGGGTGAGAGGGGGGTAAAGTTATCTGCCAGGATGTTGGCAATATCGATTGGTTCTGTATATTTAGTGCCATTGTGCTGTAGCTCAGAGCAGATCTGAGTGTTGCCATTGAGATTCTTGACATAGCTGTAGAATGCTTTGTGGTTGTCTTTGGAATCAGTGGCAACTATATTTTCATAACTGGCTTTGGAGGATTTTATGAGGGATCTCAGCTTCTTGCTGAGGCTGACCAGGGAGTTCCTCCAATCTTGGGATTTTACTCTTTTTTGCAACAGCTTCTTCATTCTGTTGCAGTTTGTTTATGGCAGGGGACCACCAGATTGGCTTCCTTTTTTGGAGGATAGTGTATTGGTTCTGTTGGGGATGGCACGATCCATGGACTTGTGTATGTGCTTATACAGTGCATTTCTTTAAGATTTAGCAGTCATACCTCTATTTTCCGTCTGCATGGGTGTCGTGAAGTTTGTCACTTCTGTTTTAAGAAGGATGAAGTTGGCGTTGGAATAGTTTTTGACAGTGGTTTCCTTAATGGGTGGTGGGAGTGGGATATGGATTTCTACGGTGATTAACTTGTGGTCAGATCTGACCAGCGAGGAGTTGACCTCTGGCATGGAACACTGGTTACCCATATTGGTAATGACCAGGTCCAGGATAATGCTGCCCCTGGTGGAGGTGTGGACAAACTGATCCAAGGCATTGGAATTTATGAATTCCAGAAAAGGTTGAGCAAATGAGTTGGTACATGAGTAGTTTTCCCAGTTAATGGTGGGGTAGTTGAAATCACCTATAATCAAGGTATTGGGTGGTACCTTAATATTTTCCAGTATCTTAAGAAATGAAGAGTGGGTGTCCTGGGGCATGGTGGGGGATCTGTAACAAGCTACAACCTGGATTGCAGTCTTGCCCAGTGTTAGTTGCACTTGGATAATTTCTGCTGCATTATGTTGTGCAACTAGCCTGGAGGTGTGGATATCCTTAATGAATATGGACACACCTCTGCCTTTAGTGTTTCAGTCCGGGTTAGGTAGCCAAAAGGTGTGGTATGCATTATAGCCTGATAATGCAGGGGTGTTCTCTGGAGCCTTGAACCAGGTCTCTGTCACTGCACAGTTGTCAATGTTCTCCATTTTAAGGAGTGCCTCAAGTGAGTGCATTTTGAGGTTTAGACTTCTAGCATTGAGTAGCATTACTCTCAGAGTTTGCTTGCTTGTACCTGTTATGGTGGTGAATTTGGCATTTGAACCTTGCCTAAAAAAGGCACTATGGGGTGGCAATAGCCTTTGCCAGTATCTGGAATCCCAGGGGTGACAGGTGCAGGCCATCTCTGAAAAGCATCATGGTCTGTCGACCATGTCATCCCAGGCAGATAGATACTGGATCCCCTTAGAATGACACCAGAAGCTTAGCCAATTGTTGAAGTCAGTCATTTTGTCCTTGTACTGTGGTATCATTCTGGGCAATGGCAGAATGCTACTCAGGGCTATGGTGATACCTGCCTGGGCTACAAGATCCGAGAGCTCCTCCATTTCTCTTTTCATGTAGTCCAGGTAAGTACGTCTAATGTTATTCACACCAACATGGACAATGACAGAGCCGTATTTGCACTTGTTGTGGAGTGACATGAGTACATGCATTATGTGGCGGACCCTTGCACCTGACAGGCAGCTGACAGTAACTTTCTCCTTCTGATGAGTAGGACATCAGTGTGCCTGTCTATAGAGTCACCTATGACTAGTGTGTTGGGTACGTTGTTTTGCCTTATGGGCTGAGGTTGAGTGGCACACTGATTTTGTGGGCTGTGTGTCATTTGGGTATTGTTGGGGGGGTGGTGATTGTCTGCGATTCAGCTTGGGAGGTGTCTGTTGCTTGGGCAGATTTTTATTGAGACCTTCCATGAATATGGGTTTGCTTTGTGTTTCTATGTGTGGGTTTGGTAGTGTGGGTTTTGAAGGACTATGTGTTGAGTGTGGTGTGGTGCAGGTGTTAACCTTCTCCTCTTGACTGTCTAGTCCATTCATGGATGGAGAGAGCTTGGCTTCCAGTTTGGCTATATAAGTGCATCTCTCACAAGTTGTAGTGTTGGGTGGTAGGAGAAGTGGATTGTCAGTGTACATGAGGCAATTGCTAGATTGCCCCAAGATCCCCAGATTCATCACGTGGACAGGAGAAAACACTGGGAGCTGACCCATGGACATGCCTGGATAGGTGTTTATTTATTTAAGTACTAAGAACTGTTTTCCTGTTGACAAGTGAGGAAAGTCAAGTGCTGTAGTAATTTATAGTTTATGTAATGCTTACAACGAGTTCTGAGCAAGTGCTGAGCACAAGGTAGCAGTTTTGAGTGCTGAAACTAAAAAAAAATGGCTGGGTCTAGCTAAAACTAGTTAGTTTTAGCACCAATCCCAAGAAGAGAAGCAGGCCACGGTCTGTTTGCTGATCCACAGTCTTGTCCCAGATGATGCAATGGTCTGCAGGCTTGTAGCCTTCTTCTGGTAGATGCCTCAAACAGCAACCAGACCAATCAGGTATGTTAAGCACAGACACTCACTCTTCAGCCAGAAACAGTCAGGAATCAATGCACTCTGCTCCTACTCTTACCAGGATTAGAATATAAGCACAGATTCTAAGCTGTCACCTATATCCAGTTATTAAGCTTTCTGGTGATCAGCCGTCTCCAGGAAATAATGTAACTGCACTCCTTCTCTCACCAGGAGAAAACAGAAGCACAAATCCCAAGATGACAACTGAGAGGCAGAATGTGGGCTCTACAATAACTGGTGGTCTTGCAATAGATTCTTAAAGGTAAGATGAGAAAAAAAATGGTTTATCCTAAACACTGCAGTGTACACTAGAGGAGTTAGATGTGAAAGTAGGTAACTTAAGTTTACCTGTCTAAAAAAGTTAAGTTTTAGTGGAGAGTCGCTATTTTTAAAACAGCAAGATAGATTGAAAGGGGGTGGTCACTTTTGTATTCTGGTACTATGGAATACAATAGGATGGCCAATAAATTTATATAGTTGAAGAAGAGTGAAATGCTAATTTTGTGCTTACGCACACCAGCCAGTAAAAGCAGAGAGCAAATGAACTATATGGTCAAAGGAAATTTCTTCTTCCCCTTCCCTGCCCATGGGAGTTGGTATCAAACATTTGGAGTGAATATCAACTCACTTTTTGTTTGTTCCTTTTCTTTCCTAAGTATGTTGTCTGCTACATATTGTGCTTGATTCACAGTTTCAAGAATGCCCAAACCTGGCCAGTTTAATCAAACCTTTTTAATTTGCTCTTGTTTGGGAGATGACAAACCCTCTACAAATGTTACTGACAACTCATTGGCAACCACACCTTCTGTAGTTTCTAGATGTCCTGAAAAGGTTTTAAATGTGTCTGTCATTCACTGTAAATTCACATTAATAGATACATTTTCCTTTTGCATAATAACTTTGATTCTTGCCCATTTAGGGTCATTGCTGTGGTAATGGATTTTAATGTTATTCCTAGCAGTTAGAAATCCGTCATCTGTGTGTTTTGGGATGTTATCACCTATATTCAAATTTTCCTATAGTTTTCTGAAGATATCGGTGGGTGTAGATGCCTTTAATACTGCTCTTAAGTCTTCAGTAATCGGATTGTGTAACTGTACATGTTCTTCCAGGATCTTCGCATAATTAGTTGAATATGTCCAAGTAGAGGGGAGAGAGAGAGAGAATCGATAATGGTTTGAAAATTCACTGCAATTCATGGACATACTACCATTATGATAGGCTCAGCCTCACTATCTGTAGCTGTTGCTGGATTTAGTACTTCTTGCAATGGGTGAATTTGTGTAGGAGATATGTTAAAATAAAGGGATGAGTCAGAACCTGTTTCTTCCTCTGTATTTTCTTTGGCAGAGGGTGTCCATTGATACTCCACCCCATCTATTACACTCTGAAACTGGGTAATGATTTTCCTAATCTTTTTCAGAATGCTCTTTTTAATGTTCCCACATACTCAGCACTGGTTTTGTGTTTGTTTCTGATACACTTGTTTTCTTTTATTAGCTATTTCCATTAACATTTGATCTGATGGTGTTACGAAGGATACTGACCCAGACGGATGATTAGAATTGAGGAAGTGACTCTGGCTATATCTGGGAAAGTGGTAGTTGTTTCTGCCACATTTAACTTCAACATCCCTCTTGGAGAAGGAGAACTATGAGCTTCTTGTGGCACAGGTGGGGCCTAAATGGAGGGAGTGCAGAAGGCAATGAAGGCTAGCCATCATTTCATGATTCTGGCTTTGCAACCCATAAATTCTCTAATTGTCTTAATGAATACATATCCCAGGAATGGGATTTCTCATCTGTGCACTTTTTTATAATGGGTTTACTGTTCTATTATCTGCCTGCAGCTGTGATTTCAGTCTAGCTGAATTATATTTTAAATCTCTAACTACAAATTCCTTTTACTAACTTTTAGCTTCTTCTTGCCAGTCATTAAAGGCCGACCAACATCTTATTACCTTTTTCTTTCAGTTTATTATTTTAGATTTTTTTAATTTGCTTATCAAAAGTACCCATTTAACGGAAATTGTAGAGCCGTATTATTTTTAGTGAGCTCAGACCATTTTACCAAGTAACTACAGCTGTCTCATACATGTTTATTAAACATGTACTTGCCTGGACTCCCATACTTAGGCTCTTTTAAAACACTTGTACTGGTACCCATGATAAAAACTCATTCTCATAGCAAAGGGATGGATATGCAACTATAAATATACATTCACTCTCCTTCTTAATAAAGGAATCCTCTGTTTCTTGTCTTTGTTTTTTCTTAAAAACCCAATGGCATTGAGAAGGATACTCTGTCCTTCTGATAAAGATATTCTGTCCTAGTATTTTATTGATTAGACTCCCAGTAGCACACAATGAAATAAACTTTATGTTGTTGGTATGACTAATTATATACAACAAAGGCACAGCAATTCCAGTTAAAATGTTTGAATTCTTTAATCTCATGAAACACAGAAGGTAAACTCCACACATAAAAAACGCTGCAACAATTATCCTTTACGTTTTCGTCAGCTAACTTCATCAGAATGAAGTAACCATACCAATTCCACCCTATATATACATGTGTGATTTGATTTAATCCAATCAAGTCTTCCAACCCATTAAGTACACTGAATTGAATAAATAGTGTTAACAGCATAAATATGAATGAAAGGCTTTTAACATGAAATTTCACCTGTTACTTGTTGTATCTTTTGGCTTTTCCCAGTTAGGGGTCGCCACAGCGGATCTCCGGTCCGCTAGTGATTGGCAGTAGATTTTTATGTATTGAGTTGCCAGCCCTGATGCACAACCTTCAACGAAGGTACAACATTTCACCTGTTACTAAAATCACAAATAGTAGGTAGCACGTGTAAAATAAATAGTACATATAAAACATATAAATAAGTTATATAAATATATACAAATGTTAAAAGATATATAACTTAAAATAAATACAAATTTTTTTAAAAGCTTCTAAATACTATGATGAATAAGAATGTTATACGATAGCACCATCTTGTGGTGATAATTCATAAAATTAATACAAAAGGTACAACTGATTTTTAGAATAGGGATAACTGTTTTTCCATTTTAATAATGAATGTTATTATTCAACATTCAACGTAAAATGAAGTGTTACATTTTTTTTTTATTTAAATATTGTGTTAGAATTTTGCAGATCTTAATTTCAAAACAGGTTTTAAAGAAACAATTTCATTCAGACCACGGGGGCTACTGGCATCTAATATTATTTGCCAATATTACTCTTTGTATTTCAAGCAAGCTTCCCATGGTCCTCCCCTGGGATCTACAGGAACCACTTCTATAACAAAGAACTGAAATTTCACCTGATCACATACTAATGTATGTTTGTATAAGGCATTATTAACATTTCCTTTCCTCGTGTTTTTTCTCGGTTTTACCAATGTAGAAGGAATCACATGCTTCACATACTGCAATATATACTATACCACTAGTGTTACAATTTGCAAAGCCCTTGGTTGTAATAAGTCTACTTCTACTTTTTAAAAATAGTTTGTCACATTCCTTCACATTACAGCAATAGGCACAGTTTCCACACTTACTTGTCCCTCTTTTGTGGGATTTATGTGAGCCATAATTGGCTCCTTCTATAATATTCTTAATGTTATGACCTTTTCTATATGTTAATCTAAGAGGTTGTTCAAAGTTCAGCTTCAAATCCGTTAGACTAGAAAATTTATTCCAGTCCTTGTTAATAATGTTTCTAACCAAATAAAACTCCCCATCATATGTGATGGTCAAAGCTAACTGGTACTGTTTCCTGGCTGGGTGATTTTCTTTGTTTGTGTTTGATATACATACTACATCACCGATGTTTCCTAGAATAGCTGAAAATCTGGTCGTCCTTACTTTAACCACCTCTCCAATGATATTTTGTAAAAGATCACCTGGATAGCCCCTTTCCTTAAACATGTTTGCGATATATTCACATTCTTGTTTAAAATCATGTTCGTCCAAGGTCATTCTACTTGCTCTTACCAACTGTCCTTTAACAATTGCCTTCTTTGGTGTGGCGGGTGAAAGCTAGCATAGTGTAGATATGTATTAGAAAAGGTTCCTTTCCTATAAATCTTAGATTTAAAATCTGTGTTGGTTCTCTGAATGTTCACATCTAAAAAACAAAGCTCACTGAAATCAACATTATAAGTAAACTTTAAAAATTTGGTTGTATTAGAAATGAATTCATAAAATTCTGAAAATTTTTCCACTGTACTATTCCAGAAAAGACATATATCATCCAAAAAATTTCTATAATAATTCCAACACTGTTGGAACTCTGAATTGAAAACAAACTTGTTCTCCCAATATAATAAAATAATGTTGGCATATGTGGGTGCACAATGTGCACCCATTGCCACCCCTTTTAATTGCCTGTAGTACTCTCCCTGAAAATATATAAAGTTGTTCTTTAGAATTAAATCCATGAGTACTAAGCATGTGTGAAATACCTTAAAGGGGATAGTGTTTTTACTTTCCAAAAATTCCTCGAACCAAGCTAAACCTATATCATGGGGAATACATGTAAACAGGTCCACCACGTCCAAGGTTATAAAGAAAAAGTGTTCTCCTGGTTAGTGTTATCTATATGTCTTAAAAAATCCCATACATCTTTTAAGATATTGGGATATTCCATCACTGTTTGTTTTAAATGGACATCTAAATACTTGGCTAAGGGAGCTGTTAAAGAGCCTTCAGCCAAAACTATAGGTCTTAAATGTGGGTCTCTGTGGTATTTGTGGACCTTGGGTATGCCAAAAATAGAAAAAACTTTAGGTTTCTCAACATGCAAAAAATTAAAAGTTTCAAAGTCTATTAGTCCCTCTAATACCAAATTGTTTAAACATACAGTGAGTTTCCTGTGTGCTATGTTGGATTCATTCACAGATACCCTCTCGTAGGTATTTACATTGTTAAGCATTTCAAACATTTTGGCATCATAGGCAATCTGGTCCATCAAAACCACACTGCCCCCCCTTATCAGGCTTCATGATCCTAAGATTTCTATTTTCTTTACATGATGTTAAAACATCCAGTTCTTCATTGAAAAGATTTGAATTCACTTTGTTGTATTTGAGTTTCTCCCCAAGTTCTTTTTCTAATAAATTCTCAAAATTTTTGAGCTGTGGGTGTAGGGGTGGGTTGAACATACTCTTCTTCTTTAAAATGTGAATATCTTTTTACATCTCCCTACCATTAAAAAAACAGCTCTAAGTTCTTCTGTCTAATGAGCATTTTCACATCCACTCGTAAGTTAACAATGTTAGCCTTAACCCTGGGAATGAAGGTGACTCCTTTTGTAAATAAATTAAAATGCACTTTAGTAATGGGAGTGTCAGCGAGGTGAAATATATTAAAACCTTTGTAACTAAAAACACCATCATTAATATCAATATCATCTGTAACGGTTGTTTCCAATATGTGTTCCTCCCTTTTTGCTGGTGGTTCCCGTTTCTGTAATTTATAGGTTCCTTTTTCTTTAACCTTTCCGATTTCCTGGGGGAGGGAAACTCTAAAGGGTCACATATATTGTATAATCCACTTTGGTAATCATTTACGTCATTATTATGTACATCAACATTGTATCCATCATCTCTGTAATAAGAATTTTTATTTCTTCCCAATGCTTTGGGTTTAGGATATTGTACATTATTATTATATTCTACCATATCCCTTTCTATCTTTCTGGCGTTTCTTTCATGTAGCTTTACACATCTCATTTCTATATCCTTTAACATTCCTGATATTTAACCTTCTCATTTTCAATACCAAACAATAGATCATTGATAATTTTCTGATTAATAATTTCTGTTGAGGTGTACATTTTATCCATCTCACATTCATTATTTTTAATAACAGCTCACATAATATTCGCTCTGCATTTATCAAATGCAGATGTAAGTTCTTTGTGAAATGGTGAACCATCTACCACATTGTTTGGGTGCTTATACACATGTAAACCCTCGGGAACAATATTCATATTTAAACAATGTTTTAAAAATATATTATCCATTTCCCAAGATTTATATTTAAATAACATACTATCCATATTTGAGATCATTTCTACATAGGTGTCATTATTACCGTTGACTTGTGGTCTAAATGGTTCTTTAAAGTCTATTTTAAAGTCAAGTACATCTTTAAAATTAATGTTGGTACCTTTATAAGTAACTGCCACCCCAGTCACTTTCGTATTATCAGTTTGTTTAGATTGTAGTGAAACTGTTCCGTTTGTAGCTGTTGTGGCATTGCCAGTTAAAAAAATGTTAGGAAAACCATCCAAGGTAGCCATACGAGGCTGAATGTTCTCTCTTCTAATAATTTATCATTCACAGAAGCCGTCCCTTCTTTCGAAGAAGGACCCATACTTCTTTCCTGGTTACAGGGAATAGAGGAGCGTGTAGAGAGTGTGATTAATGAATGAGTGAGTGGCGCCAATACACCCACCTGTTCAGAAATCTGCCCAATGAGTTTACGTACTTCTCCCACTTCACTACTGGTAATGTGGTTATCGCAGTTATCACAGTTATGACTGTCTGCACTTGCTGGAGAATCCATGACCACAAAAATCAAACTACTAAACACAAGGAAAGTGGTCTCTGTGCCAAACCGCAAACAAATAAATAAAACAAAGGCACAGCAATTCCAGCTAAAATGTTTGAATTTTTTAATCTCACGAACCACAGAAGGTAAACTCCACACATAAAAAACGCTGCAACAATTATCCTTTACGTTTTTGTCAGCTAACTTCATCAGAATAAAGTAACCATATAAATTCCACCCTATATATACGTGTGTGATTTGATTTAATCAAATCAAGTCTTCCAACCCATTAAGTACACTGAATTGAATAAATAGTGTTAACAGCATAAATATGAAAGAAAGGCTTCTACTATAAAATTTCACCTGTTACTAAAATCACAAATAGTAAAAAAAAAAAAATTAACACTTCATTTTACATTGAATGTTGAACAATAACATTCGTTATTAAAATGGAAAAACAGTTATCCCTATTCTAAAAATCAATTGTACCTTTTGTATTACTTTTATGAATTATCACCACAAGATGGTGGTATTGTATAAAATTCTTATTCATCATAGTATTTAGAAGCTTTAAAAAAAAATTGTATTTATTTTAAGTTATATATTTTTAACATCTGTATATGTTATTTATATGTAATTTATATAACTTATTTATATGGTTTATATGTATTATTTATTTTACATGTATTACCTACTATTTGTGATTTTAGTAACAGGTGAAATTTTATAGCAGAAGCCTTTCTTTCATATTTATGCTGTTATCTTTTAAGTCTGGTGTTAACAGGAAACTTGGAAGAGGAAGAAGAGGTAAACGGTTGTGAAGTGACTTAATATTCAATTAGGGCACTATTATAAACAGTTTTAGGAAATAAAAGTCTGGAACTGGTCTCCAGTCATTTTCTTTCTTTGGCAGTAGGAACATCCTTGACTAAATCATCTTCCCCAACTAGGAAGGAGGAACTGGTTCTATCACGTGATGAAGAACATGTGGAAACAAAAGATTCTGATCAGCAGGATGAGGAATGTCTCCCAAGAAAGGAGGAATTCCCTCCCACTGCCATCTGCAATCCCATTGAATGATTTTCAGAACAGACTTGTCTAATACAATCTGTTGCCAAAGACAAAAATGGAGATTCAGGCTGTCTGGAAGAGAAAAGGGGCCAGAGTGGGAAAGCTTCAGAAGGACTTAAACTGTCATTCAGACTTGTTGAACTGTCCTTGGTTTTAGGAGGTATGAGACTTCTTTTTGGAACAACCTTGCAACATCTTCTTAAATGTCTGTTTACCTGAATCCTGTTGAGAATGTTTATTCTGTGATTTGCCAATACGGGATCAGGAGACAGAAAATCCCTTGGACAATTTGGAAAAGGAGATTTGAAAAATCTTAGAGATTTCCTGGATCAGCTTGCCCCTTTCATCACACTTTTTAATCAACAGTGTAACAGAGGAGTCAAACACTAAATTTCTGTCTAAGAGAGAACTTAAAATGTAATTTCTTAAATCATTTGGGAGGCCCTGAGGATGCAGCCAAGCAAACCACCTTAAAATCGTACCGGTGGCCATAGCCAAACTCACACTGCAAACAATGAGTAGCGACCTGTGCAATATAATAAATTAGTTAGTTAAAGCAGCGTTTTTTAGTCGCAAGAAGAAACTGGAGATAAAACATTCCTTATACTTTCACAACATGTCAGAACAAACTTTAACATATGAGCCTGACAATTTAAAATTCTGAAAATCAAAGTTTCAGAAGTATACACTTTTTTTCCACGCATGTCAATAATTTTCCAATCATTATTAAAAAGAGTAGGATTAGAGTTAACTAAGGGCTTAGCAGCAGTGTAGTCAACTAAGGCTATTTATTTCTCCTCAACATCTGAGCTGTTGGCTGATTGTGATCTCCTGTGAAAATCAACTGGACATACAAGCTGATTTAAGTATACTTTTCTCTGCACTTGCATTATTTAAGATTAGTACTGTATTTTATTTATTTGTTTCATTTAATATTAATTGAATATTGTGGTCTCTGTCTTTCTGCAGTTAGTTTGCTAGAAGTGTGAAAAGGGTAGCCATCTAGGTTCACTGGAGATTGTTTTTCTTCTTTTGAAATTCTGTGTTAACTCATAACCTGGGGGGGGGGGTTATTGCCTTATAATCAGTGTTAGTCACAAGTCTGTGTATTTATTTCTGCTCAACTGAGCTGTTGGCTGGCTGTGATCTACCTGCAAAAATCAACTGGACATACAAGCTGATTTAAATATACTTTTCTCTGCGATTGCATTGTTTAAGATTAGTACTGCATTTTATTTATTTCTTTCATTGAATATTAATTGAATATTGTGGTCTCTGTCTTTCTGCAGTTAGTTTGCTAGAAGTGTGAAAAGTGTAGCCATCTGGGCTCATTGGAGATTGTTTCTCTTCTTTTGAAATTCTGTGTTAACTCTTAGCCTGGGGGGTTCTGTTTGCCTTAGAATCAGTGTTAGTCACATCTCTGTGTACTTATTTCTGCTCAACCTCTGAGCTGTTGACTGGCTGTGATCTACCCGTGAAAATCAACTGGACATACAAGCTGATTTAAGTATACTTTTCTCTGCACTTGCATTGCTTAAGATTAGTACTGCATCTTATTTATTTATTCATTGAATATTAATTGAATATTATGGTCTCTGTCTTTTTGCAATTAGTTCCCCACCCTCCCTGTTCTTGTTGTGGTGTTAATCTTGGTGGCTTTGGAATTGCCCACCCCTGCAGTAAATTTGTTTTTTGACAGTCCTCCTGGGCTCATCTCATTTGCTCACTCAATTGAGTACAGCGAGATTATATTTTGATTTCAGTTCCATCTCTACTGCTGTGTACAGAGACAGCAATTGGGAAGGACAACCCCTATAGTCTCTTAATCTGCTCTCTTCCCTCCCTCTCCATTAAAAATAATAATATATATATATATTTATACTTTATTCTGCTGTTCTTACTTAACTGTCTTCTACCGCAGAATCCTTTATAAATGCATTCTATGAACACCTTCAGGAATGCATGGATCATGCAATCCCAAATAAAACCAAGACCCAATCCTCCAAAGGCAGACGTCCTGTCTGGTGGACCCCAGCCATAAACAAACTATACAATAGAAGGAGGAAGCTACTACATGATAGAGCAAAATCCCAAAAAGGGAAGGCATCTCTGATCAGTATTAGCAAAAAACTACGGGCACTCATAAAATCGTCTAAGGCCAGCTTCGAGAGAAAAATTGCACAGGACACTAAGGATAATCACAAGGCTTTCTTTAGTTATGTTAGGAACCTGGGTGGGAATTCCCAGATATGCTCAGAATTAGTCCAAAATGACAAAAATACACCGAGCCCACAGACATTGCAAACATCCTAGCTGACAGGTTCAGTGCAAACTTCTCCCCCCTCCCCACCAAAAGGGCAAATATCTATCCCAACAGAGTGCTGCCCCCTGACATCTCAGATGCTCAGGTAAGAGCCGCCCTCTCCAAAGCAAAAAAACACAGCATCACTGGGACCAGATGGTGTCCCGGGCTGCGTCCTACATGAACTCCAAGAAGAGCTAAACCCAAACATAAAACTACTGTTCAATCTTAGCCTTACTACAGGATATGTACCCAAAGAGTGGCGTACAGCAACAGTGGTCCCTCTCCACAAAGGTAGTGCCTCAACGGATCCTGGAAACTATCGCCCCATAAGCCTGACTAGCTTGGTCTGCAAAGCTATGGAAAGGATCATCATGGACCTCATAAATAAAGATATTGGGGACCTACAGACACTGGATCCTACCCAGTTTGGCTTTGTTAAGGGCAGATCCTGCCTCTTAAACCTGGTCGATTTCTTTGAAACAGTCACCAAGGCCATTGACGAGGGAAGGTGGTCCACACAGCCTACCTGGACCTCGCAAAAGCCTTCGATACAATACCCCACTCGAGCATTATAGATAAGCTCACCAGCTTAAATATAAACCCCTATGTCACTAGATGGGTTGCAAACTGGCTCAAGGACAGAACCCACATGGTTAGAATTGCTGGAGCCATGTCAGACTCCAAACCAGTTACAAGTGGCGTCCCACAAGGCTCAGTCCTGGGACCTCTCTTGTTCGGTATATATTTCTCGGCGGTACAGGCCAACACGGAAGGACTGTGGCTGACCAAGTTCGCAGATGACTGCAAACTGGGCGCCATAATCAACTCTCCAGCCGACACAAGCATCCTCCAAAAGGGCCTCATAGAAACAGACAACTGGTGCCAGAGCCATGGCCTCAAGCTAAACGCCAAAAGTGTATAGTCATCCCTTTGGCAAAAACAAAGTGCCCACAAATTACCACATAGGTGGTAATCCATTAAGTACAGAAGAAGTCATTAGGGACCTGGGGACCCAAGTTGATAGCAATCTCTCATTTGACAACCACGTGGCCAAAGTGGTTAGAAAAACATTTTATATAGCCCACCTAATCATGAAGGGATTCACATCTAGATCAGGGAGGTCATCGTACCTCTTTACTCATCCCTCATCAGGCCCATAATTGAGTACAATGCCCCTTTTGGGATGTACCTTACCAGACACCTGCAGCAACTGGAAAGACCCCAAAAGTACCTCACCAAGAGGATCAAAGGGCTCAAACAGATGCCATATGCTGCCCGGTTAAAGAAACTCCAGCTCTACTCAGTGGCATACCGCCTGCTCAGAGTCGATCTGTGCCTGACGTATAAAGCCATGTCTAACCCGGAATTAATGGACATGCTGCACCTCAGAAAATCCAAATCCCATCAAGCTACGGCTCGAGAGACTTGAACCTCAGCACTGAAATAAATAGGACATGCTGGAGGGACAGATTCATAACCCAGAGGCTCCCTTCACTCTGGAATAAAATCCCAGTCCAGGTTAGGCAGAGTCCCACATTGACTCTCTTCAAGAGGAATCTTGATGAGTGGATGGGAGATCGTAGGTTTACCCCGGCTATCACTTCTGTGTCACTGTTAGACAGAGGCACAGTATACTAACCTCAAAAAAAGGCATAGCAAAATTAATTTAAAATGGGTGGCGAAAGCCAAACACACTCTGGCTAGGCTTATAAATGCCCTAGGGCAGATAGCCTAGTATGAACCTATGAACCTATGAACCTTTTACCTTAGTTTGCTGTTCTATGTGCTCTTAAGTGTACAAGTGCTCTTATTCTGCTCTTATTACTGCTTGTTAGTAGCCTGATTAATATTCTAAGCATCTTAGTTTTGGTTGTAGCACTTGTGCTTCAGGCCATTTATTTTGCATTTAGGGTTTTTGCAGACAAATTATCAAATCTTGTTCTCCATAAGTCTGCCAAGTACTCAGAACACTATATCTGGACAATTACCATCAGTTTCTCCTGCCGGCCTGGTCAACATTGGCATACTGAGACAGTGTAGCAACTGCATCATGTTCACGGACAGTCCCCTTCTCCTAGTACATAATTCTTCTACTTGCGAGAGATGCATCTACATCAGTAAGCTGGAAGCCATACTCTCTCACACCACAGTCAGTACTCCTGACAAAGAGGAGATTGCCAGTACAAGCACCACACCACCCACATCACAGAATCACACACCCACGTATGCAGGGACCCTCAACATTAACTTACCTAAACAACAGAGATCCCCAAAATACAGTTACAAACAATCCCCACACAACACCAATCACATCACACACAGTAGTCAGCGTACCAGTGTCTCACAAACACAGCCCATTAGGCAAAACAATAAACCAACACAGCCCATAAGGCATGACAATAAACTAAACATACTAGTCATTGGTGACTTAATACTGAAACACACAAATGTCCCCCTCATCAGGCTCAACAAGGAGAAGACCACAGTCAGCTGTTTGTCAGGTACTAGAATCCGTCACATCACACACCCACTCAGGTTTCTCCACAACAGGTACAAGTATGACTCTGTCATTGTTCATGTTGGTGTGAACGACTTAAGATGTACCTCCCTGGACTATATAAAGAGAGTTATGATTGAGCTCTATGAGTATGTGCTCCAGGCAGGTATGACCCTAGCCCTAAGCACAATACTACCTTCACCACGAATTATACCACAATACCAACAAAGAATGTTTGACTTTAACAATTGGCTTAGTTTCTGGTATCTTTCTAAGGGGACCCAGTATCTGTCTGCTTGGGATGACATGGTTGACATGATGCTTTGCCAGAGATGGCCTCCATCTGTCACCCCTGGGGTTCCAGATCTTGGTCAAAGCTCTTGCCTCCCCCATTGTGCCTTTTTTAGGCCATGTCCCAAAGACAAATCTTCCAACATAAAAGATCTGTCAAAAGACAAATTGAAGATCATGCTATTCAATGCTAGAAGCCTTAATCTGAAAATGCACTCACTGGAGGCTCTCATCACACTGGAAGATGCTGATGTCTGTGCAGACATGGAAACTTGGTTCAGGGCTGCAGAGATCACCCAAGCCTTACCATGCTATACCTCATTCCACACTTGCTGGCCCCAAAATGAGGTCGGAAAAACTAACGATGGTGGAGTCTCTATCTTCATTAAGGACAGGCACTCCTCCAGACTGGTTTACCAACATGATACACTGGAATTACTTCAGGTGCAACTGACAGTTGGCAAGACACCCATACAAGTTATAGCCAGCTATAGACCCCATCTCCATGTCTCAGGACACCCACACATCCTACCTGGACCTTCTTGACTGCATCAAGGTACCCCATAACACCCTGATCCTTGGTGACTTCAACTATCCCACCATAGACTGGGTGAACTATTCCTGCACTAATGCACTCACCCAGTGATTCCTTGACTTCATCAATTCTAATGCACTAGATCAGCTGGTCTTATCCCACACAAGGGGAGATAACATACTGGACTTGGTTCTCACCATCAAGGGTGACCGCTGCACCACTCCCATAGTATTCTTTTCCCTGGTGAGATCAGATCATCGGTATGTTCACATATGAAGTTTCTATCCCACCCAACCCCTCCCCAGCCATAACCAGGCTAAAAAGTTTCTCAAAAGCTGACTTCAACCTCCTAAGCTTCACACCACCGGCCCCCTCAGTATGCCAGTGCCATATACAAGCACCTGTACAGCAGCATGGACTCAGCCATACCCAACAGAACTAAAATCTGCTCCTCAAGGAAACACAAACCTGTCTGGTGGACATCCTCTACCAACAAAAAAAGGAAGAAGCTGCTGTCCAAGGGTAAAATGGAACAAATTCCAAATTAGAAACACTCCCTCCTCTGCCTCAACAAGCAAATTAGATAACTAGTGTAAACCTCCAAAGTGGGCGGCCACGGTGGTGCAGCAGTTAGCATTGTCACCTCACAGCAAGAGGCTTTCCGGTTTCATCCTCGGCTGGGGTGCCTTCTGTGTAGAGTCTGCATGTCCTCCCTGTGGTCGTTTGAGTTTCCTCCGGGTGCTCCGATTTCCTCCCACATCCCAAAGACATGCTGTAGGTGGATTGGACACTCTAACATGGCCCTAGGTTTGAGTGTGTGCATGTGTGTGCCTTCTGTGGAAGGTTGGGTGCCAGGCTGGCAACTCGAAACCATAAAACTCCACTGTCAATCATGAGCAGACAGGTGATCTGCTGTGGCAACCCCTAACCGGGAAAATCCAAAAGAAGAAGAAGAAGTGCAAACCTCCAAAGCCAATTACAAGTTGAAACTGGCCTCCAAAACAAAGGGAAACCACAAGTCCTTCTTCAGTTATGTTAGGAACCTCCATGGCAAAGCCAAAGTTTGTTCTGAACTAGTACTTAATGGTACCACTTACACTGATCCTGATGACTTAACCATCCTGCTGGCTGATCAGTTCAGTGCAAACCTCACCCCCTTATCACCCCCAAAGGCCCACTCGACATACCTGACACTTGTCCCACACCTTGCATCTCTGTAGATCAAGTGTTAAAGGCCCTATCCAAGGCAAAGAACACAGCCTCCATGGGACCTGATAGTATCCCAGGCTACATTCTGCACCATCCCCAGCAAAAGCTAGCTTCACCACTGAGCACCCTATTCAACCACAGTCTAACTATAGGCTTCATTCCAGCAGAGTGGAGAACTGCCATTGTCATCCCTTTGCACAAAGGTGGTGCCACTACTGACCCAGGAAACTATTGCCAGATCAGCTTGACTAATCTGATCTGTAAAGTCAGGGAGCAAATTATTATGGATCTCATAAACAAGAACATAGGCAATCTCCAAGCACTCAACCCCACCCAATTTGGATTCGTCAAGGGCAGATCTTGCCTATTGAACTTAGTTGACTACTTTAAGACTGTCACCAAGGCCCTGGATGAGGGAAAGTCAGTACATACAGCTTACCTTGACCTGGCCAAGGCCTTTGACACAATCCCCCACTCGGACATCATTGAAAAGCTAACACAACTTGGTGTTAATCCTTATCTAGTCAGATGTGTGACCAACTGGCTCACAGATAGGACCCACAAGGTCAATATAGGTGCTGCCAGCTCCAACAGCAGACCTGTCACTAGTGGTGTTCCCCAGGGATCTGTCCTGGAAACCTTACTGTTTGGCATATACTTCTCAGAGGTCCAGGCAAAGACAAAGGTCCTGTGGCTGACCAAGTTTGTGGATGACTGTAAGTTGGGTGCTATCATTGACTCCCTAGTTGATGTTAACATATTGCAAGAGGGTCTCACAGCAAAAATAACTGGTGCCAAAGTCATGGCCTTAAGTTAAATGCAAAAAAATGTATTATCATACCATTCAGCAAAACACGGCCCCTACTGATTACCACATCAACAGCAACCCCCTGAGCACACAACTTGTGGTGAGAGACCTAGGTACTCAGGTTGACAACAGTCTTACATTTGATCATCATATGGTGGCAGTGGTAGTTCATCTCATAAGTAAAGGGATTGCATCCAGAAAAAAGGAGGTTATTAACCTCTCTGTACTCCTCCCTTATTAGACCTATAATATAGCAATAACCCATGCCTGGGTGTGGGTAATGCGGGATTTAACCACGGTTGGTGTGGTTTGGTCCCGAGGGCGAAGCCCGAGGTACCAAACAAAGACAACCGTGGTTAAATCCCGCATTACCCACACCCAGAAGTGGTTGTTATTATATAATGACATTATTTAAGAAAAGAAATAATTACTTTTCTTAAATAATGGCATTGTATAATGCCTCTTTGCTGCCCTTCCGCAGCTGTCTGGTATTCAGCAGCAGTTCTGATGTACTGCATGCCTACAGTACATCACAGCTGTGGGCAAAAGCAACGGAGAACGCAATATCTCCATTGCTTTTTACTGTTTCGCTATGTTAAATGGGTTTAACATAGCGAGACAGCTTTAAAATAAGCAATGGAGATCTCCGTTACTTATTTTAAAGCTGTCTCATGTAAAACCCATTTAACATAGCGAGACAGGTTTAAAAAGCAACGGAGATCGCAAGATCTCCGTTGCTTTACATTGTCGCTATGTTAAAGGAGTTTAACATAGCGAGACAGCTTTAAAAAAAGCAACGGAGATCTGCGTTGCTTTTTTTAAACCTGTGTCGCTATGTTAAACTCTTTTAACATAGCGAGACAGTGTTTTATACTAACGGAAAAAGTCCAGGCGACCGGACCTTTTTCCGTTAGTATATTGAGGAATTTACAATGGGCACGCTGGTTGGGCTGGCCAATCAGCGTGCACGTTTTAGAGGAAGAATTGTATAACTGAGTATAATGCACCATTTGGTATGTACCTCTCCAAACACCTGCACCAACTGGGAAGGCCACAGAAATACCTCACAAAAAGAATCCATGGCCTCCAACATGTATCCTATGCAAACAGGCTTAATTCACTATCACTCTACTCGGTATCATACAGATTGCTCAGAGGTGATCTGTGTGTCACCTACAAGGCAATATCAGACCCTGCCCTACTAGAGATGCTCCATATCCATACATCTAACTCCTTGCACATTACCTGCTCAATAGGCCAAAATCTAATATGTGACATCAACAAAACCTGCTGGAGAGACAAGTTTGTCTCATTGACCCTCTTCAAATGCAACCTTGATGAGTGGATGGAAACCATAAATTTGTCCCAGGGGTTCCACCTTTGTCACTCATTGACAGGGGTGACAGGTGCTGACTGAGGTTTCTTTTTTGGGGATAAACTCTTGGCTAGGCATGTAAGGGCTCCAGGACCATTGGTCTATTAACCTCCTATGATCCTATGATCCTATAGCTGCTGGGTCAAGCATGGGAATACTGTATACAATTTTAAAAGACTGAAGAACTTTATATGTCTTATCTGCCTTTTTAGAGACTGCTGGCTGACTATCAGGAAAATTACAGTAAGACACGCATCCTCTAAAACAGACAGGATAGGAGGAATCTGTTTAGTTTCTGTAAAATCCTTCTGTAACAGCTTATAGTAATTTCTGAAGAACTAAGAAACCTCAGTGTTCTCCCACTAAAACATGATGCAGTCTAGCAGAAGTCTAACAGAAAGATAAACAGCAATAGGAAGAATTGGAAACTGAACTTTCCTCTAAGTCTGAATCAGAAACCTAAGGAAAAAAATCCTAAATCCATCCCTGCATCTTCATGGTCAGAGCCAGAATCACAAATCTCTTCAGGAAAAGGGACATCCCTCTTTCTTTTAAAGGAACTACTCTAAAGAAGGATCAATAACTTGAATTAAACCCTGCTCTAGTCCCAATAAACTATTGTTATCCAATGAAATTTGAGGAGGAGCACATATATGCTTGATTTTCTGTTTCTTTTTGAGAGGAAAAATTGGGACAACCATGTTACTAATGGCAGTTGCTGCTTCTCCAAGGATGGGCACAGCATTCTGACACAAAATGGAAACCTTGTCTGTTCCCTCTCCCATGACCATCAAGAGTGGCTCTCCATTGCCCACTGAGGAGACTCCAACAGTCACAGAAGATTTGGTTTACCCCTGGACTATAGTGTCCATACATGCTACACCAGAGGGATTGGGGGTAAAAATGAGTGGTCTGAGGTACAACAAATGGGCATAGCAGAGTCACCCACCTGCAGCTATGGCAAGTCACTAGCCTGCTGCGGTGGCAAAGGCTTCTTGTTTAACTTTTTCTTTTTGTGGCTGGAAGAATTGACCATGAGACAAACAATCTGATCCATGGTCAAGACGAAAATTGTGCCTCTTTCCCAGTGAAGACACATGGCAAATAACAGTAAAACTACCAGTCCACAAAAGCTACCTTTGTGAAAGAAAAAACATAGTAAAAAAGCACTTTCAAATACTATTAAAGCCCTGCAATGGAATATTAAACACAATTTCCCCACTGAAAATATGTTATCAGTTAGTTTACACTACTTTTAAACTGACAGAAAAAAAGAGTACTCTGTGTAAAAGTTTGTTACCGTCATAAGACAGCCAGATAAAACACAACACTCCCAGCTTTAAAATAACCTTCCTGAAAAGAAAAGTAATAAAACATCAGTAAATATCAAAAAATAGAAGACTTTCCCCAGGATTCATGAAGCTTGCACCAGGCGCAGGCATAGCGTCGGCTATCTAATGCCAAATATGGTCACCGAGCGATTCAGGTACAAGCTGTTTCCACGTGCACTACCAGCGTACACCGCAGCTGCACAGCTCCCAGTGCATGTATGCTAATTACCCCATGCACAGCAGTGTAGCATGCAAATGAATGTATATCGCGATTCATGAAGTGGTGCAGGCGTTGCGTAAGCATGCAGAAATGTAAACCAAAAAAAAAAGGTTTACATTTTTTCAAACATAAAATCGGAGACATGACAGCAGACCAAACTCACGTATTATACTGTTAATATATAAGAAACAATGAAAGCACTGTTGAAAGGAGATGCTCGACACCGGTCAGCCACAGATTAAATCCAAACTTTATTGTATGCGAAAACTATCCAGAATACATGCAACGTTAAATGCTTATTGAAACAACGCGTTTTTCGTCTAAAACTCAGACTTCATCAGACATCAGTAAAACCAATCTATTAATTAATTAACATTATTTATAGATGCAGGCTATTTCAAATGTTCCAATCAGGGTCCGAGATCATGAATAATTAAACATAAATACTAAAAACAAACACTTTATGCTGAATGAAACATCTAATTCATTTGTATCATTTGGTGGATGATAAACAAAAATTATATTACATATCGGAAGTCATAGTATGCATAATTAGAACTTCCCATCAAATTTATTACGTTCATAATTCAACACTCAAATACATATATATATATATCAAAATGCTGCTATATCTGTGATTAACACTCCCCTCTAGTGGTCCTTTAGGGGACCTTTTCTTGTAAAATGTGTTCCCAATGCCCTTTGATGGCAAACACCAATCAGGTTTATATTGAATCTAGAGGTAGGGAAATTATTGGTAAAACTTTCAGTAATTGTGATTCTTTTGGTGTGATATATATTGCCATATGTGAGATTTGCTCTAGTTTTTATATAGGGAAAACAGAGAGAAAAATTAGGAGAAGAATATATGAACATTTGAATGACATTAAGAACAAAAAAATCACTAATGCACTATATAAGCATACCATTTCCTGTCCACTAGCTAAATACAAGTTTTTTGTTATTGAGGAAGTACAGCAGGATGAGAGGGGGGGTCCTTGGGAAACCAGAATTGAATATAGAGAATTGTATTGGCAAATTGTTATGGAAGCAAATAGATTCCCAGGGCTTAACGATTATATTTCACTTGCCCCAGTCCTCAAATTGAGGGCTGCTAGATTATAATAATGTGAGACAATAGGCCGAGCTGATTGCACATAGGTTTTTAAATATTCAATTTTTTAGCATTTTTAATATTTATGATATACAAATCATTTATATATAATCGATAACATGAAATTCATTATTTACTATTTATGTCCATGTATTTATAATAATTGGGCTATGAATAATAGCTATTTTTACCAATTTATATTTATTCTCTATATAAATTTATATATATTTTTTTATATTGACATTTAAGATTGATTTTGTCCATGTTTTTATCTACATTTACTATAAACACATACATTTATAGAAACATATTTTAGATACGAGTGAATGTTTTGATGGGACTTGTCATTTTGGTCAAAGACCACTAGAGGGGAGTGTTAATCACAGATATAGCAGCATTTTGATATATATATATATAGATGCGAACCCTTAAGTAATCAGATGGTCTACATAGATGGATGTCCTAACTACTTTGCAGATATGACTGTCAAAGGAGAGATCACTATGTAATGTAGTCCGCACATACCCATTACATCGTCTGAATTATAGTGTCTGCCACTCATGTGTTAATATGTGTGTGTGTAGTTTCCCAAAATGGAATGACCATGCACTCTGTGGCCTTTAGCTGGAGGCCATGAGTCTGATACCCTGTGTTGGTCTATGTGAGGCCCCTTGAAGGACGTCTGTGACAGCCGGACTATCAGTTATGGCTCCCAGTCTGCAGTAATCACCAAACATGGCCTGCTGTAGTCCACCTGTGTTAGCCCATACCTCTGAGAAGTATATGGCAAACAGTAGGGGCTCCAGGACTGAGTCCTGTGGGACACCAGTTGTGACTGGTCAAGAGTTGGACCTGGAGGCTGCTAGGCTTACCATGTCGGTTCTGTGTGTAAGCCTGTTGGCAAACCAACCTGTGATGTATGGGTGTATGTAGTGGCTGGTGAGTGTAGAAATAATACCTTAGTGGGGAATGGTGTCAAAATCCTTGGCGAGGTCCAGGTAGTGTGTGTGAACTACCACACCTCACACCTAAAGTCTAGGTGACTGTAAGATGTCAAACAGGTTCAGTAGGCATGATCTGCACTCAATCAAGCTGACCTGGGTTGAGTCAAGTGTCTGGAGGTTACCATTATCTATGTTAATGAGTGCCATGAGGATGCGCTCCATAGCCATGCAGATCAGGCTACTTAGGCTTATGGGGTGGTAGTTACCATGGTCAGTTGTGTCACCACCTTGGTGGAGTGGAATAGCTGTTGCCATGTGCCAGTGAATGGCCATGTAGCCTGTGTAGAGGCTGATGTTGAATTGCTATATTAGGTGGGGGGGTCATTTTGTCTTGTAGTGTCTGCAGGATGCAGTCTGGGACACCATCTGCCTCCATTGACGCTCTGTCATGCTGTTTGAAAGGGCCATTATCACCTGTATGTTTCAGATGTCTGGGATACTGTACGTATTGGGTATTGTTGTGGACCCTGTAGGGGGTGAAGCTTGCTCCGAATGTATCATCAAGTGTGTTGATGATATCAGTAGGGTCAATATATTCAGTGCAATATTGCACCAGCACAGTGCAAATCTGTGTGTAACTGCTTACATCCTTGACATAGCCAAAGAAGTCTTTGTAGTCATATTCTGAATCCATGCCTATTTACATGTGGATGTCAGCCTTGGATGATTACATGAGTAACCTAAGTATCTTGCTAATACTGGTCACAGACGTCTGCATGTCTTGGGATTTGCTGTTGTTCTGGACTACTTTCCTACTTCTGTTGTATAACCTGTATAATGCAGGGGTTCACCAGACTGGTGTCCTTGTGTTGGAGTAGCGAGTCCTGGTTTACCATTGATGGCACAACCCATACATCTTTGTAGGTGCTTATAGAGTGCATTTGTAATTCTGTCTGTATCTTGAGCAGTGTCAACCTTGAGCTTGGGGGCTGTAAACCCTCCCACCTCTGTCATTAATACTGTGACTTTAGCTGTAGGAAAGGTATTCACTGTCTGTTTCTTGGGTGGGGAAGATGGTTGGGAGTGGAAATCATCAGTGAATAGTTCATGGTCAGATCTAAACAGTGACCGGTTTCCCTCTGCTGTAGTGCACCTGTTGCACATGTCAGTGCTTACCACTTCTAGTATGTTTCACCTCTCGTTAGTCCATCTACCAACTGATACAGGCCATATGAGGTGATAAATCCCAGGAAGTGCTGGGCTTGGAAGTGAATACTCGAGTAGGTTATACAGTTAAGTGTAGGGTAGCCGAGATTGACCAATAACAGCGTGTCTGGTAGAACTGTCATGTTTACTACTGTCTCCAAATAGTGGTAGTGGTGCTCCTGGGTCATGGCAGGTTATCTGTAGCAGCTCACAGTTTGCATTGCAGTTGTGACTGATGTTAGCTGCACATGGATGATCACAGAAGTACCATGCTTCCCCATTAACTTGGAGGTGTAGGTATCCCCGATGAATATGGATACACCCCCTCCATGTCTGTGCCAGTCCATATTCAGTGGCTGAAATGTGTGTTATGGGTTGTAGTCTGGTAGGGCCGGTGTGCTCACAGGAGCCTTATACAGGTCCCAGTCACAGAACAGATGTAGATGTTCTCTATACTGAGGGGTGTTGTGAGTGTGTGCATGTTGTGAGTACTACCCCTGGTGTTGAGTAGCCTAACCGTCATTGATTCCGCTATTGTACAGTTCATGGAGGTGAGATTCACCTCTGAGACCTGCCTAAAAATGGCACCACGTGGGCGCCAATAGCCTTGCCCAGCATTCCAAAGCCTTAGGCTGACACATGCAAGTTGGTATGGCATTGTTGCAGGCATGTTTCCCATCTGTGCTTGTGTCCCATCTTTCCTGTAGGTAACCTACTGGTAAGCAATACAAAGCCTGAAACCTATACATGTCTACTAGCTTCCAATATAGGCTTTTGGAGTGATTATGTATCAGTATTCTGTATGCTATTGCTGTACTTAACTGTTGTCTGACTACATGGTGATTTTACACTGTATATTGTCATCCAAAAACTCTGTATAATCACATATGATGTTGGAGATGGCCTGCACTGTAGAGGTTCACAGATAGGTATTAGGCTATCTGCCCAAGGGCATTTAGAAGCATAGCTACAGTATGGTTGCTTTACCTGCACCATTGATGAAGTAATTGAGCCTCTGTCAAGCATAGCCAATGAAGTGATTCCAGGCAGTGTTGCTGGAAGCTGTTGAAGACTGGGGTGCTGTAGGGTGATAGGGGCACATAGTGATTTCAAAAGGGCATGTTAACATGACAACCCAACAGCATTCAATTTCCCCAACAGGTCTTGCAGCTATAAAACTTGAGTGGCTCCCCCACACCCTGGCTGTATGTTTCTGGGACGCATGATCCCAGGGGTGTATATACTGTTGGCCAGTCACACATCAAGGTGTCCCCTGAAGTGTGTCAATGAGGGGTTATGCCAAATGTAGTTAGGATGTTAATGTATGGTCTCTCAATTCATGTGTTATGTTGGTATTTCGAGAAGCTCACTGGGTGTGGGTGGCTCCACCTGTTGTGTAGCCAAGCTTACACATAGGATTCATGGACATAGGAAATAGGCAGAAGGAACGTTAATGTCAATAGTGTAATGGCTACAGCATTTGCATAATATCTGTGCAGTCCTGGTTCAAATCCCAATAAAGTCAGAGATGATTACATGTTACATAGTATACCTTCACCACAGCTTGCATATATAGGTATTATTCCACAGAATAATAAACATTTGGTACACACAACTGCTGAAATATGCGTTAATCACCCTTGCACTACCAGTGCCTGCTCTGAGAGGTAAAATGACCACTGCCAGGATTAGAACACGCAACCATGTACTCAGTCTTCTCAATAACCTACCACTAAGCTACCTGTGATGTACCAACGGCAGCTGTGTATTCTGACAGGTTAAAACACAAAATGGAGGAATGTGTGGAAATAGGACAAACCGCCATGTACCCAATGAAAGGTGTATGATATATATATATATATATATATATATATATATATATATATATATATATATGTGTATAGAGAGAGAGAGAGAGGGAGGGAGAGGGAGGGTTATATGTCGATATATAGGGATATACATATATGTTTAGTCCGCAAATATTGCTGACGTGATCGACCAAAGAATACCATTCAGAATTATCGGGTTAACCCACATGGAACATGCATGTGTTTATGGCAAGATTAGACTCTATACTTTATTACATCCTTACTCCCGTTAACATGACACTACAATTCATTAATATGTATGACTATGCGGCATCACACACATTACACATGAGAGCCTAGTTATGTATGTGTTCAGCGTATTTCTTTTACAATTAGACCGGTTAAGTACTTGTCATTGCCGTACCAGGCAGATCATAGGAAGGATTCAATGTGTGGGGAATCCCTCACATTTGATTATCGTCAGCACAGCACTGACTTTGGACACTGTACACACCTCTGCATTCTAGCAGTTTCGTCCTTGCTCTTGATTCCCTTCACATCCCTTGTCTATGCTTTATTGTTACGACATTCATTCTTTATATATAGATATATATATATATATATATATATATTTATATATATATATATATATATATATATATATATATATATATACACACACGCATATATATGTGTGTGTGTGTGTGTGTGTGTGTGTGTGTGTGTGTGTGTGTGTGTATATATATATATATATATATATATATATATATATATATATATATATATATATATGTATATATATTACATCTGTACATACGTATATGCATTTCCTATGCTGGGCACTGCTTACACCCACGCAAGCGCACTGGCATATGTTTACTGTGTGTTACATATGTTTACTGCTGCTTATTTGTGCTTACTTGTGCCTTATTCATTATGACAGCACCACTTTGATTGAAGGGATCTGGTTAATAGTCCCATGCATTACTCACGTTCACTTTTACATGTTATAATGTCGGTTTTACAGCAGAATGATATTCATTCCACAAGGAAAATTATATGTGCTAATATAGTCAAACTTGAACCGTGAATGCCTGTTCGTTAGGTGGATGCTCTAACTAATTAAACTAGATGCTTCAAGGAGTCCTGGAATGAATGAAAGCATTAGCATTAATAGTATATTGAAAATGAGAAGGAATAAGTTATAAACCTCTTTAATTTCCATGCATAAGTGTATAAATTTATAACTTTTAGGAATAGTTGGCCTATTTGAATTTAGTAGTTTTTAAAAAATGAAATATAATATTTAACTAATTTAAATGAGAGAATTAATTATTAATATTAGGAATAATATAATGAATTAACATAAACTGTTTTTAGTAGAACGGACAACTAATTAATTCCAACGGCAATTTCAATGGGCATTTTTTCTTCTTTTTTAAAACAATATGACATTCTATATTTAAAGAATTTTTTTTTTACAGTCACAAAACATGTTACTTTTATTGATGTGTTTTTAAATGAGTAGTTTTTAAGTTTACACAAATTTGTTATATAAGAACATTTAGTGAAATTTGCTAATTTGAATGAATTTATAAAAAGATTTAGGTTTTAATAATATTTACAATTGTATTTTTGTTGGTTGTTTTTGTTTTGTTTAGTATTTATCAGCATTATATTTGTTTCAAAATAAGGGGAATTTCAGTAACAATACTGCACGATTGCACTTTAAAAAGTTGATTGCTTTACCTTAATGACGAACTTAATTGTTCAATTGGCCGATCAACTAGTGTATAAAAGCAGTGTGGCCTCATTTGGAATTTAACCTTGAAAAAGCCTGGAATTGTCCAGGCGAAAGCGCTTGGTGTTTTGTGAATAAAAGCTTTGTAGTGGAACTATTTGGACTGCTTTTTACCATCTTTGAAGGAAATTCAACATTTATGCAGCTGACTTTTCATTTGTTCTGTTTGGCTTATCAACTTACACTGAACAGCTTGTTTACAAGATTTTACTACATTTACTGAAGACTGCCATTTTCCGTTTTGGTTTTGGTCCGGGTCTGGTGAGCTTTTCCTGGTTTTGTTCTGGATGCTCTAACTACTACACTATTGGTGTTCTGCTTCATTTATATGTATACCTATGGTTTATAGTTATCCAAACACATGCCTCAACACTTCACTAACACAGCAGGCATCCATTTTCCTGTTGAGAAAAACACACTACTACACATGCGACATTCCCTACTGCTATGGTCCTGTGCCGCATGTTGACTCACTCAAAGTATATTTAGACCTCCCAAGCCTATATTTCTGGCACATATGTGTGTTTGATTGTCGTGGTGTTCATGTGGTCATCTGGGTTTAGGCTTGTCCGACTGGGGACCGGGATTGCCCTGTACCCATTTGAAAGTCAGATTTAGCACTTGGACAAGGTTACTTCCACTGTTAGCATCCTACCTGTGGTTAGAGATGCAGGGATTTTGCCCACCTCTGGCCAGCTTGATATGTCAACTCTAGATAATACGGGTGTTCCGCTGCTGTTTTCTTTCACATTCGTTATGAATGATTTCTTGTGCCCATGTTCTTTCTGTATGTATATATATATATATATATATATATATATATATATATATATATATATATATATATATATATATATATATATGTCTGTACATACACATGCATATACACCTAGATGCTTATTTACATTTCCCATACTGTTGAATGACCACCACTTATCGTAGCGCATACCCACTTATGCCTGCTTTAAAGTGCCTTAATCACCCTATATCTGACTGCCATTATTGCGGCCATCATATACAATTAGCCCTTGCATGGCTTGGACCCGGGAACAGGAACACCATAGGCACTGGTTTTACCACTAAACCATCCATGATACATTCTGTATGGATGGTAATTAGGATATATGACTTTACTACAACCATTTCACAGTACTGGCAACAAATGTGACAATTGGGTGGTGTACATATGTATAGTACATGTTAGTATTCATATGTTTCTGAGAGGCATATGTATACATTTGCAAGTATACATATTTATGAAATGGACACATACTTGACAACTACTTATATGCATGTATGTGTGATGTGTAGCTATGCAAATATAAGTATGTACATTTATAGATATATGACTACATATCTGGAGTTATACATGGCCATGCATATGAACAACCCCATACGGGAGGTACCTGTACCGTTTGTATATAGGGGTTGTGTGCATCATTACGACAAGGAACCTGGACAGGGTATACAATTTGTGGACATGCACTATTTGGGAGATGGCTATGGGGAAGCTTCATGGGAACATGGTGAATGGTACAAATTCCTGATAATGCACGTTGGGAGACGTGCATCATGGTCAGGTGTTTAATCCCGGGTTGTAGGTTCTGCAGGACCGGCTGGAGGCTGAGCAGGGTTGTGGACAACTACTGCTAATGCAACTTGTGTCCAGTTGTCTACGGGGCTGGACATTGTGTCGTGCCACCAAGTCTAATCTTTAGAACAGACACTTATCCCATGAGGGATGGCCAAAAATTGTGGACACCAATAACTCCAATCCTTTTGGCTTTATGAAAATGAGGGAGGGTTATACATGCAAGGGATACCTAGTTTGCAATCCTGAGACTGCCTAGGGTGAGACTGCCTACTAGATATGGGTAGGGGCCACTATGTTCAGATATGGCTGTGCCAAGGTAGCAGCCCGAGTATGGGTGGCTTTGGTGGACGTTCAGCAAGGGGGGAGGTGTGCTGTGGAGGGGATGATGGGTATTCAATTATGTATCTAGGTGTGTTGGGGTTGGATGGCTCAGTTCAGGCATGACCATTATGTGGGTGTGAGCCGGTAACGTTTCTGTACATGTGTATTGCACATTTTAATGTTCATATGTGTGTGAGATTGTGTTCTGCAGTATGGCCTGTCAGGGTGTATTGCAGATGTGAATGTATGTTCTTTGGTTTACTTTCTGATTCACCCACTGCTCCCTTGTACACCTCCAGTTCACCTATTGTACATCCCACCCAGTCTCCCCTTGGCGAATTATTACATTACCCTTCACCCCCCCATATTCCACACACACCATCCATCCCTTCTCTGGTTGATGGCCCATGGCACAGACAACAGAACACATTGCGTACTCTACATATCTCTGGTACCAATATGGTTGTGAGGACAACCCTAGTATATTTGATCTTCCACATGCTGTACTTCACGCACATAGGTACACCAAATACTTATCTTTCATGACATGGTAGGTAGACCCGGGTAATACTCATTCATCTTTGTCCATCCAGACAAGGACGACTTGGAACACTAATGGGCAGTTATTGAGTGAATGTTCTGACCATTGGTAGGGTTGCCACCTTTTCAATTGGCCAAAGTGGGACATTTTCAGGACACACATCAGATTTTACAGGCTGACACATACCCACGGTCAGTACAAAGGATAGTGCTTTATTTTTATGCCTAAGTGAAAGCTTATTCTTGTAGCAGTTTAGTTGCTTATTCTGTTTCTTGTAACATTTAGGTATTTTAGATACAGAAATAACTATTTTATGGATCTATTACATAAAATATGGGACATAATTATGTCTGACAATCGCAGGACATTTTGCATTTGTAATATTTTTGGTAAGGGCACAACTGCCCAGAGAGGGACTGTCCCTCACAAAGTGGGACAGGTGGTAACCCTAAACATTCAGCTAGGCTTAGCAAAGGACAGTGGCGTGCAAACATGCTGCATTTCACTTCCACTTGGTATAACAATGGAATACGGGCACGGGGTTTTAAATGTTATTTGTTCGAGGGACGGAGGCTCAATATTCAGCTACGTGCCTTTGTGTTTACTTTTTATTTTGGGTGTTCGTGAAGCTGTCTTGTATGCTTTGCATACATTTCAGTATCCACAGACACTGACAGGAGTGATTACTATTAGAGACAGGCTGTACTAGTCAGCATTTTAGGTTGCGCATCTGCAGCCGACATGTTCATGCCTCCATGCAGTGCTTAGACATGCCCCCTGCACTTGTGCTTTCCTATGCACGTGGACGTTGTGGCAGCGTGCCTTCATTAATATGCATGTGGTACTGCTGCGTCATCTCTACACTGCACGGTCGGCGCAAGGCTAACGCCGTCCATGCGCAGAGCTTCATGAATCCTGGGGTTTGTCTCCAAAGGGAACTTATCTGACCAGCAAAGGAAAGCACAAGCCACCTGTTTATCCTCAAAAGCCTCAGTGGAGTGTACTCTTCAGCTGCTATAAAGCAATGAAGGGCTTTGCAGCAGCTTACAGTTTGGATGCATGGAAACTGCCCTTAGGCTTTGAAAGCTGGACAGCTGTTTTATCCTTGGCAGAATATAACCCATATAGATAAAGGTACTACAGCAGTGATCAATATGAAGAACATCAGAGCTTTTTGCCCTTTGCCATTTTTCATATTTGACAGTAAATAAATCATCAGAAGCAGACTGAAAAAACTCAAGATTCCATCTTCAAATGAAAGCATACTTAAAATAAAATACACACTAACAGTCTTCATTTACTATAAACCTCTCCCTTTTTCACACCATGCAACCCTTACTTATGTCAGTGAATGCAGTACACGGCCAAGCTTTTCAAAATGCAAAATATTTTTTTTTTTTATGAATTGTCCCTAAATAATTTCCTGATGATGTGACCAATCTCTGCAATCACATACAGTTATAACAGCCATTGGCGCTGTTCTAGTCCTGAACTCCTTTGTATACTAAACTCTTATCCTTTCAATGTTTTTCTCTTTCAGCAGCTTGATATAGGAAAGAGTATTCTAAAATAAGGGCATACATTTGATTTGAAAGAAAAAAAATAAAACAACATAAATGAAAAATGACCACCATAAAATTATCAAATATATTTCAAATAACAATTGGATGACCAATTCCCAGTCCTTTTTATTAAATCAGCAACTGTCACTGTCAAACTAAACCTGATGCCTGCCCTATTCTAGATGTATTGGAAGATTTATTTATTTATTGACATTTGTTAACCGGGTTAGTCCAACTGGGATAGAATATCTATTTAAATAATTACCTTAGCTATAAAGAACCTTTGGCAAACGTATAGCCACATTTTACCATTAACTGAAAACCGTTAAGAAATTTAAAAACTAAACTCTCCATATTAATAAGGCTGCAACTGCTTTGTAGCATATACATTCAATACACAGGGTAAAGTAAAGGGTCTAAATATTTATTTAAAATAATGTGTTGATATTTACACACTTGGTCAGTTTTTGACTTGTATATCCAAATGATGACCATAAAAGACTTCAAGAAAATTCTGGAGCACCATTTGCTCTCCAAATCTGTTTGCAGTGGCTTAGAGACAATGATTAATGACATATCTATTTTATGTATATAAATATGCATATATATGTATATGTATACATATATACATATATATATATATATATATATATATATATATATATATATATATGGGTTCCTATTACATGATTGAAGTTTTGAAACTTCGAACACGACAATATCAAACTTGTCTGTTCGAAGTTTCAAAACTTCGAACACGAAAAAAAAAAAATAAAACATGCAACAGTAAACTAACTGTTGCAAGCTGGGGGCAAGCCCCCCACACCCCCTACTCTTTAAATATACCATTTCCGAGATTGTACTACAGTGCAGTAAAGGGAAAAATTCCCTTTCCCCACTATAGTGCATTCTCGGAGTTGGTATATTTAAAGAGCGGGGGGGTGTGAGGGGTGCAGGGGGGCTTGCCCCCCTGCTTGCAAAAGTTAGTTTACTGTTGAATGTTTTATATTTTTTTTCTGTGTTCGAACATCTGCAAGTTCGACTATATGGTTTAGACTATATAGGGTTCAAACTTGTTAAAGTTCGATCATGTAATAGGAACTATATATATATATATATATATATATATATATATATTTATATATTCTCTATGATTTATTAACAATTTGATCAGGTTAAATGTTGAATTGAGCTGGAAACTATTTTCCAATGTTCACATTGACCTATGATGTTGTGTAAACTAACAAACTCTGTAGTTCTATGTAACTATAATTTTCAGATATGTAACAGTGTATTGTTATAACAGTCTCGTGCTTCTATTGTTTAATTGAGCCTGTTTCTTAACTGAGAAAGGTTATCTGTCCAGTTCACCAACCCAGTTATCAAATAGTAATAAATAGGTAAATAAATAAAGTGTCATAGACCAAGGAAACATACATCTATGTCAATGAACCTAATAATTCCCTGACTCAAAATGTTTCTGAGTACATACAGGTAAATAATATAGCTCAAATTGCATAAATCTGATAATCAGGCAAAGGTGAATAGATACATAATTACATAGAAAAATTAATGATACCCTGTAGGATGTCAGGACTCTGAGTAGCTTCCATTTAATCTTTCCCACCCTTTCAGAAAAGTGTTTATTTATGTCCTATCAAATAAAACATTTGAAAAAAAAGTCTGATGGCAGGTTAATTGTACTCTAAAATTAGAAAGTAAATTGCATTTTGCTCAACAATATTCTAAATAATGTAATTTTAACTGAAATTACCATCTCCTCTCCTCCTTAGAGAGAGACTTACGAAATTGACTGAAATGATGTATAGCTGCTTTGTACAGCTTTCTTGTGCTAAAAACGTCCTAATTCTCTCCAGCCAACCAAACTTCCTCTGGAATGTGAATGGGAGTAAGAGCTGCTTTGGGACCCTACTGCTTGAACCTCGAAACCTGAAGGTGAGTGAGTCAGCTAAATCATTTTCAATGCTTGGTATTTAGTAAAAACAATAGCTTATTCATAGAATGAACTTAAACCAGTTTAATTTGATCCTTAGTTAAAACTTGAACAACCTTATTATCGGATCTAAAAATCACTTTCTTACTACACAACTTATCTTGCAGTATAAGTACTGCACCTAAATATGCATTATCTCTAAAAATGTGATGTATTTCTTCCTACCTTTAGATGAGTAGTGAGTCCATGTGGGCAAAAACTATTGTCCACTAAAAAGCCTCCCATTCCAGATTCCCTTGCTGCACCTGTATATAGTTGTAGAATGTCGTTCGATACCCAGCCCCCTTACGAAAATCATCCATTATTGAAGTCTGATAGGAAAACTGACAAGAGAGATGTGATCTCAGTCTCCTATTAACACTGACCCTTTAGTGATTTTTTGGAAGGACCTCTCAAAGGTTTGGTCATCAGTCTGGTAAAAGCCCTACCCTGTACCATAGTTCTGCAGATAAAAATGAACAATCTACTTAGCTACATCGTTTGCATTGCTGTAACTTTTTTGGATGACAAAAGGAATACATGAGAATAAAGACTATACAACGTATCCTGTAGTAATTGAAATGAAGAACAAAAGCCATAAGTTTCTAATACTAAGAATTTAAGCATCTTTTCATGACCAACAATCAGTTTGCACAGTTACAGACTGTATAAAGATCTCCATTGGCACCAATCTCACTTTTGCCCTTAATAAGAAAATCATCTAAGTACTTCACAGCTGCTAGCAAAGGTGACTTCTGTTCCCAACATCTCTGCAAGACTGAAACATTTTCTCAAAAGTGGCACAAACCACTGAACTCAAATAGGCATGCCTAAATCAAAATAACAATTAGCTTTAAACCGCATATCTAACAAATGCTAGTCTAGAGGGCAAATAGATAGAAGATGAAATGTAGGTTCTTTGGCAACTTGACTAAATAGGGGGTGTTTAAATGTCGAATGAATGATCTGAATAGTATCATCTAATGCCACATACTGCACCATAACATCCTCCCTACTTATACCATCATTGGCTGAATAGCCACTTGGAATAGATACACAATGGATTAATACAAATTCTAAATCCTTCCTCTTGCATACTAGAACCAATGATAAAACTGTAAAAAAAACAAAAAATGCATGCTGGTAAGGACCTCCTATTATTCAAGATTTCTCAATCTCTTTCTTCAACATGTCCTTTTAATATGTCTTCATTTCCTTTAACTGACGTTAAGTTTTTTTTTTTCAATTTGCTTTATTAAGAAGACTTGAAAGGAAAATCAGATGTGAATTAAGTCAATAACGGCTTGCCCATTAGTGTGTTCTTTCAAGAATCTGACCAAGATATCTACTTTAATGAGTTTATGATTCTAGAATGGTTTACTTGATTCCCAAAACATCTGGATTTATTGTAATCTTTAAAAAACGTTTACCACGTTGCTCTGAATTATCCATAAAGGGAATAACCTTAGCCAAAGAGTTGGTAAATATTAACTAACAGTTCATAGCAGAATGTCTGTCTCAACAAAGAGAAATGTCATTAAAAGCTCAATGACACTTAAAACTAGGGCCTATTTGTTCATTTTGTGGACAGATGAATGCTGGTCTGTTCACCAACAAACTTAACCATATGATGGGGTGTCTCTCTTCCCATTTAAGCTAATTGTCTCAAGCCTGATTTTTTTCTACATTTTTGATTTTACAAAAAAAAAAAAACACAGCAATGCCCCTTTTACAAAATGTGCTTCTCTGATGATTAAAGAAAAAAAAAAGCTCAGCAATGGCAGACCCTGATCTGGTTGTTTTTCAATTATTATGAACATAAAAAAACTAAACATATAAACCACTTGTCCTGTGAATTAACCTTGACATTACTGGACTGTTGTTTACCAATCATTGCTAATGCCTCAATTGGATCTTTCTTAGTGATAGAGATATAAAGCTACATGTGTGAGATTAGGATACAGAAAGATTAAGTAAAGGAGATTAACTTTGATGGTGGAATTTAGGTTGAGAATGGGAGTGGGTTGGTCTGGGGTAGTGCATGACCACAATTTGTTATTTAGCAGATGTGCCTTTAGTGATGTTTTAAAAATAAAAAATAGCCAAATTAAACCTATATTAATAAATAGCTTACCCACCTAAAATGAAGCACTGTTTTTAATGATTTTAAAACCTAGAGGTAATTGTGAAAAGGTACTAGTATCTAAATTGCTGCCAGTCATTTTTATAGGTTCATAGGTTCATAGATTAGTACTAGGCTAAGTGCCCTTGTGGGCCATTTTAAGCCTAGCCAATTATCCCATGTGAGAATCAAACCCTGCACCTTGTGTCTGTAAGGTAAACACCTTAACCATTATGCCAACCTCCCACCCCCTCCCATTATGCCAACCTCCCACCCCCTGTTACTGGTTGGCTCTGTACTAACCTTTAATGAAGAGGATAAACCCTTCTCTACTACTAGTTCAAAGATACTGGACCAATCCACATTATTCAATGCCTCAATAAATGTCTGCATATATTCATATATGTGATATAACTATCCTTCTGCACATGATTTAATGTCCCCTGCTGACTCCATACCTACAGAGGTTTCAGTGATAGCATCATTTTCCATAAGTGCAATGATATCACTCCTCACTCTCTGCTTTACTCTTTTTGGATGAGATCCTTCATAGCTTAGGCTATTTGTTTTTTACCTGTTTTTTTTCGCTGTATTTTCTACTACACTAAAATGTATGCATTGTTGCTTAAATGTTTAACCTTGTTTTAATTGTGGAGCTTTTCTCCCCGGGCCTCCACTGAAAATGGAAATTATCCAGCTGGACTAGCCCGGTCAACAAATGTAAAATAAAATAAATAAATAAATAAAATTCTGCATCAGCCTGCTGTCAGTTGACCCTTTTGAAGGCATTTACCCAGAGTCTGACAATTGTTCAGCCACATCTGATGGCCATGTGTCAACCAGCATCCATATACTTTGAAAACCAGCTCCACCTGTGTTTCAGTTCTTGTAACATTGCAATAAATAACCCTACTTAAAAAAAAAAAAAAAAAAATATATATATATATATATATATATATATATATATATATATATATTAAACACCACATATTTAATAAAATTGTTAAGGGAAGAATTTATATCTATATATGTCTATATCTGCCTATGGTGTATATGTATAAATACCTATATATCTGTGTATGTATGTATATATATATATATATATATATATATATATATATATATATATATATATATATATGCATATATACATACACAGTGGAAATAAAAAGTTTACACACCCCTGTTAAAATGAGATGACAATAAATCATTTCAAAACTTTTCCTACCTTTAATGTGACCCATGACCTGTACAATTCAATTGAAAAACAAGCAAATCTGTTAGTGGAAAAATATAAAAAATAAAAAATCTACAATACATTGGTTGCATAAGTGTGCATACCCTTAAACTAATACTTAGTTGCGTGTGCACACCCTTAAACTAATACTTTGTTAAAGTACATTTTGATTTAATTACAGTATTCGGTCTTCTTGGGTACACACCTGCCATCAATTAAAGAGACTCTGATAAACTGCAAATAAAGTGCAGCTGTCTTAGTAGAATTTTCCTGAAATTTACTCAGTTGCCTGCTAAGTAAAAGCCATTGTTCGCACAGAGCTTACAATGCATCAGAGGGATCTCAATTTTAAAGTATCAGTCAGGAGAAGAGTACAAAGACAAATTCCACAGCATTGACTATAACCATGGAACACAGTGAAGACAGTCATCAAAAAGTGGAGAAAATATGGGACAACAGTGATGTTGCAAAGAACTGGACATTCCCTCCAAAATTGATGAAAAGACAAGATGAAAACTGGTCAGGGAGGCTGCCAAGAGATTTACAGCAACACTGAAGGAGCTGCAGGAATTTCTGGCAAATACTGGTTGTGTACTACATGTGACAACAATCTCCCATATTCTCCATATGTCTGGACTATGGGGTAAGGTTGCAAGACAGAAGCCTTTTTTTACACAGAAAATCATCCAGGCACAGCTAAAATTTGCAAAACAACAATACATCAGGTCTCCCAAAAGCATGTGGGAAAATGTGTTATGGTCTGATGAGACGGTTGAACTTTTTGGCCACAATTCCAAAATGTGCATTTGGTGCAAAAACAGCACTTTGCATCACCAAAAGAACACCATCCCCACTGTGAAGCATGGTGGTGGCAGTATCATGCTTTTGGGTTGTTTTTCTTCACCTGGAACTGGGGCTTTAGTCAAGGTGGAGGGAATTATGAACAATTCCAAATACCATTCACTTTTTTACCCAAAACCTTCAGGCATCTGCTAGAAAACTGAAGATGAAGAGGAATTTTACTTTTCAACATGACAATGACCCCAAACATGCAACCAAATCAACAAAATAATGGCTTCACCAGAAGAAAATTAAAGCTTTGGAATGGCCCAGCCAGAGCCCAGAGCTAAATCCAATAGAAAATCTGTGGGGTGACCTGAAGAGGGATGTGCACAAGAGATGCCCACACAATCGGAAATATTTGGAGCACTTTTGCAAGGAAGAGTGGGCAAATATTTCTAAGTCAAGATGTGCCATGCTGATAGACTCCTACCTAAGAAGACTGAATGCTGTAATTAAATCAAAATGTGCTTCAACGAAGTATTAGTTTAAGGGTGCGCACACACAACAAAGTATTAGTTTGTGTGCACACTTATGCAACCAGCATGTTGTACATTTTTTATTTTTTATATATTCCCTAAAATATTAGTTTGTTTTTCAACTGAATTGTACAGTTTATATGTCACATTAAATGTGGGAAAAGATTTTAAATGATTTATTGAGGTTTCATTTTTTTATAAAACAAAAACCTGGAATTTTAACAGGGGTGTGTAAACTTTTTATATCCACTGTGTGTGTGTATATATATATATATATATATATATATATATATATATATATATATATATATATATATATATATATATATAAATATCTATATCTGTATATGTGTGTGTGTGTGTGTGTGTGTGTGTGTGTGTGTGTGTGTGTGTGTATAAAATATCTCTCTCTCTCTCTCTCTCTCTCTCTCTATATATATATATATATATATATATATATATATATATATATATATATATATATATATGCCCATGGCAGGACTAGTCTCCCAGTGGTGGGAACTTTGGGTCTAGATGATTGTCATTGTTAACATGACATTTTCTTTATTTAACATTTGTTTACCAATAAATTTCAACTGAGACAGAGCCCATTTTTAGAGGATGCCCATGGTGAAACACTCTGGACATTTCCTTGGAATGTGGGAGGAAACCGAAGCACCTGGAGGAAACACATGTGAACACAGGGAGGACATGCAGACTCCCTACAAAAGGCTCCCTGCCAAGAATTAAACCAGAAAACCTCTTGCTGTGAGGTGGCAATGCTAACTGCTGCACCACTATGCTGCCCCCATGTGCAAAACTGGGAAAAAGGGGTTGTGCATTGATTGCATCACAGTGCTAAATAAACTAAAAAATGCTGCAATAAAATTGCCAAATTTGACACCATACTATATTGCAGTGGACATCCCTGCCTGGCTTTTAAAGAGCTAAACTGGTTAGAACTCCCACACTATTTAACACACATACAAATTACTGTGGTACACAAACTTTTTATTTATTTATTTATTTTATTTTACATTTGTTGACCGGGATAGTCTGACTGGATACATGTCCATTTTCAGCAGAGGCCCGGGGAGAAAAGCTCCAAGGTACAAACAGAAATACATTACAAACAACATAAAACATGTTAATCACTGTTTACAGGCTACAGCAGAAAGGAAGTTGTAAAATTTCACAGCAAGTTGTACAATTTCTCCTGTCCATAAACCTAAAAACTAACCATCCTTAAATAATATTCTCTGAAAATACTACCCTGTAGAACTCTATTTTCCAGGTATATATCACTTCTCACTATTACTGAGTCCATAATAATGGAGGAGACTACCCGTATTCAACTAATATTGCCAAAGCCTGGACTCTCATTCCTTTAACACTGAAATCAATCCAAGATGTAGGCTCATTCAAAAATTAGTTAAAAATTATATAATGGACAAGTGGCTCTGCTCCTGCGTTACCATAGGTTATCTTTGTATGCCCCTAATATTATACTGCATTCTATTACCATCAATCTTACTCATAATTTCCAATAATTTATAACCTCAATGGCTCATTCCTTACTCAGTCACTCTTTTTAATACTTCTAGCCACCAATAATTGCTCTTCACCACTCTGCCGCCACAGTACTATCTCTTTCTTTTTATCTTATCCCTACATATTCTTTTCCTCGATCCTCAGTGACCTACACTTTCATTATACTCTTCTCAAAGCTTCTGTCCTAACCACTGCCATATTAATATCCATGCTTATGTCCACACCATAATCCTGTCAACAACAAGGCACATTTTGCCTATGACATAAAGCTGTGCCTTCTTCTGCCATGTTTATTTCTTGGAATTTCACACTGCTGAATGTGAAATTCTAGAACAATAAGTCCATGACACCATCCTATCTTCATCTTCATTCAAAACATTTTTATGTAAAAATAATACTCATTTTGAACTGTGCAGGCAATAATTGAAGTTCTTGAATTTTTGAGAATGCGAGTGTTTGAATGGAACCCATATATATATATATATATATATATATATATATATATATATATATATATATATATATATATATATATATATATATGAATTTGGTCAACACTAACTTTGGTCGACATTTGATTAGCCCAAAAAATTGATTACCTAATCAGATGATTAGCAGGTGTGCGAGATCGTACAATTCTCGGGGTAGGGAAATATGTCCTTTCTACAAGATTTTGCAGTCTTGGAGTTAGTATATATGATTAGCAGGGAGGAGTGTGTGTGGGGGGGCTTGCTCCATTGCAAAAATGCTGTATTAAACTATTTTTCTTTTTACAGGTTTTGTATGCACCAAGATTTTTGATTGGAGCATGTGTCATAGTGTGTCAGTATTTGCAAAGCTGATTTTTCTGTGTTATAGTAGAGTCACCTTAGAACATTTTCTCAAGTAACATAACTATCTAAGTATCTAAATTGCAACACTTAAATTTTGCAGTCCTTACTGACATAATTAATGGTGCTTTCTAAAAGCTTATCACTATTAAGGTATAATTAATTAAAACTTGCAAAACAAATATATACAAGTCAATAAAACATTAATTCTTAAAACAGTTAAACAAAAACAAAACTGAAAAACATGCCACTACACTGATGAAATATAAAGGCAATGGGCCGGATTCATGAAGGCTTGCACAGAGTCTAAGAGTAGTGTAAGACTCCAGACAGCCAATATGTCTGCCGAGCGATCCAGGAACTGCCGGCAGGGGCATGCACGAGAGCTCCTAAAACGACTCTTGCACGGACAGTGTTAGGTTATGAAAATTACCTCATTTGCTGCTGAAAGCTATGCAAACGAGGTACATTTGCGATCCAGGAAACACTAACCTGTCCGAGTAAGAGTAGTGTTATTTGTAGAAATGTACTCGGTTGGTAACTGAGTACCGTTCTGCAAATAGCAAACGGGAGCAATGACAGCTCCAAATAAAGGATGCAACCAGTTGAGGAAGCATGCCAATGGCCAAATATAAGGCCATTGGCATTTATATGTGTTGCAAAATAATAAAAAAAAAATATTTTGTTTCCCCGATCTCCGATGTTTAAGCATAGCGCAGTGTCGCGCAAATGTGCGGTGCTCTAAATAACCCCTCCCAAAAAAATAAAAGCCAAAAATAGGCATTATATCACAAATATCCATCTGCCATGCAAGTGAATGGCAGGCTGAAGTCAACATGGCTACTGAGTAGTGGTTGCTAAGGGGAGAAGCTCAGTGTGAGAGATGTAACCAAGCATTAGTAGGCAATCCTATGCAAATGAGTATAAGGATAGCGAATCCCAATTTTCCCTGCCCTATGAACCATGTCCCTAGAGTGTAAGGGATTAGGGGAGTAACAGAGTAGTAAATAGGTGACATCATGACGGGGGTATGTATCAAAGACTGTAAGCTTATTGGAGCAGAGTGGCATGTGTTTGCTGTGAGTTACACAGAACTGGAAGAGGCGTGTCTACAGGTGTCTGAACTGAAACCAAGAAACCGAAGGTATACGCTGTGGCTACAACCAAAGTTTCTTGTAAAGATGGTTACACTGTGTGCGCGCGTGTGTGCGCCTGTACACCCATCTATGCCTGTGTGCAACCGTGTAAGCCTGTGTAAGGCTGTGTAAGCCTGTGTGCGTGGATGTGCACCCGCCTAAGCCTGTGTAAGCCTGTGTAAGGCTGTGTGCGCACGTGTGCACTCATGTCCATGTGTTTGCGCTTGTTTGTGCAGCTCTGCCCCCTGTGGAAACAGAAAAGAGAAAAGGAAGGAAAGTAATAGTAGGAAGTTAACGAAGGAGAACTAGTAGAGCTGCCAGGTGAAATCAATCAGAATCAGCCAATTACACAGGCAGTACACTAGCCCATCCCAGCCCAGCACTTAAAACTCTGCAAACAACATTCCGCCATGTTTTTCTCAGAAACACTGCAACACAGCAGTATACAAAGAGAAGTGATAACTTAAAAAGCTTAACTGAGAAAAAAAATGTTAAGGGCTGCCATTGCTATTATAAGGCAACATGTGCAAGATGCTGAGGGTGGTGCCATTGTGGATGTTGCTGAGCAACCCACAGTGAGGAGACAGAGAAGAGTGTACAGACCCAGGGTAACCTACCAGGGGCTACATGAGCTGGAGATTTTGGAGCACTATAGAGTGGACATAGAGCTCCTGGAGCAAATTGTTGAGCTGTGCAGGCCATGCCTCACACACAGAACCAACAGAGGGGAACCCATCCCAGTGGAAACCAAGGTATGTGTTGGCCTAAGAATATTAGCAACAGGTACCTTCCAGAGACCAACTGGTGATATGATGGGGATTTCACAGGCATCAGCATCCAGGGTACTGCACCAGTTCCTGAATGCCATGTCAGCACATGTCGGTGATCATGTATATTTCCCCAATTCCTGTGAGGTATTGGCCAGCAATATGCATCTATTCCAGCAAATAGCGGAATACCCTGATGTAGTGGGTGCAATTGACTGCACGCACATACACATCAAAGCACCAGCAGGTGAGTGGGGTAGGGCCTACATCAACCACATGGGCTTCCACTCCATCAACTGCCAGGTCGTGTGCGATGCCCAAGGCATAATACTGAATGTGTGTGCTGGCTGCCCTGGAAGCTACCACGATTCCCATATCTGGCATCTGATGCAGCTGTACCAGACATTTGCCAATGGGGACATCCCTGATAGTCACCTACTGGGGGATGCTGGATACGCACTGGAGCTGTTGCTGATGACACCCATCAGAAATGCACACACACCTGAACAAGAACTCCATAATGAGGCACACGCACAAACACGAAATGTAATTGAGTGTGTGTTTGGGATGCTCATGTCACGGTTCCAGTGCCTGGACACATCCGGTGGAGCCTTGCAGTACTCACCAACTACATGTACCCAAATTGTCATGGTATGTGCCATGCTACACAATATGATCCTGTGAAAAAAGCCGCAGCAGGAACAGCATGGGGCAGGGCCAAACAGCCCCCCACCATTGCCAAGGCCTGCACAGGCACAGCGTGACTAGGAGGAGGAACAACCTGAGCCTGCCCCAGTAGGCAGAAGGAGACGTGCCCGGTATGCCTTGGCCTTGGCAAAGAGGCAACACATAGCACATACACTGGCTCAGTTGGAACCCTGGAAATGATACCTCTCTCTGACTCACACATAAAATAAAAGGGATGCCTAACTTAATACTACCTGTTTCCAAACATGTATAGGGAGTGTAGTGTGTGCATCCAACATAGGCAGCCCTGCAGCACCCCCGGAGGCATGATTGCCATGTTTTAAGCAATATAAAGTACTGCTAAGCAGCATTTACCAATATTTAGTATATGTAAACAAAACTGACCGTGCTAACTAGCGCAATGTTGGGCAACGTTGAGCAATGTTGGGCAAGGTTGGGCAAAGTCGTGCACAGTCAGGTAAACATGCTCATATTTGCTTTACTGTTCCTTAAGCAATCTGCTCTGCCCAGCATGAAAATAAAAAGCAGTGACAGGGCTCGAACCCAGGATACTGTGCACTATAGTCATGGTACTGAACCACTAAGCCATGATAGCATTTCAGTGGCACAGATACAGCAGGACAATTGTACAGTAATGCAAACACAAAGAAATGCTGTACCATGTCCCTAAAGAGGCATATGAGTAACCTCCCCCACAGGCCTATGCAGACAGAGAACATCAGGCCAGGTGGTGTGATGTGGGTTGTGTAGGCTATGAAGTCGCAATCTAATATACGTGACATTGGATGCTAGGATCTGTAGCACAGTAGTATGCCTCAAGCCAGTACAATAGGCAACAGTACAGACTGAAATGGTGTATGATACATAACAGTGCAGGCATAGCAAATGTGTATAAGTGTCAGGTGAAACCCTCATCCTATGTACACCCACAGTAACAATCAAGTGTGCCCCTGGGTAGAAATGTACAAAGAATAGCTGTCCCCCCTGTATGTAGAAATGTTGATAAGTCTATGCAAAGTGTCTCATGGTAGCCCTGCAGGCACAACATGATCCCTGTTGATCTATGACACAAAGGTGAGCCCTGCTGTAAAGATACAGCTTGACTTTCCATACACATATAGTATAAATGTCTATACTGGGCGTGCTCACACACTCCAACAAATGTGGTGGATTTCATTCAGCATCACACTGAAAGATCATACTGGGCATGCTCACACACATGCCAAATACGGAGGTGATAATAAGGGATCTATGGACAAATGTGGATAGACATCTCTACTTCCAGAAACACATTCACAAAGTTGTCAGAAAATCATGCTATGTGTTCACATAAACTGCCAAGGTCTGTGCATGTAGGTCAAAGGAGGTTTCCAGTACTCATCAGTCATCAGACCCGTCAGAGACTACCACAACACACTTGCGATGAATCAGACTAGGCATGTTCAACAGCCAGAAAGACCACTGAAGTACCCTAACAAGAGGATTACTGGCCTCAAACAGTTGCCCCATGCAACAAGACTGAATGTAACCCAATCTGTACTCTGTTGCATACTGTCTACTCAGAAGATCTCTGCCCAACAGACAGGTCCATGTCATGGCTACACTCAGATCTGTACTGAGTTACAGCTCAATGGCACTAAATATACAGACCCAACTGATATTGCCAACATCCTGGCAGATAGGATCACTGTTAACTGTACCCCCCTCTCACCCATGAAAGAGCACACCTATATAATGGAAGACTGCCAAGTTGCTGTCATCACGGCTGCACAGGTAAAAAACACTCTCCAAAGCCAGTATCACAGCAGCCATGGGACCAGATAACTTCAGAGGCTGTGTTCCACACAAACCACAGAACGAACAGGCACCACACTGACGTACTATGTGCAGTCATAGCCTCATCTCATGCTTTGTGCCTGTTGAATGGTGCACAGTGACGGTTATCCCACTACACAAGGGTGGCAACACCACAGACCCCAGGAAATAGCACCCCATTAACCTGACGAGCCTGCTCTTCAAGGCCATGGAATGTATCATCATACAACATATAAGCAATTACATTTGTAATCCCCAAACCCTGGACCACAACCATGTTGGGTTTGTAAAATGCAGATCATGTCACCTAAACCAGAGAGATGACACTGAAGCAATCAACAGAACCATCAACAAGGGTAAGGTGGTTCACACAGCCTATGTTGATCCTGCCACAGCTTACTACACCACCCCACACTCTGGAAATATAGATAAACCCACTAAACTAGGTATAAATTGCTATGTCACAAGATGGGTTGCCAACAGGCTTACTGACAGAACACACACTGTGAAAGTAGCAGACTCCAAGTATGACTTTGGACCAGTGATGAGCACAGTACCACAGGGTCCAGTCCTGTGTCTTGTCCTGTTTAGTATCTACTTCCCTGAAGTAAACTTTAACATGGAATGTCTGTGGCTACAGAAGTTACCAGCGGACTGCAAACTAGGAGCCATAATTGTAAACACTAAAGATGTGGACATCCTACAAAAGGGCCTCACTGAGACAGATGGCTGTTGTCAAAGCCATGGGCTCTAGCTCAATGGCAAAAGGTGCATTGTCATCCCCTTTGTTAAAACCTCTGTAGCCAAGAATTACAACATAGGTGGTAGTATACTTAACACTGAAAGTGTGACAAGGGACTTTGGGACATAGGTGTACACTGGACATAAGTGTGATAATCACATCCCCACAGTAGTCAGGAAACCCTGCTATGTGGCACACCTCATCACAAAATGTGTCTCATGCAGGATAGAAGAGGACATTGTTCCCCACTACTCATCACTCACTAGAACTATAATAGAGTACAACGCCAATTTTGCTATGTACCTCACAAGACAACTACAACAACTGTAAAGCCTGCAGCAATACCTCACAAAGAGCATTAGTGGCCAGAAATACATGCCATACACAGACCATCTCAAAATGCTCCATCTGTATTCCCTTGCATATCACCTACTCAGATGTGTTCACTGCCTAACATACAAAGCTATGTCAAACGCAGAGCTGTTGGACATGCTCCACGTAAAACACTCACAATCCCTCTGACCTTTGGACCCAAAACCGCGAGTGAAATACAAAAGGAAGGGGTGTACCCATTTACCTTATGGATACCCACACCTTCAGGTTAGTGGCATAGCATGAGGCCTTGGAGACCATGCAAGTGCAACTAACATTGGGCAAAGATGCTCATCAGATTGTAGCCTGCTACAGATCACCTACCTTGTCACAGGAACCTCACTCAGTATTCCTGAGAACAGTGGAAAATATAGAGGTCCTATCAAACACCATTATATGAGGTGATTACAACTACCGAAACAGTGAGTGTGAGAATTACTTGTGTACAACGTCCTTTGCCCAATGTTTCCTAGAGTTTAAAAGCTCTAACACCCTGGAACAGCTGGTCACCATGCCCACTAGAGGTGACACCATACTGGACATGATCATCACCAACATGGGGTGCCAGTGTTCCACAACAGAGATAAAGCCCTCGCTGGTAATATCAGATCATAAAGTAATCACACTGGACATCCACATCCCGCCCCCTCACCCAGTCAATGAAACCACCATGAAGACATTTTCAAAAGCAAACTGCACACGTCCCAAGGCAAAAGTGGAAAGTTCAAAAGAACTCTTGCTGTAGGATAATGGTATACAATCTGCAGAATCAGTTACAAGTGAATCCTATGAGCATCTACAGGGATGCATGGATCGAGACATCACAAATAAAACCAATATGCACGTCTCCAAAAATACGAAAACAATCTGGTGATCATTGCCCATAAATAAGCTAGACAACAGAAGGAGGAAACTAACACCTGATAGATCAAACTTCACTAAAGGAAAGGCATCACTGATCATTATTAGGAAGAAGCAATGATTGCTCATAAAATAATTCAAGGACACTTTCAAAAGACAAATTGCCAAGGACTGTAAGAATGACAACCACAAAGCCTGCGGTAGCTATACCACACATGTAGGTGTCAACTTCCAAATATGCTGTCAGCTACTGACAAATAGCAAGGAATACACTGAACCAACTTTCATTGCCCACATCCTGGGGGACAAGTTCAGTGCAAATTTCCCCCCATCACCCCCAAAAGGGCCTGTGTCCATCACAGAAGGATGCAGAGCCCCAGACATCATGGACATGCAGGTAAGAACAGCCCTCTCCTAAGCCAAGAACACAGCGTCAATGGGACTGGATGGTGTCCCAGGCTGCGTCTTACACTAGGCCCAAAAGGAACCACACCCTCACCTACATTCACTGGCCAGACTCAATCGTACCACAGGGTATGTACCCAAAGAATGGCATACATCAACAGTCATCCAGCCCCACAAAGGGGGTGCCACAATAGAACCTGGAAGCCATTGCCCTATATGTCTACTTAGCCTGGTCTACAAAGTTATTGAGCAAATTGTCATGGAACCCATAAACAGTGACATTGGGGACCTCCAGACACTGGGCTCTACACAACCCCGCCTTGTTAAAGACAGACCCTGCCTCCTAAACATAGTTGACTTACTACAAACAGTTACCAAAGACATAGATGGAGATGAAAGTAGTCCACACAGCCCACCTGAACCTCACTAAGGACTTTTTACACCATTCCCCACTCTGTCATCATGGACACGCTTACCAGCCTGAACATCAACAGCTATGTCACAGGATGTGTGGTCAAGTGGCTCACAGATCAACACACATGTTCGGAGTTGCGGGTGCCATGTCCGACTCTAAAACAGTCACAAATGGCATCCCACAGGTCCTGGCCCTGGGACCCCACCTGTTCAGTAGACACTGCTCAGAGGTACAGGCAAGCATGGGAGGAGTATGGCTGAACAGGTTTGCAGATGACTGCTAACTGTGGTCCATAATCAACTGTATGGCTGACACACACATCCCCCAGAAGGGGCTTAGAGAGACAGATATCTGGTGTCAAAACAATGCCCCAAGAAGAATGGCAAAGAATGCAGAGTCATCAACTTTGGCTAAAACAAAGTGCAAACAAATTACCACATAGGTGGTACTCCAGTATGTATGGAGAAAGTCATGAAGGCCCTGGGGACACAGTTAGATAGTACACTCTTCTTTGATGATCACATGTCCAAAATGTTTAGACACTCCTTCTGTGTAGCCCACACAATGTAACCCACTTTGTCTAGTCTGATGATGTCACCAACCTACAAATATACCTGTGGAAAGTAGAACTTACAGTAGTGTGTATATCCCGTTGTGTAAATGCATACTTCTGTAGTATCATCAACCAGTTAGGTAGGGATTTGAATCCTGCACTTGACAAGTGTGTGTCTGTTTGTGTTTGATCTCCTTGGAGAACAGCAACCTTTTTGGAGAGTACTCATACACCTTAAAAGTGGTATACTAATCTTTGTCAGGTCTGATGATGTCACCATCCTTCAAATATACCTGTGGAAAAGCGAACTCACAGTAATGTGTATAGTTCGTTGCACAAATGTATAGTTCTGTAGTATCATAAACCAGGTAGGTAGGGGGTTGAATCCTGAACTTGACAGTTTGTGTGTGTTTGTTTGTGTTTGATCTCCTTGGAGAGGAGCAACCTTTTTGGAGAGTACTCATACACCTTAAAAGTGGTATACTAATCTTTGTCAGGTCTGATGATGTCACCATCCTTCAAATATACCTGTGGAAAAAAGAACTCACAGTAATGTGTATAGTGCATTGTGTAAATATGTGCTCCTGTAGTATCATAAACCAGTTAGGTAGGGGTTTGAATTCTGCACTTGACAAGTGTGTGTCTGTTTGTATTTTATCTCCTTGGAAGGGAACAACCTGTTTGGAGAGTACTCATACACCTTAAAAGTGGTATGCTAATCTTTGTCAGGTCTGATGATGTCACCATCCTTCAAATATACCTGTGGAAAAGTGATTTCACAGTAATGTGTGTAGCGCATTGTGTTAATGCGTACATCTGTAGTATCATAAACCAGTTAGATAGGGGTTTGAATCCCGCACTTGACAAGTGTGTGTATCTGTTTTTGTGTGATCTCCTTGGAGAGGAGCAACCTTTTTGGAGAGTACTCATACACCTTAAAAGTAGTATACTAATCTTTGTCAGGTCTGATGATGTCACCATCCTTCAAACATACCTGTGGAAACGAGAACTCACAGTAATGTGTATAGTGCGTCGTGTAAATGCGTACTCCTGTAGTATCATAAACCAGTTAAGTAGGGTTTTGAATCCTGCACTTGACAAGTGTGTGTCAGTTTTTGTGTGATTTCCTGGGAGAGAAGCAACCTTTTTGGAGAGTACTCATACACCTTAAAAGTGGTATACTAATCTTTGTCAGGTCTGATGATGTCACCATCCTTCAAACATACCTGTGGAAAAAAGAACTCACAGTAATGTGTATAGCGCATCGTGTAAATGCATACTCTTCTAGTATCATAAACCAGTTAGGCGGAGGTTTGAATCCTGCACTTGACAAGTGTGTATTTATTTGTGTGTGATCTCCTTGGAGAGGAGCAACCTTTTTGGAGAGTACTCATACACCTTAAAAGTGGTATACTAATCTGTGTCAGGTCTGATGATGTCACCATCCTTCAAACATACCTGTGGAAAACAAAACTTGCAATAACGTGTTTACTGCATCGTGTAAATGCATGCCCCTGTAGTATCATAAACAGTTAGGTAGGGGGTTGATAACTGCACATGACACTTGTGTGTAATAACCTTGGAGAGGGTAAACCTTTTTGTAGAGTAGTAGAACATTTTACAAGTGGTATACTTATCTTTATCAAGTCTGATGATGTCACCATCTTACAAATATACCTGTGGAAAAAAGACGTCCCAGTAACGTGTATAGCATGCCGTGTTAATGTGTACTGCTCTAGTTTCATGAAGTAGTTAGGTAGGGGTTTGAATCCTGTACTCAGTGAGTGTGTGTGTGGCACTGTTGGTCAATGTTTAGTGGGTTTTGCTTTTACTACTGTATGACATGTCAGTATGCATTGCACATGTGAGGTAGCTGTGTGGCAAATACATATACATACATGTTACCTCAATTATTGCATGCGTGTGAACCCTGCTGTCTCCAAGGACACAACTGTCATCTTTGCCAGACTGTGCTGCTGCTTCCCAGACCTTAGGTCACATCTGTATGCTTGTGACAAGGCCAGCCACTGCAGTGATCCCTGGCCTAGGTCATCCGTGTCACACAAACACACTCACTATGGTTACTATTGAATTGTGTGAGTGAGGATTTATGCTCGAGGTATATGTTAGACTGGTTCTAACTCAGCAAAGTCTGTCAATGATGACTATTCATTATAGGTGTACAACAACCTTTGTGGATATGCATGCAGACCCCTTATTGCTTATGTGATCCACCGAGGTATTTCAAAATACCTTAGGAAATGTGATTATCAAAGGAGAGATGACGTAACACTTGGTTGCATGTACACAATGGTACCTGTTCATCATGTTGGTGGCTACTACCTATGTGGTACTGTGGGGATACTATGTTCCATAAAGGTGGATGACTATGCTTAGTTTGGATTATAGCTTTACAGCATGGGTTTGACAACAGTTATCTGTCTGTATGGTAACCTTCTGGAGGATGTGTGTGTCATCTGGAGAATGCATTATAGGTCACAGTATGTGGACGGACATATCCCTACTGTGATTGCTTGTACCTAAAAGAGCTATATGCCAAACAGGAGTGGTCTCAGTAATGGGTGCAGGTGAATACCACTGATTACTGGCATAGTATAGTACCTGAAGGATGCAAATTTTGCTGTGTGTCCTACAGCTGTGTGTCAGTCATGAAGACATAATGTAACAATTGGTTATGGTTAGGCTGTTGAAGTTATGTATACTACCAGAATGCAGAACAATGACAGATAGTAATAGTATCACCCACAGCACAGTGTCAAACCATGTCTTACACACATGTGTAGTCAGGTTCTGAAATGTGTGTTGTACAATGAATACTGGCCACCAATAGAAACTGTGTAGTGTTACTGTGTAATACAGGGCATGTCACCCTGCCCATGTGTCCACTATGCACGTACATGCAGACAGTGCACCTCCACCATGTTCACAGATGTACACCTGCAAATCTGTGCTACACACATCCCACACATACTATCCACTTTCTAACATGTGCTGCCAATACTACACACATCAGCCAAGTGGCACGTGGGCGGACAATACACAATTTTAACTAACACTGGTGTATACAATACTACAATGAAAATAATAGCTTTAATGCATCATGCCTGCTCAGCTACACCTTCAAGCTTATTATTACACTCTACTGCTGACAACATGGTAACATTGCTGTACTGCTATAAAGTCACCCTGTGCATCAGCACCATGGTAGCCTGTTCCTGCATCGATGTTACAGATGACAGGAAGTGGAACAGGTTTCATCATATGCACAGGGTGGGTTGTTGGTTTGCCAGAGGCCTACAGTGAGCCATCCAATCGACATGTATGTGTGTGTCTGTGTGTGAAGGGCAAGAGTACTGCTATGGGCCAATGTTGATGTAATGTGTGCGGGTATGTGTTAGCCCTAGGTGTCTGGTTCCTGTGTGTGTGTGTGTCTGCATGCACACAGTTCCACCATGTGGCTGCCATATACGGGTATTTGTGGGACAGCCACAGACCGTACCTGCCAGGCTTTACAGATCACCGTCTCTGGCCACAGATACAGTACCTGTGCCTGGCAGGGGTGCTACTGACACTATTAGGTACTAAGCCAGACTGGGTACTATCCCCAGAGGTAGATGGATGTACACTGGACCCAGGTCACTGCTGGGACTGTCCAGAGCCATGTGCACGTGGTCTTCTAAGACGTTCTATCGACAGCCCACCCCCAACATTGCTGGGGCTGGTACTGGCACTATGGGAGCGGCTGTGACTTGTTGGACGTCCATGGCAACTGCCAGCTGCTAATGTTGCTGGCATTCGTCCACATCAACGACTCAACCGTCCCACACTGTCCTGACACATGGACATGACATTGCGGAGGACATCTAATGTCTCTCCCCAACATCTATCTGTGACCTCAGTGTAATGACGGATGGCACCTGCTAGGTCACGGATACTGTCAATTATGGTGGTGTTATGTTCCCTCTGTGCCCTTATTCCCTGTCTGGTGTACCGTTCCATACATGCCTGTGCCTCCATGACAGCCTGGAACATGCGTGATGTTGTCAGACCTGTGGCACGTCTGCCTGTGGCATGATGAGCAGCAGTGCTCCGGTGAGAACCCCTGGACATCTGCCTATGTGGTACCCTTTCAGACATCTGGGTATGGCTGCTGTGTTGGGATGCATGTGCCATGGATACCACACTGTCCTGGCCAATGCTGACAGTATGCTTTCCCTCAGCTAAGGGCATTGGTGATGGATGTATTGGCAGTATGATTGTGTGCATGGATGGGGTGGAAACTTGTGTACTGTCGATTGGCGGCCCAATGACACACCCTGGCAAACATGCCTGTGCCTCAACACACCTATTATCATCATCACTATTTTGCTAAGTGATATTGGTTTTCCTGCTGCATTGAACCAGCCCAAAGTCAGCACCTGTGAGAGGAAGACACGAAACTCACTTTACGACCTGTACATGATGTTGGCACACATGCACACATGAACACATGCACACATGCACACATGAACACATGCACACATGCACACATGAACACATGAACACAGGCACACATGAACATGTGCACATGAACATATGCACACATGAACACATGAATACATGAACACATGAACACATGCACACATCAACACATGGACACATGCACACATGAACATATGAACACATGAACACATGCACACATGCACACATGAACACATGAACACTTGAACACATGCACACATGAACACATGCACACATGAACACATGAACACATGAACACATGCACACATGCATACATGAAACATGAACACATGCACACATGCACACATGAAAACATGAACGCATGCACACATGCACACATGCACACATGAACACATGCCCACATGCACACATGAGCACATGCACACATGCACACATGCACACATGAACACATGAACACATGCACACACACACACACACACACACACACACACACACACACACCACCAGTAATCCAGAACATACTCAAGAGCGGGTGATGTTGGGGTACAGTATCACAAGGCAAACAGTTATATCACACGTGCCAGCATGCAGGACATATGTTGCTCGACAGCATGCAGTGCAGGTGTAGACAGACCTTGCTAATAACAGTATACATGGCTTTGATGCATGTGTGTTGTTGTTCAGTGATCAGCCTCACCCTGGAACACAATATGTACATGGACACAACATTGCTGTGCAAGTATTAAAAGCTCTGCAATGTCTTGTGCACCATCACTCACAGGTATACATACCATGGCTGGATGTGTATCTGTGTGTCACATAGATATCCATTCCTGATTAGTGCGTCTGTGTCTTTAGCATATGATTGTGGACACAGGTTTAGCACATGCATGCTATGTATACACACAGGATGAGTGGTGCATGTATACCTGATGGAATACCATCGCTCAACATAGCCATTGTACAGTGGTTATGGTGAGTGTAGGACATATTGTGGCATGCCAGTGCCAGCCATGACATGTCATGCTACAACACAACTGCAACGTTAAACTTCACACATACACAGTGTGTGTCATGTGACCTATACACTCAATAGCATTACATGACATATATATGTCACTTTATACAAATGGTGATTGCTATGCATAATGTGTATCGGTGCATATGTTTGCACATGCACAACATTGAGGTGCAGAGCAGTTAATGCTATGTGTGGTACTGTGGTCACTGTAACTGGACGGGTGTAGCACCATGAGCCATCATCCTGCAGCATCATGTGGTCCACTCAAGCCTACTAATGTGTGCCAGACCGGCACATACTATGCTGTACCGGAACTGCAGTACCATGGCTACATTCACCATCCGCTTGTTATATGGGTTTGTATGGTGCCCAATAGGGGGCATTGCCTAACATGAATGTGTTATGTGTTGAAGAGTGTCACACAGCCACATGAGAGGCATCTACCACTCAGGTATATCATGTGTGCTGTGTGGATGACATTTGGGATACTGGAGTGTGACCTTAATATGCCATGTGTAGCATGTTAACGTGTACTGTGTATGACAAAGTTGTGTATGTTGTGTGCATGTGTATCGACTCTGCCTATCCAACATCCACTACAGTGTTGCCACAATTGTGTGGGATGCTCTGTGTATTGTATCTGTTTTAGGCAGCTTCCCACATTACTGAGATGTGCATAGTCTCACAGCAAACATGCACACCATGCATTATGCGTAGGTGTGATACGTGTACATGGCCTACACCTCACCTATGACATGCACATATAATTAGCAATTTTAAATGTAGAACACACTCACCAGCATGGGTCTGCTTCCTTGCTGTCACACCAGAGGGACTTACAAGGATATGAGACAGTTTGTCAGTGTCAACAACTGTGGCATTGCTACCGTGTGTTTGCAATGTTACAGTAGTACAACGGTTGACACAGACCTACAGATCATATTCCTAATTATTAGTACTGAACAACACTAGGCACCACATCTTCTAACTACACAGTACACATCTCACATAAGCATGCTCTAACAATAGAGGTAACAGTAGTCTACAGCTATGCCATGTTACCTGCACACTCAGTGTCAACTTACTGTGTGGCTCTGGCCTCCATGATGATACATGTTAGTTGTTGTTGTTGTTGTTGGCCAAGAGCCACCTGGCCCAGGAGCAGCTCCTCCACTCTGGTGAGGGGGGAATGGATGCTACCCCACCACCTGTGGCAAGCTGTTGTCCAAGGATATCAGACGCATGTTGCCGGACATGTCTAATTAAATCACTGCAATGATGGTGTACCTGCTCAAATGTCCAGTTATGCATGCCTATGTCATTTACCCTACGGACAAGGTCTTGCCACAGGGCAGTCCGCTCACGCTGGTCCTGGCTGGTTCTGGAGAACAGCAGGGCATAGTGCTGCACCAAGCTTGTTGTTATTATTTCCTCCTCTGCCGGGCTATAGCTGGGGTTGCGATGGTGGGACATGGCCCTGTAAGACAATGAAACAATATGTGTGAGCAAGTCATGTGGCACATTTAACATTCTAAAGTACAGATATCAATAAACTGCCATATATAGCAACTTATTGGCTGTCACAGAATACACACTTTCAATACCACATATCAGTGCTCAGCCCACAACTGCCTGACAGTGCCTGGCACACCCTATATATCGAACCATGTTTTGCACAGCAACAAAGATAAACCAGTATGTAAGACTATAAACAGTACATGGCACACTGTATGCGACACAATGCACCACCTAGCCACAGGAGGTATATATCAAGCTAATGCATCAAGAAATATGTAATCCATTGCAATGATTGTACAGTCCAGTTACAGTATTATCAGTATACCACACTAGTCGTTGATGGCAAACCCCTGCCTAACAAATGTGCACATTCGTTAATATAGGTGGCATACTGCTGTACTACACTATACATGTTGCTAGATATGCACCTATATCCTGTAACACACATATGACTGAGGCCATGGTACAGGCATACCCACACACACATCAGACATACATACCAAACACAAAGGTATGGCAACCCAAATGACCTTTACCTGTGTACCATACAGTACTGTGTGTCAGTAGTTACGAAAACTTATGCCTGAGGTATGTAATCTGTGAGGACTACAGGGAACACACATAACAGTGGTTCCAAGAAATGTGGATATACACCATACTGTGCTGTTTAGGCATACAGTTTCAGGTAGTACTACAGTTCATACAGGAGTTGTATTCACCAGAAGTAACACTCAATAAGCATACATGTACTGCTTTAGCCTACAGTGGGACACCCCAGTCAACACCAAGGGACTACGACAGACCGTATGGTGTACTGCTTTTTCCACCTAGCAATTGCATACACATCTTTTGCTGGGATCACAGCTAGGACACATAATACCATGACAGAAACAGTTTCCCAGTAAGCTATCACACATATACAGAACACTGACACATTCACCAACACATTCACCATCACATTCAGTCAACCTCACATAGCAATTATTGCAACAAGTACATGTGGGTGTGTATCGCTTCATAGGTAGGTAATAGGCTATTGGCCCTAGGGCCTATAGAGGTCTAGCCATACGATACCCTGGCCTTTGACACACAGGTAATTATGTTTCACGTGGCCCTGACAAGCAGAGCCACAGAGCTGATTCCAGGGGTGTATTTCCTATCTCCCATACAATCATCAGGATTATTTCTGATGACTGCTAATTAGGAGCTTTGTTTGCTATTGATAGGTGGTTTGTTCCAGAGTATGGGATGTCTCTGAGATAGGAATCTATCCCTCCAGCATGTGCTGTTTATTGAGGTCACAAGGTTTAGGTCCCCTAGAGTGTGTAGCTCGTAGGGATTGTGATCTGTTTACGTGGAGCATGTCCAACAGCTGTGGGTTTGACATAGCTTAGTATATTAGGGAGAGGTCACCTCTGCGTAGGTGGTATGTGACACAGTCTAGCTGTGAGTTTGTGAGATGGTCTGCATAAGGCATCTGTTTGAGGCCGGTATTACTCTTTGTGATGTATGTCTGTGTCATTTCCAGTTGCTGTAGATGTCTTGTGAGGTACATACCACATGGGGCATTGTACTCTATAATGAGCTTTATGTGTGATGAGTAGAGGGGAACACTGACCTATATTTCCCTGGATGACACACCTTTTGTGATGACGTGTGCCACATAGACAGATGACATGACTAGTGTGGCACTGTGATTATCAGAGGGGAGACTACTGTCCACCTGTGTCCCATGGTCTCTCATCACACCTTCAATGTTTAGTAGACTACCACCTATGTGTTAGTTAATGGGTACAGAGTTTTTGCAAGAAGGGATGCCAATGCAGTGTCAACATTGAACTTGAGTCCATGGCTTTGTCACCAGGCATCTGTTGCAGTAAACATGTCCCTGTCTCTCTCCCTCTCTCTCTATATATATCTATATCTATATATATATATATATATATATATATATATATATATATATATATTCTATATCTATATATATATATATATATATATATATATATATACATATATATATATATATATATATATATATATATATATTTATATATATATATATATATATATATATATATATATATATATATATATATATACATATAGATATACATGTAGGCACATATACAGTCCACCTTTCATGGTGGGGATATCACTTATGTGAAGGTTGTGAGGTATACAGTTATGTCATAATATTGCACAGTGTTGTACGGAATGCATTGAAGGTGTTCTCAGCCCATGTAGCTTTAGCAGGCCTCACTGGCTGCAACCCTGCAAACCTGACGAATCATACCCACAGTGTTTGACCACCACATATCATATACCAGCACTGTATGCTGTCTTGTTTGCCACACACTACAACCTATATAGAAATATGCACAAAACAACCTTCAACAACATATATATGTCCACCCTTCACAAACAGTTGCAGTATGTCCCTTGCTCTATGCACATGTACAGATGCTAATATATCTGACACAGACAGATCTCTCCATATGTGTGTGCCATACATACAAAAGGTCCACACTGTTGTAAGTTCGTGTACCTCACGGCTGACCTGTTGGTCCTTGCTGCAACATGAACAGGTGTCACATGTGAGCACACAGTAATATTAGAGGGTGTATATATAGCTGCAAATGCTAGATTAGCATACTAGCCTGGTACAGCTGTTGCCAATGCTAAGCTACACATTAATATGGCCATCATGCATTTGTTACTCTGTCACATCCATGTTTATGTAACCTTATGCGCTACTCCCCCAAACAGACATTGTACACACTACTGTACAGAACACAGATAACATGGATCAGATGTTTGACATTTAATGCTGAACTACATGCGTCACAGTCATATCCCACTGCACACAGTTGCACACTGATTTCTCCATGCCAGTAGTTATGCAGGGCATCTGTGCATAGATACGTACTGCTGCCATATATGGATGATTCAAACTATGTAGAGTACTCTTCATAAACATCTACTACATGCCAGTAAATATATAGCTGTTACATACCTTTCCTTTGTATGTGTTCGTATTTTTCGTTTCCGTGTGTTTACTGATAGATGTATTTAATATATTTCAGTAATATTTTTAGATATATTTCTCTTTTTTCAATATACATTTTTTTTCAATATATTATTTATTTTTCAATATATTAAGTTTTTTACTACAATATATTTTTTCAATATATTTTTTTCTGATATATTTTTTTCAATATATCTTTTTTTCAGTATGTTTGTTAGTTTTATATATATATATATATATATATATATATATATATATATATATATATTTTTTTTTTTTTCAAATATATTATTTTTCAATATATTTGTTTTTGTCTAGATATTTTTTTCAATATATTCTTTTCTTTTTTATTTTTTCTTTCAATATATAACTTCTTCTTTCGATATATATATATATATATATATATATATATATATTAATTTTTTTTTATTCTGCAGCTGTTGTCTGCATCTGTGTCTCTCTCTTGCTCTCTCTCTCTCCCTCCATAGCTGCAATGAAATGATTGCATGTGTGGACAGCAAGTACAGTCTGCTTTTATGGGTATCTGCACATGTGCATGTGATGGCCTCTACACCAGTTGGTGACCACCATTTGGCAATTGCATGCAGCCTGCTGTGTGGTACTTGCAGTACTCACTGTCATAGCAACCCAATGCTATAAATTGCTAAGTCAGGTAGGCGTAGCCCTTTCAGCTTTCCGAAGTGGGGACCATGCTTGTTTGCTGTGGACACTGTTGTGTAAGTCAGAAGGTTGGTATAGTTCTTATGACTGATGCTAGGGGTGTAGCCAGTGATGTGAATGTTGTACTTAGACCTGTATGTTGCCACTTCCAGTACGTAGTTGACAGTGTAGATTTGTACTCACCCTACAAATGCTAACGCAAGATACATGGGAGTATGTAGTTTCTTTTCTACTTATACAATTTGCTGCCATACATATGTAGTTATTGTGATGTTTTCATTTGGCACATGAACTGTTTGTGAACTGCTATACTGTGGATATTAATGTACTCACTTCTGCACAGTTGGTGTTTCTTTTTGTCGACATTAGCACAGGATGCTCATGAAAACTGGACAATTCCAGTACTGAGTATGCCTACCTCCATCCTTGCAGGACCTTGAACACACAGGTATTTTGTACATTTGGGTGGGGATTGTCCTGCTATGGTACTGTGTGGGGGTTGTAAAGTGCTGCTGTAACATTATTTACTGCTAAAATGGCTGGTTCTGTTATCACAGTCATGTAATGCTATTCCACAACAACTGCTGGTAAAGTTCCACAGAACAGGTTTTGTGTTATGGCATTCCTATCTTACCTTTACATTCACTCCTTCTGATGCATGATATATATATATTTCAGCAATGACCTGCTGTATATCTATTGAGGTTTAGTGATACTTCATGCAGTGTAGTGTGTCCAAGGTCCGGGGTTTGAGACTGACATTGGTGTTTTATTTTGCTGCTGAGCAGAACAAGGCCCCTCACATGCAGGGTGACTAAGGCACTTTTAAGCAGTTGTTAGCGGATTTGCGCAGGTTTGCGAGATGCTTAGCAATACTTAGCTAAGCGCACACAGGTGCACACTCGCGCAAACCCGCTAACTACTGCATAAAAGTGCTTACTCCCACTAACCCCGCGCTCATTTCTTTGAAAGAAAAGAAAATGGGGAGATAGGAAAGTGGTGAAAAAGGGGCACAAAGAGGGAAATGCAGTAGGGAAAATAGATCGGGATGTGCAGGACGGATGTAGGGAAGGTCCCTAGCTGCCCATTTCTTTAACAGCAACAGCTGTGCATATACTAATAATTTGCATGGAAATTTGAAACCTTCCACCCCTGAGAGAGGGGTGAGGACAACAAAGTATGTTGTACTGCCAACAAAATTTCATTTTATGTGTCCAGCGGACATATGTGCAAAATGGGCAGCTATGTATGGGGCATAATTTTTTTGTGGGAGCAGATTGCCCATTTTTTTTTTTCAGGTTAGAGTGGAATGTGGGATAGGGGAAGTAGGTATATTTGGGGAGGTAGGTTGGGGAGGTAAACAGGCAAGACGAACAAGACACATACAGGGGTGGAATATGACACATGGGGTGGGTGAACACCATTGACGGGGAAGGGTGTTTGGAAATCGCAAGCCCATGAGCCCACAGATGGCAACAGTGGAACTGAGATCCCCACCCATGGGCAGTCAACACTGCACCTTCACAGCCAGGAGGGTGGCTGTGCTGGGGGCTGCATAGGAGGGGCAGGCTCACCCATGAGTCGTGCCACTCTTGCCTTGAGCTGTCATAGAGGATCAGCGACTGAACGCTTGATCTCCCTACGCACCACAGCCCGGACCATTCGGAGGATGATAGGTGGCCCTCCTCCGGCCATGCTTGCATGGGGGAATGAGCCCCATCCCCTGCAGCGCTTCCACCCGAAGGTGGCACAGGACCAACAGAGGAGGAGTTCCCGGGCTGGGCACCAGACCTGCTGGTGCCAGGTGCCATCACCAGCTGAGGTGGGACAGGTGGGTCCGCTGGGACTGGCCTTCCCATACGTTCTATGTTTAGGAGGATTTAATGACAATATGGGTTAGTAATAGCCAACAGCATTCCAATTTAGTTGTAACAGCATACAGTAGTATTTCCATTAACCCAACACACCAGAGTTCCAACAGTTGAACAGCAAGCATAACACATGCATATATAGAACAACAGTGGACATTCCAACAGCATGCAGGGTTGATTGGTGGCAACAGGCCACCAAGATTGTGGTATGTGAACAGGGCACATGCATCAAAGTAAATGCAGATATTTATAAACCAATAGGACATGTGTCCCAACAAATGTTATGAGATTAGACATACCCACTGAGGTGTGGAATTGCATTGTTTATGCACATACAGTAGGGTGTAAAAAGATAAATCCATTAACAACTTGTATATACTTGTAGTTTACACTACATATTGACTGTGGTTATATATCCCCTACATGTATTATTACACTGGGCAATGTCTGTTAAATTGTAAAATGGGTTTTGCTAGTTCTTGATATACCTGACCTGTATCTGACATACAAACTGTCCTGGATGCAGATGTTACTGCTGCATATTTATATATTTCATTTATATTTATATATCTACATGTATGTATGTGTTCAGGTGACATTATCAGGTATATCTTGACAGCCCCCTACGTTTCTAGCAGCACACTGACATTTCTGGGGAACAGAATAACAAGCTACTCATGTGCCAGATTAACCTGTACATGCCAGCCATGAACTGACAGTTGAGGACTGTATATATGCTTAACAGCTACCGGCACTCCCTTCATCCACTTTATATGGGCCTACCCATGTGTGGGTTGACTGCGCTTACTACAACAGTACTATTTCTATAATGCAAGGGTACAACAACATATCGAAGAAAGTGACACAGACACACTCCAGGAAGTATACCTTTATTAATTACATTACACACTTTTCTAGTGGCTCTCTCATTTATTTGATATATCAGTTCATGCAGAAGTCTTTTATTCAAGACATATTATACCTTTATTAATGGGTTACAACACCTTTTCATGCTGTCTCACTTATTTTATATAACAGTACATGCAGAGAAGTTATTCAACACTCATTATACCTTTATTAATGGGTTAAACCACTCTTTTTCAGGCTCTCTCACTTCGTTTATATGACAACACATGCAGAATAATTACTAACCTGCCTGGTGGCGCAGCCTTAGCAGCCTATCTGCATAGGCTTGTTGATTCCCAGCACGGACACCTGCAGCTGTGAAGTAAATGAAGGGATATTGAGACATACCTATCCATAACATGGACTACTATAGCAATTCTTACATACTTAATTCCATGGCTACATATTCAGTAGTGGGGCATTTTCCATTTGACGGGCCTCCTGTATGCACTGGTTCAGTCGGTCCTCCTTGCATCTCTTCAGGTCTGAGAAGTGATGTCTGACCTACTCACCAGTCCGAGGGACACCTCTGGCACTGGTGAGATCATGTGCTAGACGGTTCCAGGCTTCCGCTTTGTACTCAGTGCCCGGAAACTGGCCCTGCAGGAGTCTTGCATCATGATGATGGACGAGGAGCCAAACCATTACTTTTGACTCCTCAATGCCCCACCGTTGCGCTCGAAAATGAGAGCCCTCTCCAACACCGGCCATACTGTCTGCAGATAGGAGCTACAACCAGTTATGGCAATTATTCCTGCCTATGGAGCTTAAATATGCCTCATTTCCCGCACTTATTTGTGATTGGCCGGATTTGAAAATTCTCTGCTAAGAGCAAACCTGCTTAGCAATGGGTAAACTTCCATTGATATATATGACTGTGTTGGAAACGCATCCATATTTAAAGCTGTCATGGCTTACTGGTTTAGTACTGTGATTATGGTGCACAGTATCCCGGGTTCGAGGCCTGCCATTGCTTTTTATTTTAATAGTGGCCAGACCGGCTTGGAGGTGTGGCTGTGTTTAGCTGACTTTGCTCAACTTTGCCCAACGTTGCTCGACGTTGCTCTACGCTGCCCGACATTGCCCGATGTTGCCCGATGTTGCTCTAGTTAGCGCAGTGCGCAGCTCCACGTGAACATGTTTTGTTTGTGCTAGTTGGCGCAATGCGCAGCTCCGCGCAAAACTATTGCGCTAGTTAAAGCAGTGCTCAGCTATGAGCAATTGTACTTAACTGTGCTTAATACTAGTAAACTTTGCTTAGTAGTGCTTCACATTGCTTAAGATACGTTGCTTATGCATTTATCAGTATGCATGACCATTCCACATTGTTATATATATATTAAATATCATTCACTAACACATAGGCCATTTCAATGCATTTTATGAGATTTAAAAGGTAAATGTCAGGAATTCTATTTATGCACACATTTCTGACAGAAAATAGGTAGGGGAGTGGTGGGACTCGAACCAGGAATGCCTCCTCTTTGGGCGAGGGCTCTACCACTATGCTATTACCATTTGGCTTAATTTGCATATAAATAGTTTATTATCCTCTTCGATGTCTACACTGCTACCTGTAGCTAAGCAATGGGCAAACCCGTGCATACACGCACAAATACGGGCAGCTTTATCGGGAATAATAAAAAAAAAGGAAACCTTTACATTTTAAACTTGTACAGGGATTTAGAATGTGGGGGAGTGTAGTGTTGGGTATGTGGACATTTGAGCGGACTCGCTCATTTCAGTTGACATTTGCAGTTTAGGCACTTGCAGGGGCGTGGATATTTGGACTGCTCGGCAGTCTGACACACCCCCTGCACTTGTGCACGCTCCGTGTAAGCCTTAGAGTTGAGTCAGCGCACACTCATGAATATGCATGACGCACTGACATCATACCCTTACACTGCAGTTTCCGTGTAAGACTTAGTTAGTCTTACACGGAGGATTAGTGAATCCTGGCCAATATTTAAATTTATATAAAAAGCACAGCTCTAACTAAAGGAATGACTTAATGGAATCATTGTCAACATTTTCAGTAATTACATAATTATATGTTCATAATAAGACTAACTATTAAAATAGTCTGATTTTACCTTCCAAAAATGAAACCCAAGAACCTTAATATCCCAAGCCAGGAACATTACTTTTAGCCAAATTATCATATAAGTTTTGTTATGTTTAGTAAACACTAAACACCTGCACTATATCTAAGTCAGAATTAACATATTGCATGCTATTAATGAAACATTTTCATTTTTTATGTATTAAGAAATAATTATTCCTTTATTATTGATTAAAATGTAGTTACATATATTAACTACTTTTATAATTGACAAACTGCCATTATATAAATGTACTGATATAATGTATATAATCCATTTTCCTCTTTTTACTATCCTTTTTTTTTTCCATTGTGATGCTTACAAACTTTGTTAAAGCCAATAAGAAAATACCTCCTGGGATCATTTCAGGACACACAACTGTAACAATTATTCAGGCTTGACTATCTGGCCAATCAATGATCTGCAAAATGGTATGAGGCTATCTGAAAAAGGTCAGAAAATACCAGAGATGGGAGAACCTTTTATTCAGTCAAAGAGTGATTATAAAAAAAGCCCATCACAAATAAAATGCTACTGAATTTTCTTTGTCTGCAAGTTCTACCTAATTACCTAATTGCTAAAAGCATAAAAAGGCAATGGTCCTTTATTAGCACTGGCTGGAGAAAAGGTGAAAGAGAAAGCAACTAACACGTCCATCCCCCTTGGCTGATAAATATATTTACAAAAATACCACTGAAAATAAATTCAAAGTTATAAATATACATCCAGGAAAAAAACACCAAACATGTCCATCTCGAAATGTAAAAGGTAAGTAAATTATAAAGGTAAGGTAAATTATAAGTACTCATGCCACTTTTTTTAATGTCATGTTTAATAAAGATGTTAAAAAATAGGAAAGATAAATCGTCATGCAATATGACCTAACCACTGGTTGTTGGCTGACAACAACATATATACATATTGTCAGAGCAAAAACTGCTTGTGTAGGCCATCTCACAGATCAAGACAAACTGATAAACTGGCTTGATCATGAGCCTGTCTGAGTACCCTCATAGGGCAGACAAACCAGCTTGCATTGTAAACTGCTTTTGTTCTCATTTTCTGCATTAATAACTCCTCTTTAGAGTCTGTGCAGAGTATATATTGCAGTTAGTGAAAGAAAAATGGGTATACTGCTAAGAGATGTGTATGTGTTTTGAAAAATGAAACAACTGTATCATTATAATTGATGAAATTGAAGCAGCATGACATATTTATACATATATTTGTGTGACATTTGTCCATAAGCAACTATATTCCAGAATGCAATGCCAGTTAGCATATAAATCATAGTTTTTTTAATTAACTAACATAACGCGTAACTAGAAGTTGCACAGAGCCTCTTAAGTAGTAACCTCTTTATTTTGCCATAACAATATTTTGCTTCATCCCTTCCTTTATGACTCAGCCCCGTCAGATTCCAATAATACGTTTGTTTTCCTCTTCATACTTAGTCATTCAGCTTCCAGCATCACCCTGTCAAAAGAGGAGGTGAAAGTCTCACTTTCCATGGCAGATTTACCTTGCTGTGCTCTCACATATTCTTATATAATTAGAAGTCACCTCTTTCTACCCCTCACCTACAAGAAGTCTCTCTTTTCCCACCTTGAGAGTACATCTCAAAAAACAAACCATCAAAAATCTAACTACAAGTGCTTTTCCACTGGACACATCACCTAACTCACTTCTTACCTGCAACACTTCTGCTTTGATCCTCTGTTCTCACACACTGCTTTCCTCTCTTATTTACTACTAAAATAAATTCATATTTGTTTTTTCTAGTCTGGTTATTAATAGTTACATATTTCAATTGTCTATGGTATTATCTCCCTTAGCTGATTACTCTATTTTTGAATTTGTTCTGTTTTATATTTTTAATTTCTTCACCCAGGCTGTGCATGCAAATGTGTCGTTCGGCTTTTCCCAGTTAGGGGTCGCCACAGCAGAACTCGGGTCCGCTAATGATTGGCAGTGACATTCTACAGTGTCGAGTTGCCAGCCCAGCACCCAACCTTCAAAAAAAAAGGCACATCCACACATGCACCTACCTGCATGTCTTTAAATTCACTCAACCGCAGGGAGGACATGCAGACTCCACACAGAAGGCACTCCAGCCGAGAATCAAACCAGAGAACCTCTTGCTACAACACTAATCGCTGCAACACTGCAGCCTAATGTGTAATCAGTGTATTATCCTGGTAAACAATCTAAATTAAAAAAAGGAAGAAGAAGATCGGGCTTGTCATGTTCCATTGTTAGATCATCTTTCTTTTCTTCTTTTTTTTTTGTGGCTAATCTACATTCACTTGAGACAGGTATGACAATGGTATATTATACAGACAAATGCTTCCACATACAATCCTGCATGGTTATATGCAACATGACAGTTCCTGACAAATCGCTTGCCATCTTCTATGTTTTCTGGCTCTCTGACAGTAAAACATAAACACCACCCTGCCTCCAGGTGGGGTGAGACATGACTAGCTGCTTGGTTCCTTTCCTTTTGGATAGCTACTCAGACATCTGCTCTTGCTGAATGAATCCACGTCTGTGGAACTGAACTCAGGACTTTATCAGTCTACACCATTGAGACAGTTATTCTGATGGTAACACTAGGAAAATAATATTGTACTAATTTATTAATAAAGAGCTGTGAATGCATTAAAAGTTATAATTTGAACTCGTTACCTGAACATGGGATCACTGAAGTTCAACCCTACTCTTGGTGCATAAACATAAGGAGGAATGGTAATGAAGGAAACTCAACCCAAGGGTCTGGCAGTGATTGGTAAGATTATAATTCTCACATCTTTGAAATGGAATGGGCCAGTAGAAATGTCCAAAATACTTCTTCAATGAAGCTTTGTTAGTTTTATTATATTTTAAACACTGTGGGCATGATAAAAATATTATCTGTATGGCCTTTGCTTTCCTGACATTCATGGAGATTTTACTTTCTTTTTTCTTTTCTTTATGTGTGTGTGTGTGTGTGTGTGTGTGTGTGTGTGTGTGTGTGTGTGTGTGTGTGTGTGTGTGTGTGTGTGTGTGCGCGTGCGTGTGCCCATGTTGGTATGTGCTAGGTATTGTGGCACTTGACTTTTTTCAAAAAATAAAACTTTGTTCAGTGATATCTGACAAGTCTGTTGACTAAGGCAATAATATAAAGGGTCACAAAATATGAAGTAAGCCACACAGACAATTATGACTGGGTCTTTGATCATAACCAACTTGTATTCAAGAATGAATGTCAAAAAAATCAGCTCAAAAGCAGAGCAAAACCATCCTGAGAAATGAATCTTGGCCTGTACATCAGGAACATATAACAAGTTAATTCCGCATGGAGTTTTTGCTGTCCCAATACACAAATAGTTACAAAAAAGACAGAGAATGTAGGAATGAAAAGTGCTTGACAAATCTGAAAAATCTAGGACACTGTGCTGTCACACAGATGGTCAAAAATTTTATCTGACAAAACAGACTCAGTTGGCTTCTTAAGCCATATACCCATTTTTTCTAAAGCTAAACCATGTTGTACTTAAGTTTACATTAAAACAGAATGCGGACAGTTACAGATCTTAAATACTGTATATGTAACATACAATCTGGAGCTTATGAACCTAAAACAAGTATATAAGTGAAAATAGGAAAATGCCAAATATATGGGCTGAATGCTTTGATTTTACTCAGGCAGTATAGTCATTTAAGTCTGTTATGAATTGTTTGCACTTAGATAAATACAACTAAAGGCAATGTAAATATTGATTGGAGCAGAGTTTTATAAGAAAATTCTGTTTTTATCTTTTGAATGTTGAAATGGTGCTTCAGACTGACCTTTTTACTATTATGGCACTCTACCAAAACGTGGAGTGCGGACAACATGCAGAGTGTTACCTGACAGGTGACTATTCATGTGCCTACCATCACAGACACAGGGCTTAGGAAATGTCTCATGTAAAGAATTGTGATTCAGTCCAGAATTTAAATGAGTAGTATATTTTCTAAATGTGCAGTGAGTTAGCTCTTTGTAATAAATACATCCTAACTATCCCATAGTGTTAGAAGAACAACCTCCTGTTACACTCGAGCTCTATGTGAAGAACCTTACAGTATGTTAATTTTAAATTGTCAGATGTGTGCCTGCCCTGTGCTGGAAAGTGGCTGTGACATTCCACCTGAATGAGAAGACATTGCACTGTAAGAACCACATACCAAGTTGTTCACTGTCTATTTAGTTGACCATTAGATTACAATGTGTAAGCCAGTCACTTTGCATCCCTAGCTTCTTGGCATCTACATTCAGTAAATGAAAGAAAACCTGTTCTATTGTGTGCCTCCTTGCTATATGCTCAGTACCTGCGGAGCTCACTATACTCAGCCTTGCTGTATTTGGTTTCACTTTGCTCCTCTATCCTACACCCTAGGTCCCACCTACCCCACATTATTCTACCATTATACTTCCCACAATCACTTGTGACACCCATTCCCTACGCACCTTCTAACAACTTTATTACTACCATAGAATCACTCCTGTTTCTACTCATCTGTTTCACAACTTCCATCTAACACTTAGCATCATTCCCAGCAGCCTTTCACCCTCCCATACTGCTTTGCATTACATTCACTCCTACTCATACTACTCTGCAACAGTACCTCTAAGTCATTCATGAGCAAAGCCCCTTCTTCCATTAATTTCTGCAATCATCTCACATAAACTACTATCAGATTAATATTTACCTCTCAGTTCTTCCTCTTTAAAATCTCCATGCCTTTCCCTCATATCTTTGTACTGCCTACATCCCTGTACTCTCAAGAACTCCACATTCATACACAATTAAATCAGTGGTCATTGCATTACTGCCTTTCCTTACCTATACCTATTCTGTACTGTTAACAGATCCTCATCACATAAATATTTCCTCATTCATATTAATATTCCCCACACCTATACTCTTTAAACACCTACACATCTTAAAATCACCTAGAAGCTTACAGACTAAGCATAATCTATTATTCTGCAGTTCAGCTTCTACTTTTTTTCAGATAAACCCTCCCGACCTGCTATCTTAACTGCATCCTTATCCTATATCCCCAAACCTCTCCATTTCTTACATTTCAGTAACAACATGTTTCTCTTTCAGTACCTCATACTAGTATATCTTCTACTTGTACACATAACAGCCTACCAACATCTATTATGTGCACAGTTCCAACAAAACTCTTATATTACATCCACCAAGCAAAATGCCTTTGGACCTCATCTCATAATCTCTCCCAATCTACATCAGCACTCGTATATCTTACTATTCCAAAAAAAATGTCCAGCCCTTAACAGCTTAACACAGCGCTGACCCTGATAAAATTTTGCAGTCTAGAGAAACATAACTAATCACTATAATGAAATCATCTAATACTGCAGGTGACTATCAGTAGTAAAAACAGCATAGCTAAGCTATGGAACAACATCTCACTACCAATGATATCCATTCAGAATCCAAACTCATTTAAAATACAAGTAAGACTTCACATTAACGTATCTACTCCAGTAAATGTCCAGCAGCTTATATAATCAAACCATTTCTCTTCATTCAGAATTCTATGCCTCACAACCAGTATTCACCAATACCTGAATAATTTTACTAGCATTAAGCAATTATACATGCATAGTTTAGAGACACTGCTATCCTCCATCTCTATACTTCTAACATGAACATTACAAACAGCAATATACAGAATTGTCTCTAAACTTGCATTATACCACACATCTTAACTATATTAACATTTTTTGCCCTATCTAGTCCTTTCATCAACTCAATTTCTTTGAATTTCTAAACAGTCATCAAATACACCTCTTCAAATGCTCAGTGTTCAACATTTACTAATACATAAGTATATTTTATACTGTAATAGTTTGCTTTATTTTCAAATTAAAGTAATCTAATTAGAAAATATATGTGCAATTGTTACTGTATATCACTTAATGTCTGTTCATGCTTATCACTGTATGTCTGTTTAAAAATATTTGTAATATGTTGAGTCTTTCTTCCCGGACATCTGCTGAAAATGAGTTTTTGAAACAGTCAGGCAAACCCAATAAACAAAAGCAAACTAAAAAAAAAAAAAAAGAAAAATAAATTAAAAAAAAACACCTTAACTTATCTTAACCTCTCTGCCTTTTAATTATTATGATGAAAACATGCCACTTAAAAGCCTTCTTGTAGCACTCAAGCTTAATTGATAAATAAAACAATCATTACAGTTTCATAAAGAATCAGAATCCTGTCATTAAGTCATTTTACTCCTCCAAATTAAAGAGAATATAAACTTAATTATGTTTCTATTTACTGGAGTTTTGCATACATGTTGTTTTTGCTGAAACACATTAAATTGTGCATAGTTGTGTCTGTATTTCAGATAGATTAGCAGAACAGAAATGAACCTGAGATTGAGAAGAATGTCATAATGGCTAAGTTTCTGGTGTCATTCTAAGAAGATCCAGTATCTGTCTGTCTGGGATGACATGACTGACAGACCTTGATATTTTGCCAGAGATGGCTGGCAACTGTCACCCCTGGGCTTCCAGATTCTGGCCAAGGCTCTTGCCACCCCTATAGTGCCTTTTTTAGGAGGTGTTCCAAAGACCAAATTATCATCGTAACAGCTAAAAACAAATGCAATCTGAGGGTCATGCTACTCAACACTAGAAGTCTAAATCTCAAAATGCACTCGCTCAAAGCACTCCTTAAAATGGAGAACATCGACATTTGTGCTGTAACAGAGACCTGGTTCAAGGCAGCAGAAAGTACTCCCGCATTACCAAGCAATAACTCATTCCACACCTTTTGGCTCCAGAACTTGGACCGAAGCTCCAAAGGTGGTGGTGTTTCCATATTCACAAAGGATGAACACACCTCCAGACTGGTAGCCCAACATAACACATCAGAGATACTTCAGGTGCAGCTGACATTGGGTAAGACAGCAATTCAGGTCGTAGCCTGCTATAGGTCCCCAACCATGTCCCAAGACTCACACTCTACAGCTCTCTGGAGAATATTAGGCTCCAACCTAACACTCTTATACTGGGTGACTTCAACTACCCCTCCATTAACTGGGAAAACTACTTATGTACCAATACACTTGCCCAACATTTCCTGGAATTCATTAATTCCAATTCCCTGACCAGCTCATTCTTACCCTCACTAGAGGTAGCAGCTTCCTTGACCTGGTCATTACTAACATGGGAGACCATTGCTCTACACCAATAGTCAACTCTTCCCTGGTTAGATTCGACCACAAAGTAATCACGTTGGAAATCCACATCCCTTCCACACACACCCCCGCAAAGATTACCATCATGAAAAACTTCTCCAAAGCTAACTTTGGGCTCCTAAAACAGAGGTGGCTAACTTCATGGCACCCATGCAAATGGAGAATAGTTGCATGACTGCTGAATTATACACCAATGCACTGTACGAACATGTACACAAATGCATGGATCTCGCCATACCCAATAGAACCAAGAAAGGCACTCTCCTCCAAAAAAAGGAAGCCAATCTGGTGGTCCCCTGCCATAAAGAAACTCTACAACAGAAGGAGGAAACTGATGCAGAATAAGTTGAAGTCCCAACAGGGGCAGCTCGTGCTATTGGACTGTAGGACTGCAGCCCCTCCCCCCAGCTGTAAAACAAGAAAAATAAACAAAAGAGAAAATAAAATAAAATAACAAAAAGAAAATAATAAAATAAAAGCAACTGCGAGTCCCAGGACATCGTGCATGTGCCCTCGCTGCATTTCCCGATATTCGGACTGCTGGTGAACCAGTCTGGAGTATGCGCACAGAATCCAGACTGTCTCCACCAGCAGTCCGGATTATGAAGACAACATGCAAGTCCAAATTTTCCCAGCAGTTAGAACTGCATAGACTGGAAGGGGATCGGACTGAAACATTTCACAGGAAGGATAGGATGAGCCTCAAGGTGCTCTCGCAGGAAGGGCTTGCCTACTGCAGGAATGGATTTAATAACTCGGCGCAGGGATGATGGAGTTTGCTGCTTTTATATGGACTTTGTTTGGCTCAGGTAGGGTGTGTGTGTGTGTGTGTGTGTGTGTGTGTGTGTGTGTGTGTGTGTGTGTGTGTGTGTGTGTGTGTGTGCGTGTATATGTGTGTGTTTGTGTGTGTGTGTGTGTGTGTGTGTGTGTGTGTGTGTGTGTGTGTGTGTGTGTGTGTGTGTGTGTGCTGATTTAAATATGGTGGGTGTCATACATCAGCGTTAAAACAATTGCTTGTATACTGCTTTGAGTGAAGTAGAAAGACCTAAATAATAAACAATACACATTGAGGTGAATGCAGGCTCAGTATTAAATTGGCTGTGCATGTTCGACATAAAGACTGGGTAACTTTTGTTGACAGAGCTGAGCTGTATTATATAGCTAATTGCATTTGAAATGGTAAACACATTAGGCATCGATGTATTTAGATTGCTGCAAATCTTAGTAGCACTAGCTAAACCATCTCACAATCATTCAAAAAGCTCATGCAAACTTTACAAAATAATCTGCATAAAGAAAGAGAGGCTTTCATTACTCTAGTAGAACGTATTATGTTCCATGGCTGAGAAAGTGAAGTTAAGTAATGTATTGCTGAATGGTCTCTAAAAGTAGATAAGCATCACTACCTATACTAGAATATACACATGGGTCTTCTTTGCTCTACAGTGTTCTGGAATCAAACCTGCAATACATAATTTTCTGAACATACACAATTTCTGTAAAATTATTGAGTGCTAATGAAAGAATAGTGACTTTAGACTTGTGAGAAACTTTAAGAGCTTTATAGGTAGACTGTATATGAAGCATGTCTGGGGAGGGGGCAACAATCATCATGTGCTGCATTAAGCCCTAAGTAACTGATTTAGGACTTTAGCAGTTTAAATCCTCAAAAATAAAAATACTTAAAGGAAACTGGTGTGTGAGCTGAGCAGCTTAAAAAGTGGATAATAAACAGAAATAACAAAAACAGAAAATGTGTCTTCACTCAACCCATGCGATGTCAGTACAGTATTTTATATTTTGCGCAGCTGCACAGGAGAGACCATTCCATGGTTTTGTTTTATCCATAAACCTCTACATATGCACTGTTACTAACTAGTGGTTAAACAAAACTTGAAGACTTTGCTGATTTGATTTTTTGATCACTTGTGTTGAGATGAGTGCAGTTTTGATAATAATCATAATTTGCAAAACTGATGGCTGGCACAAGCTGACACAACTTGTTTCTATAAAACAAGATACCTGCACGAAAGCTTTACATTCTAATTTATTATTGCTTTATACACAGTGGTTACTAGACTTTAAACTGAAACTGAAAACTCATAATGCCAGTTTAGGTAACGCTAATGTGTGCATATTAAAAGACAGAAGCCAGCATTTATTGTCACCAGCTTTTGCTTCTGTAGGGTATGCCAGATAAGCTGCATAAGCAAAGAGTCCATGGTTTCAGTCTGTTACCTAAATCTGCAAACCTGCAAAAATGACCAAGTACTACAAGGGGACACATTATTTTAGTCTTGTTGCCAGCTAGTCCCTTCCCTGACCTATCAAATAGTCATCCAATTTCCTGGAAAACAGACTGAAATTTGTAGTAGGGTTACCACCTCAGGTGGAAGTGGCTGTGCTTAAATTAATACAAATTTCTAATTTGTGACGCTGCAAACTCTTAATGTGATGTGACATTTTAACAAATAACTTGTGGTTCCCTTATTGTATGATTTGACTGAATGACATGCATGGAGCCTTCTTGTATGCTGAAAGAGCTTCTTATGAGGAAAAAGTATGGACATTCTTTGAAAACCTGGATAGTTGAGAGGTATGCTTGCTTCTGTTTAATTTTTGTTAAATCATAAAAACGCAGTGTTCTACCAGTAGATGAAACAACTACCTTGCATCTCTGCAGGTGCTTGGAAAAATCATACTATTCATTTGGATAGTTGTCATGTAACACAACCTACCCACAGTAAAACAGAGATGTGTGCCTTAAGATGTATTTTTTGTGTTCTTTAAATGGTCCAGAAATGGAGGGTGCATTGTCTCTAGTAAAATACAGCTGAAATCAGTACCACTCTCCATTATTTAGGAAAATAGAAAACAAATGTGTTGCACTTCTCATGGTTTCCCTAATAATGAAAGAGGAAAACACTTTCAGTCAAGAACAGTAACTAAACTGAAAAAAAGCGAGACAATTAACTGAGGTGAATGTATATCCTATATAACCCTTTGTCAGTGTAGCGCATGCTTGATGACGTTTGTGTACAAATAAAGGAATGGTATGGCTATGCATACTTCTCAAGAAATCTGGATAAAGCAATATATAATTGGAGGGGTGGACAAAGGACTTTGCCAAAAAAATAGGAACCAGTTTTAAATATTGCTCTTACAAATTTAGAAAGTTGATAGAGCAGGTTTTGCTTTAGCATTAATAATCTGAAGGGTATGAATTCTGTAACTCAAATGTCTGTTATTATTTTCTGATTTCAGTCTTAAATGATTCGCCAATAATTTGCCACTTGGGCAGTTTTGTCATTATTGGTGCATGCATTTTGTTTTATTATTTACTGGAAAAATGTTCAAAACAATAAATTTAAAACACCCTCTAACAACTGTACTGTTGATACAAGGAATATAATTTAATACAATCAGGACTGTGTATCACACAGCACATGCATGTTTTGTGTGCAAGGGGCCTATCATTTGAAAACACCCCAATGTTAAGCTTTATCCTAGCCAAATGTATTTTCTTTGAATGTGGGTTTCAATGCTGTTGCAATGAATGTGAGTTTTAAGGGCAGAGAAGTTTTAATGCTAAGTCTATTTTCACTGTGAGACTGCATTGCTTTGTTTAGCAGATGTCTTAGTGTTTGTGCTGTAAAATGCAAAATAAAACTTTCAATTGAAATCCAAATCATTGTAGAAGTAAAGCAGTATGCACATTTACAATGTTTATGATAAATGGGGTGAAATAGCCAAGTAATGGGACATTGGAATGGCTACAGGGGGGAGGCTCCATTCGACCACGAATTTGTGAGGGGGAAGGGTGGCAAACTCAAAGACAGTCCCGGCTGAACTATGCCTCTCAACTGTCTAGATTTTTACAGAATTAATAGATTTTTGCTTTATTCTACCAACTAAGTTTATACAAGAACAATTTTAGTACTGTTTGTATGTTCCCCAATATATTTGGCCTTGTCCAGATTTCCTGCATTAACAGGTTGAGAGATATGTGCAAATAGGTTCATAGGTTCATAGGTAGGTTCTAGGCTATCTGCCCGAAGGCATTTATAAGCCTAGCCAGAATGTATTGGCTTTTGCCACCCCCTTAGATTAGTTCCCTGTCCCTCTGTCCAGCAGAGCCACTGAAGTGATCCCCGGGGTAAACTTTCTGTTTCCCATCCACTCGTCAAGGTTTCTTTTGAAGAGTGTTTGTGAGGAGCTCTGCCTAATGTAGATTTGAATCTTGTTCCAAAGCATGGGAAGTCTCTGGGACAGGAATCTATCCCTCCAGCACATCCTATTTATTGTTGTGGTGAGGTTTAGATTCCTAGAGTGTGTGGCTCGAGGGGATAAGGTTTTCTTTAGGTGGAGCATGTCCATAAATTCAGGGTTGGACATGACCTTGTATGTCAGGCAGAGATCACCTCTGAGTAGGCGGCATGCAACCGAGTACAGCTGGGGTTTCTTCAGTCGAGCTGCATAGGGCATCTGTTTGAGGCCAGTGATCCTCTTGGTGAGGTACTTCTGTGAACTTTCCAGTTGTTGCAGGTGTCTTGTAAGGTACATCCCAAATGGGGTATTGTACTCTATGATGGGTCTGATGAGTGATGCATAGAGTGGCCCAATGACCTCTTTTGATCTGGATGCAAACCCTTTTGTGATTAGGTGGGCCACATAGAAGGATTTTCTAACCACTTTGGCAATGTGATTATCAAAGGTGAGATTACTATCTATTTGGGTCCCCAGATCCCTTATTACGTCTTCCGTATTTAGGGGACTACCACCTATGTGGTAGTTTGTGAGTACTTTGTTTTTTCCAAAGGGGATGACTATGCACTTTTTGGCATTTAGCTTGAGGCCATGATTTTGACACCAGGTATCCATCTCAGTGAGACCCTTCTGGAGGATGTCTTTGTCAGCTGGAGAGTCAATTATAGCCCCTAGTTTGTAGTCATCTGTGAACTTGGTCAGCCATAGTCCTCCTGTGCTTGCCTGTACCTCTGAGAAGTATATGCCGAACAGGAGGGGTCATAGGACTGAGCCCTGGGGTATGCCACTTGTAACCAGTTTAGAGGCGGACCTAGCTCTTACAACTCTCACCATGTGGGTTCTGTCCGTGAGCAAGTTGGCAACCCATCTTGTAATGTAGGGGTTTATGTTCAGGCTGGTTAGCTTGTCTATAATACCAGAATGAGGAATGGTGTCGAAGGCCTTAGCAAGGTCTAGGTAGGCTGTGTGTACCATCTTTCCCTCGTCTATAGCCTTGGCAACTGTCTCAAAGAAGTCCACCAGGGTTAGGAGGCATGATCTTCCCTTAACAAAGCCAAACTGGGTAGGGTCCAGTTTTTGGAGTTTCCCAATGTCTCTGTTAATGAGTTCCATGATGATGCACTCCATAGCCTTTCAGAGCAAGCTAGTCAGGCTTATAGGTCGATAGTTCCCGAGGTCTGTTGTGGCTCCACCTTTGTGGAGCGGAATAATCATTGCTGTGTGCCTCTCTATGGGTATGTAGCCTGTGGAGAGGCTAAGTTTGAACAGTGTGTTTAGGTGAGGGGTTAGTTTGTCTTTGAGCTCATGTAGGATGCAGCCTGCAACACCACCCAGTCCCATTGATGCTGTGTTTTTGGCTTTGGAGAGGGCTGTTTTAATCTGAGTGTCTGTGATTTCAGGGACTCTACATTCTTCTGGTATGTTTATGGGCCCTTTTAGGGGTGAGAGGGGGGTGACGTTTGTGCTGAACCTGTCTGCCAGGATGTTGGCGATATCAGTCGGTTCAGTGTATTTTGTGCCATTCTGCACAAACTTCGAGCAGTGCCACTTAGATTCTTGACATAGCTAAAGAATGCCTTGTGATTATCTTTGGAGTCCTTGGCAATTTTTCTTTCAAAGCTCATCTTGGATGATTTTATGAGGGATCGTAGTTTCTTGCTGATGCTGATCAGGGATGTCTTCCCTTCTTGGGATTTTACAATTTTCTGTACTAGTTTCCTCCTTCTATTGTATAGCTTGTTTATGGCAGGAGTCCACCAGACTGGTTTCCTTTTCTTGGAGGAGTGAGTCTTGGTTTTGCTTGGGATGGCACATTCCATGCATTCTTGTAGGTGCCCGTAGAATGCATTAGTAAAGGATTTTGCAGCTTGGACAGCATTATCCTTCAGCATGGTGGCTTTGAAACTTTCCACCTTGGTCTTAAGTAACGTGAAGTTTGCTTTTGAAAAGTTTTTCATGGTGGTTTCCTTGTCTGGGGGTGGGGGCAGAATGTGGATATCCAAAGTGATTTTTTTTTATGGTCAGATCTAACCAGCAAGGGGTTGACCTTCTGTGTGGAACACCAGTTGCCCATGTTGGTGATGACCAGGTCCAAATAAATTGATTTATAGAATTAGGCATATCCAAACCTCTCAACTGTCCCTGCTTTTGACTCAAAATGTTGCCCTACCTCTAATAATCCTGCTGCAAAATGGTAATTTTGGAAGAAAACGTGGAAGGTTTACAATTAATAAATAATTGTAATAATCCGAGTATATATTACTTTTATTTCAGAAATGCATATATATTCATGTATCTATGCTCAAGTTAACAGTACTGATATTAAAAAAAGCATCCCTTCTTTGACAGGTTCTCATCTGTATTGTGTGGCTATTTTATATTTTTGCATCACATTTTTGGTCCATTTTTCATAAAATTGTTGTTTTCTGACACATTAGTGGCAAATCATTAAAGACTGGTTAAAAAATTATGACAGATATTTGAGTTTCAGATTTCATACCCTTAAGAAAATTCATACTAATGCAAGACCTACTATTCTATTATCTTTCTAAGTTTATAAGAGCAATATTTAAATATTGTCCATATTTGGGGCCTTTGTCCCACTTCTATGTATGGCTTTGTCCATATTTCTTGCTCTGAGGTTGAGAGGTATGACAAATGTGTCAGGGCCATCACAGTCAGCCAGAGACATTTCAAATTGTGACATACTTGTTGAACCCCACTCCCCCATGTAGTGAGTCTGGATGTGTTCAAGCAAGGCAAGGAGCAGTTATGCAGTGTAAGTCTGCATATTATCCCCCCATCCAAGGTAGACCCAAGTATTACAGTGGCTTTTCATCTGACCTTGATTTTGCAGAATGTTTTATACTGTTGATTTATGCTTCTTGTTATTCAGAAAATGCCTATTGCTCTGTGTTTAAATAGCAATGCTTTAATGACCATCAGGTAAGATTGTAAGATGCAAGTAAGCTTTAAGAAGCATTCTGTTAAAGAATTACCAACACTGAAAGCATTTTTGTTGTTGTCATGCAGAGAATACTTACATAACTAGATAACGTATACGCCTTGTGTATTGAAAACCATATTACAGTATTTGTAATAAAGGACAGGATTACAGCATTTAAAAAAAAACTCATTACCTTATAGGTTCATAGGCTGGTACTAGGCTATCGGCCCTAGGGCCTATACAAGCCTAGCCATAACAATTCCCTGGATAATTCTTCTCACAATATTTATTTCCCTGGACCCCTGTCTAGCAGTGTGACTGACGTGAACACCGGGGGGAATTTTCTGTCTCCTATCCAATCGTCAAGGTTCCTTTTGAATAGAACCAAGGAGGTGTTCTGTTTGACATGTATGGGCAGTCTATTCCAGAGTATGGAGAGTCTCTGGGTCAGGAACCTATCCCCTCCAGCATGTTTTGTTCATTGTGATGACAAGGTTGACTTGCAGTCATCTTTGCAGGCTTTACCCGTAAACTAAACAGAATGCCAATATATCATGTGTGGTCCATAACCTGTGCAGTAGTCCTTTAAGCAATGTATCTTGAGCTTGTTTTTTGTTTGCTTTTCATTTTTTACTTTGATCATGTTTTCCCCATTAAACAAGTAGATAGTTGTTGTCAGACAGCAGGTCTTTTTTGGATAAGAAACATTTTTACAAGAGGGGGTATCACAGAGATTGCTACTTTCAACATGTTACTTGGTACTTTTATAAAGCTGAATATAAATTATAATTATAACTGCATTGCAAGGATAAGTGGTTTGAGTTGAGTGCTGCTTGTTTTTCTTATACTTGATTCTGACTGGCATTCCAGTAATGTATTTAAAAAGTAATTTATTTTTTCATGCCTCACAACCTTTTTGTTTCCATCTAGATATTAAGTAAGCTGTCATGCAGCCAATGCATTGAAATCATTTTTCTTCTACACTTCCTTTTGTTTTGATTGGACTCTCATAATGACGGTTTGGCACCCAGGGCAGCGTATTTAATTAAAGTTCCAGTTTTTGTGGTTTTTAGCATAGCTCCTCCCCTTTCTAGTTGGCCACACTCCTTCCCATTGGCCCCGACCATTCAGCTGTCTTCTGCAGCCCCCTTTGATTTGACGTCACCAAGTGCCACTGACTCCCAAGACTGGAAAAACTCCCTTATCAGCCTCAACAAAAAGTTGAGATCCCTCATTAAATCCTCTAAAGCTAGCTATGAAAACAGAATTGCAGCAGATAGTAAAGACAACCACAAGGCCTTCTACAGAAATGTAAAGAAGCTCCATGGCAATACCTAGATGTACTCTGAGCTACTGCACAATGTTACCTCCAAAAGATATTGTCAATATAATGGCCGACAGATTCAGTGCCATCTTTACCCGTCCTCCCCAAAGGACCAATCACAATACCAGTAGATTGGCAGGCACCCAGTATTACTGCTGCACAGATTAAAACAGCACTGTCCATGGTCAGGAATACTGCTTTTATGGGACCTGACAACATCCCTGGCTGTGTTCTACATGAACTACAGAGTGAACTGGCACCTCACCTCTGTGCCCAGTTAAATAACAGCCTCACCTCAGGCTTTGTCCCTACCAAATGGCACACTGCTACAGTCATCCCTCTCCACAAAGGAGGACCGACTACAGACCGTGGGAACTATTGCCCCTTAGCCTGACGAGTCTGATATGCAAAGCTATGGAATGCATCATCATGGATATAATAAACAAGGATATAGGGAATCTCCAAACTCTGGATCCCACACAGTTTGGTTTTGTGAAGGGTAGATCATGCTTGCTCAACTTGGTCGACTTATTTGAGTCAGTCACCAGAGCTGCGGATGAAGGCAAGGTGGTTCATACAGCCTACCTTGATCTGGCCAAGGCCTTTGATACCATTCCTCACTCAGGAATCATAGAAAAACTCACAAAGCTAGGCATCAACCCCTATATCACTAGGTGGGTTGCAAACTGGCTCACAGATAGAACCCACAGTGTGAGAGTAGCTGACTCAAAGTCAGACTGCTGACTGGTTACGAGTGGAGTCCCACAGGGTTCGGCCTTGGGTCCTGTCCTGTTTGGTATCTACTTCTCTGAAGTCCAGGCCAACAAGAAGGGACTCTGGCTGACAAAGTTCGCAGACGATTGAAAATTGGAAGCTATTAGTAACTCTCCAAGTGATGTTGACATCCTACAGGAAGGCCTCAGTAAGACCAACGACTGGTGTCAGAACCATGGCCTTAAGCTCAATTCCAAAAAAATGTGTCATCATCCCCTATGGGGAAAAACCCGGTTCCCATGAATTACCACATCAATGGTAGTCCACTGAACACAGAAGGCGTTATAAGAGATCTGGGAACACAGGTTGACAGCAACCTCTCTTTTGACCACCACATTGCCACTGTGGTCAGCAAGTCCTTCTATGAGGTACATCTCATCACTAAAGGTTTTGCATCCAGGAAGAAAGAGGTCATTGTTTCCCTCTACTCTTGCCTCATTAGGCCAATCATTGAGTACAGTGCCCCGTTTGACATGCACCTCACTAGACACCTGCAACAACTGGAGAGGCCGCAGAGGTACCTCACAAAGAGGATCCTAGGCCTTAAACACTTGTCCTATATGAACAGACTCAAAAAACTCCAATTATTCTCTGTCTCATGTCGCCTACTTAGAGGCGATCTCTGCTTGACTTAGAAGGCCATGTCTGACCCAGCTCTGTTAGAAATGCTACATCTAAGGAAATCCCAATCCCTCCGCATCACACACTCCAGAGATCTCAACCTCATTACCACAATCAACAGAATTTGCTGAACGGACAGGTTCATAACCCAAAGACTGCCCATTCTATGGAATAGACTTCCCATACATGTCAAACAGAGCACCTCACTGGCACTCTTTAAGAGAAATCTTGATGAATGGATGGGAAATGGAAAATTCACCCCAGTGATCACTCCAATGGCTCTACTTGATAGAGGCACTGGTAACTAAGATCGGGTGGCATGATGCCAGGGTAACCCTATGGGCTAGGCTTGTAAAGGCTCCAGGGCCATTAGCCTAGTACACACCTATTAACCTATGAACCTATGGTCAAAAACAAATGTACAACCATTACAGATAAAGATATGTCTGAAGTGATTCCATATTAATCAATTTAAGATCATTTGGGGATGAGACTATGTGACCTCTGCAGCTATACCTTTATTCATTTTGTGAACATCTTAAAAGATTATTAAGAAAATCAACATAAAAATTATGTTTATCGCTTTGACTACTAAATGTGTCCGTGTCTTAGACATTCTCTATTAGTGTATACTTACCAATCACATTTGGTCATTGTTTGCAGCTGTTATCTTAATTCATGCAGTAACCTCCTTGTATTTTCACCTGATACACATATGTATCACCTACATCATCTAAAATTCCTCACTGCCACACTTGTTCCTTCACCACATCTCACACATAGATTGTCAGTATACAATGCACACTCAGAAACATACATCTTAGGTCATTGGTGTCACTATCTTAGATCACAGTCTTTCACCAGTGTGGAAATATTTCTAGTTGCACTTATATTTTGGATGGACTACCTGTAAAGGACAGATTATTCAGGTAGTTTATTTAAACTGTGCATGCTGGAATTATTGATGCTCAGCCTACCACCTAGTGCAATACAAGCCATGCTGTCTGCATGTATGGGGGTGGGTAGGTGGCATACTTGCACTGAGCAACACACATTATCCTGTGACATACTAGAATAGGTTCAGTAATATGTATTAGCATTCTGTACCATGCTTGTTACTTGTCACTACTTTATATCACATACTGTGACCGCTGTACTAGTACCATTATGTTACATCAGTCTTTGCATTTCAGTAAAGCTCCTTCTCTTGACATCCATCTCTGCTGCATTCCTGCCTATAATCCTTTAGTGACGCTCATGTATATTCATCTGTCACCATTCCAGAGGATGTACTGTGTGACCTCCTGGACTGCTTACACATGTTTTTACTATGAATGTCCCTATCTATGCATTTGCAAATAGTGAGGGTTTGTTGAAGAGGGTGTCAACAAACTTTGAATTTGCTTAGGTGTTTGACATCAGTATACATCTGCATTAAAGGGTGATTGTGTAATCCATACTCTCAAAAAGGCAGTTTGCTGTTGTAAATAAATACTAGCTTCACCACTCATCAAGAAACTAGATCCCTGCCCCTACAACACCAGATGTTATCTATATTACTATTACTTGGCTAACTACCACATATCTACATATCTATCTGTCTATCTTTATATCTATATATCTATTTATCCATCAACCTGTCTACCAATATGTGAGTGTGTAAAGGTGTGAATTAATAGATTTTAGATATATTTTTCTTTATAAAGAAATTCATTTATAACATTTATTAGTGCATAAAGTGCAGTTGTGCAAGATGACCTCACCATAAGATGTTTGAATGATCACTACTGCAGTGGCCATAGCTGTATAGATTATATACTGCCAAGGATATAGCAACCAGACAGCTTTCAATGCTTCAGAGCACCGTCCATCCACATGAAGTGTCAAGCAGCTCAAGCTGAGCTGACTAAAAAGCAAGTTTGAGTGCAAAGCCTTTCAGAACTTTCATGCCAGCAGATAGAGGAAAGCTGATCCCTGAAAGTGCAATGCTAGGAAAAACAGAAAGTAAATGTCCACACCATGGAATAAAAAAACAAAACAAAAAAAACAAAAAACAAAAAGAAAAAAAATAGAGCAGGATTGGGGGAGGGAGGAAGCTGCTACTGCAGCAGTGATCAAATATTCGTAGTATAACAAATAAAATTACCCAGCTCCATGCCCTAATTGACTTCTACTCATTTGACATCCTCTGCCTAACAGAAACCTGGCTTAAACCAGCAATCAAAGACAATGAAATTACCCCACCTGGTTACAGTATCTTAAGACTCGATCGACCAAACAAAAAAGGTGGGGGAGTTGCCATACTTTATAAATCTGAATTACAAATTAGCCTGATAGACTACCAACCTCCCTCTCCTACAAATGCTGAACTCCTTTGCTCCAAACTTCAGATTAATAAGAACAAAGCAATGTATATTATGTGTTGCTACATCCCTCCCGGAAAAATATAAATACACTTGAAAATAACCTTAGCTGGCTCTCTTCTACCATCCCACAAGAAATTATCTTCTTAGGTGATCTCAATATTGACTGGAACCCGTGCTGTTCCACTAAACCCACCTCTCTCATAAACCTCTACATGTTCCAACAAATCATAAACTTCCCTGCAAGAATACATAAACCTACCAAGAAGCAGAGTATTCTTGATTGGATACTGTTAATAACAATCCCCATGCATATAAAACAGGTATACTCCTGACAATATTAGTGACCACCTCCTACATACATTTCCAAACAAAATATAGTAGTCCTATGCAGTCAGTATATCGAACTATACGCAGTAAGAAAAACTTTAGCCTTCCCAACTTCCTCCTAGAACTTAAAGCTTGCAACTGGGCACCTCTCAAAGACCTTCCTCTTGAAGAGGCAGTCACTTATTTCAATAATACATTCCTCCAAATTCTGGACAGCCATGCCCCATCTGCCATATTAAAATAAGGTCCAAAGCAGCTCCATGGCTTTCCAAAGAAACCAAGCAAAAATGATACTAAGAAACAAACTTTGGGCAAAATGGAGAACCACAAAAAACCCCACTGACCACCAACATTTCAAACACCTTAGAAATACCACAAAGAAACTTATACTCCTTGACAAAAAAAAAACTTCAACTTTAAATTTCAACAAAACCCCCAACAGAACCCTCAAAAATTTTGGTCTGGAATCAGGAAACTCCTATACCCTGGAAACTCCAAAACACCCACCCCTGCCAACCTAACTCAGACCCCTCCTAATAAAATTGCTGACATCATAAATAACTTCTTCTCAGAAACAGTCACCTCTCTTGCCAACACCTTAACTCCACCAACAACCCTTGAACTCAACCCTCCTAATAATAAAATACCCTCTTTAAAGTTCAACACAGTATCCACAGCCTTCATTCACAACCAACTCCAAAAACTTAAACCTTGTACCGGCTCAGCAGACAAACTGCCAGCAGAGTATCTGCAGCTAGCTGCAAAGGTACTAGCATTCCCAGTCTCCATCTTAATAAACAGAACCATAACCGAATCCACTATTCCATCTCTCTCTGAAAATCTCTCATATCATCCCCTTACATAAAGGGAAATACAACTGAACTTTCAAACTACCGTCCTATAGCCCTACTCTCCTCTAGCTAAAATTATGGAGCGATGTGTCCAACAACAACTTCTAGAACACCTTCTCCATAATAACCTACTTGCTGACTCACAGCACGGCTTTAGACCATTCCATAGTACCACCACTGCCCTTCTCTCCTTTACAGACACCATCAACAAAAATCGCAATAATAATCTATATTCATCTGCATTATTTCTTGACCTCTCAAAAGCATTCGATATGGTAAATCACTATCTCCTGATTGATATGCTTAAATCCCTTTCTCTTGACACAATGGCTATTCTGTGGTTCAACTCCTACCTGTCAAATAGACAACAAGCAGTACTCTGGGATGGTCATTTATCCTCCCAGCTCCCAGTCTCCATTGGAGTCCCACAAGGCTCTATTCTAGGTCCCCTCCTCTTCTCCATCTTTATTAATAATCTGAATACCTTTCTCCCATCCTCCACTTGCATTCAGTATGCAGATGACTCTACACTCATCTGCACTGCAATGTCTCCTGCTGAACTACATTCATGTACCCAAAATGTTTTTACTGCAGCAGAAAATTGGTTCAAACACATCTGTCTCCTCCTTAATCCTAAAAAGACTAAGTTACTATTGATTACTCCAACTTATAAGTCCATCCCAATTTCCTTTACTATTGTCTCTAACAATGGCACAATTATATCACCCAACAGCACTACAAAACTGCTTGGTGTGACAATAGATAATCAACTAAACTTTGATGCTCACATCAATTTAACAATAAAAACAGTTAACAAAAAAATAGGTGCACTCTATAGACTTAAACAATTTCTCACACCAGAGACTAGGATATCCTTAGCTCAAACACATCTCATCTCAACACTACTGTATGCCTCTCCAACCTTTATTAACCTATCAAAAACAAACCTATCAAAACTAGCCTCATCCTACCACAACATTGTCAGGTTTGCTACAAGTGCCCCATATCGGACTCATCATTGTTTAAATCTCAGACAGCTAGGTTGGCTTGAACTGCAAAATCTCATTCTACTCCAACAACTGACTATTACCCACAGGATACTCCACTTCCTTCTAATACACCTATTCTTAGTACTCTTATTTCCCCCTATAAAATCTCTCTAACCTACGCTCAGCTAATAAACTTCTAGTAGCCACATGTAAATCTCAGAACAAAGCAGGTGACTCCCTTTTCTCAAATGCTGTGGGTACACACTGGAACAAGCTCACTTGTGAACTTACTACCTTGACCTCAACACCCCTCTTCAAGAAACATTTAAAGACCCACCTCAAATCACATTGGCTCTGCCCTTGCTCTTCCCTGACTGACTCTCTTTCTCTACTTCCACATCTTTCCACCTCTTTTCCAAACACCTCTATCTGCACTGTACAAACCCATCATATAGATAAGCAGTACTTCTCCTTCTCTCACTCTGCCTTGTCTCCATCTAGCTGATACCACTCCTCCCACCACCTCAATTTCTTTTTCCCTTGACTCTATTCAGCTTGTGACTTCCTCTTTCTTATGATTTTACCTATTACAACTACTTACTTTGCTTATGTTTTACCCCTATCACCTCTAAGATGCTAAAAAAAAAAAATATATATATATATATATATATATATATATATATATATTTTTTTTATTCTGTATTATAATACTGCTCGTATTGCTGTGTGTTTTTGTTACACTAATTGCTTTTCTGTTGTTCTGTATTCTAATTAGTTACTAACTCCTGCTTAGTAGTTTTAGTTAAACTCTTGTACATATTTTTTTCTTAAGTTTGTTACCATAGACTGTTACAGTGGAGCTTTTCTCCTCGGGCCTCTACTGAAAATGGACATGTATCCAGTTAGACTAGCCCGGTCAACAAATGTAAAATAAATAAATAAATAAATAAAAACATCTACTGTTATTGTAAGTTCAGTTTACACAACTGTACTTTATTCATCATATTGATCACTGCTGCAGTAATATTAGCTACATGAGTCTTTTACCTTAGCTAATTATATTTGGGAAATGGAAGGATTAGACTCCAAGAGCTCCTGGAGAATGGTCCTTGCAAAACATGGTCTGGGGTCTAGAGAAGGAATCAAGTTTAAAGTGTTTTGTAAAAGTATGTAAAAAGAACTACATAACAGCTTCATGAATACTTCTAGAATCCAACCCTTTCCAAAAAGCCACAGATAAAGCTGAATCCCTGGTAAAGTGGGCCTTGGCCCCTTGTCTCTGGAGTAAATGTGTTATGGTAAGTATAACAACAGGTAATTTTCTTAGACTACCATTTGAAAATAATCCATTTTGACACAGGTTGTCTCTTCTACTTAACTTCACAAAAAATGAACAACTGTTCTAAAGATCTGAAAGATTTAGTTCTGTCAAGCTAGTAACTGAGTTGTCTGTGGGCATCTAAGGTGTCACTCATACTTTGAACACAATAGACGAGTCTTTGTGGGCTCTATTCAAACAGCTTTATTTTATACAAACACATCATGACAGAAGTTAACTGACTTTTACTTAAATAACTTATATACAAATTAACTATTGCAATCATACATGCTTACTCTCTGGCTGCACTCTCAAAATGGTATTAGAAATGGCACTTGCCTGGCATTTATACGTCCATGCTCAAGTCTTTGACATGCTTCTTAAGACAGAGCACACAGAACGTGCACTCCGATCTACATCCTCCCTCTTGAAAAAATGAAACATATAGGGCAGGATTCACGAAGCCTCCGTGTAAGAGTTACAAGGCTTACACGGAGGCTGCAGTTAAACGGTGTGATGTCAGCATGTCATGCATATGCATGAGGGCATGCTGAATCATACCTAAGGCTAACAAAGTCCATGTAAGACAGTAGGGAACGTTTCCATAAGGCGAGCCCTGCAAACGGACACGCCCCCAGAAGAGTAAAAGTCCCGAAAGTAAACCCCCACGACAGAGTCCGTGTAAATGTGAATAAACACAACACAACACATGCCCCCACAGACTATGAACATAAAATGTAGAAATGAACATCTAATATTTTTTTTTTATAAGTTGTAAAGATGTTTGCCCATGAGTGCGCTCGTTTGCGCGGGCGTACCCGGCACTTAGCCACAGTTAGCAGTCAGTGGAAAAGCATATAAGAATTAAATATGCAAAGTAAGCCAAGAAGCAATAGTGTAGCGGTAGAGATGTCGGTTGAAGAGGAGGCAGTCATGGTTTGAGCCCCCACAACATCAATTTTTATTTTTAGTGAAATAGGCACGAAACAAGTCCCTGACATATATGTACATATATAAAATTATATTTCCTGTAAAATGTAATGAAATGGGCCATGTATTTTGAAGAAATGTGAGATAAAAAAATAAAAAAAAAATGTGAGATGTGCCCATAGTTGAGCTACAGTCTAACAAGTTGAGGATATCTGCTTGTAGGTGAGCAGTGTTTTAACAGGTGTAAAATGAGTGCCCGTAGGTGAGCAGTGGTTTAATAGGTGTAAAATGAGTGCCCGGGGTTGAGCAGCATTTTAACACGCTGAAACTGTGTGCCTGTAGCTGACTTGAGCGTAATGTGCATGCTGCCAGCCAAACCACGCGTAAACCAGCGTGATCCATTTGCGCAGAGCTGCGCACCGTGCCAACAAGCTAACCGACAGGCAACGTTGAGCAAGCTGTATCAAAACTGCCTTTACACAGACACACTTCCTAGCCTGTGTAGACAGTCATAAAATATAAAAAGCAATGGCCAGGTTCGAACCCAGGATACCATGCACCATAGTCAAAGTACTGAACCACTAAGCCATGACAGTTGCACTTAGAAATTCAGTAATAGCATATATATAGGAATGAATAGAAAGAGGAGCATGACAAAGCAGGTTTTGTGAAGCTGATACAATTCCAAAATGGCCAATCACAGATAGGTGCGGGAAAAATGGCATATATAAGCCCCATAGGTGGGAATACACAGCATAACCGATTGTAGAACCGACTTGCAGCCAGGATGTCAGGTGTAGGAGAGGGTAGTTGCTTCCGAGCACAGAGGTGGGGCATTGAGGAGTCCAAATATATGGTTTGGCTCCTCGTCCATAATCATGAGGCCCAACTCATGCAGGGCCAGGTCCTGTGGGGAGCATATAGAGCAGAGGCATGGGACCAGTTGGCACATGATCTCACCAGTGCCACAGGAATACCAAGGACTGGTGAGCAGGTCCATCACCACCATGCAGACCTAAAGAGACGGAAGCAGGACCAACTGAACCGTTGAATCCAGGAGGCCCGGCAAATGCCCAACGCCCCACTACTGAGTAAGTTACATGTAATTATTTATGTAAGAATTTAACCTAGCTGATATTATGGAGATGTGTATTCCAATATTACTTTATTTATATTACAGCTGCAGGTGTCCGTTCTGCGAACCGTCGAGCCTATGGCGATAGGCTGGTGCGGTTGTGCCACCAGGCAGGGCAGTAATTCTCTCCCTGTAACTGTAAATAAATATATAAGTATGACAGTTAGCAAAACAGTGCAGTGTAGTCACTAATTAATAAAATGTGCAAGTAACAGTGTAAGAGGATTTGCAAGTATTGCTTGATTACAAAAGTGTGATGCAGCCTGTAATCCAAACATAATAAATAAAGATGTCCCACCTGTAATATAATAGTACATAACCTGCAGCAGGCTGAAAAGTACAGCTGCAGAAGCTGAGTAAAACACATGTGTGAAATATATCCCTGTTGAAATTCAGAAAAATGACATAAGTGAGACTGTTGGAAAGGATTGTTATGACTACAGGTAAAACATGTCAATAAAGCCTAGAATTAAGTACCATCCTGAATTGTAAAAATAAAACAAGTGAGAGAGTGTGAGAAAGAGGTATGAATCCACCAATAAAGTAGTAATAACTCCTGAATAAAGTATACTGCAGTCAGTACAGAATGAAATGAATGTGACAGGCAGAACCAAACAGTAACATGTGTTGAAAACAGTACTGCAGCTGGAATGTGTGTCCCAAAATCTGGATATGTTGCTCTCAGTCTGCAATATGCAGATAGTATGGTTGTCTGAAATACCAAACATCCACAGTTGTCTATAGCTATATAAAGCAAATGTAGCAGGATGATGTAGCTGAACAGAGCCAGATATGAATGTGTATGAATAAAAATGAAATGTATATTGATGTAGCAGTAACATTCCTATCACCAACCTGAAGTAGTTATCACATAGGAATCTGTAGGCAGAACTGTAGTGTGTATATATCTGCAGCTAGTAGAAATGTACAGCATATGTATTGGTATTTGAAGTTGTTAATTAAATATTTCTTCACCCTACCCTATAACCACATATAATCCATTCCATGTGAAATTGGTATGTGCAATCACAATTAACACCCCTGGACATTTGTTCTGTTGGTTCATACATATTTGCATGTACGTTGATGCATCTGCCCTGTTCATACATCCAAACCTGATGGCCTGTTGCCATCAATCAACCCTGCATGTTGTTGGATTGTGTATTGCTGTTCACATTATGCATGTGTTATGCTTGCTGTTCAATGGCTTGAATATCTGGGTGTTTGGTTAATAGGAATACTAATGCATGCTGTTACAACTAATTGTGAATAGTATTGTACGTTACTAACCTAAACTGTCATAACATAATGCAAAACATAGGACGACAGGGAAGGCGGGTTCCAGCGGACCCACCTCTCCCACCTCAGTTGGCGAGTGCACCTGGCAGTAGTGCCCAGGCCTGACCCTCCTCCGGTGGCCCTGTGTCACCTGCGGGTGGAAGCGCTGCAGGGGATGGGGCTCGTCCCCCCTCTGCAAGCATGGCAGGAGGGAAACATCCACTCACCCTCCGTAGTGTCCGGACTGTGGTGCGTAGGGAGATCTGGCACGCTGTGCTTGGGCCCCTATGCCAGCTTGAGGCATGGGTGGCACAACTCACGGGTGTGCCTGCTGCCCGGCCTACATAGCTCCCAGCACAGCCCCATCCTGGGCAGTGAAGGCACAGTGGCAACTGCCCATGGGTGGGGATCTCAGTTCCACTGTTGCCATCTGTGGGCTCATGGGCTCGAGATATCCAAACATCCGTCCCCGTCAATTGTGTAACCCCCCCGCATGTGTCATACACCGCCCCTGTATGCGTCTTGTTTGTCTTGTCTGTTAACCTACCCAACCTACCTCCCCAGCTATACCGACTTCCTGTACCTGACATACCACTCTCACCTGAAAAAAAAAAAAAAAGGGCACTCTGTACCCACAAAAAAATTACGCCCCATACATAGCTGCCCATTTTGCACACATGTCTGATGGACATGTAAACTGTCAATTACAATTGGCTGTACAACAAGTATTATTGTTGTCCTTACACCTCTCTCAGGGGTGAAAGGTTTCAAATGTCACACCAAATTACAAACATATGCACAGCTGTTGCTGATGAAGAAATGGGCAGCTATGGGCCTTACCTACATCCCTCCTGCAAAACCCGAGCTTGCTTCCCTACTGTCCTACCCTCTTTGTGACCCCTTTTTCATCACTTTCCTATCTCCCCATTTTCTTTTCTTTCAAAGAAAATAGCGTGGGTGTGTACGAGAGTAAGCACTTTTAAGCAGTAGTAAGCAGGTGTGCGCGAAGCTAAGCGGCAGTGCGCATGCGTGACCTCTGCGCAAACCAGCGCTAACCCACTTACAACTGCTTAAAAGTGCCTTAGTCACTCTGAATGACAAGGCCTGTAGTATTCTCAGCAGCAAAATAAAATACCTCTCTCAGTCTCGAACCCAGGACCTTGGAAACACTAGTCTGCATGACTTACCACTAAGCAATGAGTGCTATACAAGAACATTGCGCTGAAAGAAATATATCATAAAATAGTAGGAATTAATTTAAAGGGAATATACAAGTCTAGCACACAAAGCATGTCATGTATATTTACTTTCAAATCTAGTGGATTTGTAAAATAGTACTGTGTGCTGAGAAACAGTCATGATAGTTGGTAACTACTAGGTAATAATGTCACAGTAGCATCTGGCAAGCCACACACATACTCAGAGCAGGATAAACACAGCCATAGTTGAATAGTTAAGAGTGCAGACATAGCAACTGTGACTGAGTTACAGGGATGTCCCTAATGTGAAAACAAATGTCAACTGTGCCCCACTGACACCCTGCCAAATGTACTAACAGTAGCTTACAGAACAACATGCATTGCAGTGTCTACAACACAGCCTGAAATATGAGAGACATACCAACCCTTACACTCACAGAACAGTGTCCACAGCAAACCAGCATGGTCCCCACCCTGATAATCTAAAAGGTTCACACCTACCTAACAGACCTTTTTATAGCACAGGCCTGTAATCACAGTGAGAACTGCAATCACTACACAACAGGCTGCATGCAATTAGTAAATGCTGGCTAACAATTGGTGCAGAGGCCATCACATGGACATGTGCAGATACCTACAAAAGCATCCTGTACTCCCAGTCTACACATGCAATACTGTCATTGCACCCGCTGGAGGTAGAGAGAGAGAGGGAGAGAGAGAGAGAGAGAGAGAGAGAGAAAAAAAAAAAAAAAAAAAAAGAAAGAAAGAAAGAAAGAGAAAGAAATAACAAACCGGAAACATCAAGGCAAAGAGGCAGACAGCAGGCCAAGCAACTGCAAGCCTACACAAACAGCTGCAACAAACACAGGTAATGTAAAGTACTACTATAATACTCTACATACTGTGAACCCTCCGGATGTGTTATTGGTCTGTATCTATGTATATGAGGATGTGCATAGGGACGGGGACATACTGAAACTGTCACTGAAGGCTCCACATACATATGTATGTGATGGTAGCTATATGCACATAGCAATGTAGGTTGTAGTGCAATGTACAAGTAGGTGGTACAGTAATGGGTGTTCAGCAGTGCGTTACTGTGTGTATACATATGTGGACCTAAAAGGAGTATATATATATATATATATATATATATATATATATATATATATATATATATATAACATGTGTATACATATCTATATCGAGATATGTATGTTTATATATATATATATATATATATATATATATATATATATATATATATATATATAATATGCATATGTGTATACATAGATAGAGAGGGATGTAGAAATACATAGACAGATATAGTTTCACAGTGGCATAGTATAGTACTAGGCTATCTGCAGACAGTGTATAGAATAGATTTAGAAACCTGCATCTGTATAGTAGTGACACAGTGAAGACCCCCCTACATAATAGCATTAGTGTACTGTGCCTCTGTCTAGTAGTGACACAGAGAAGACCCCTGCTGTAAACCTATGATCTCCCATCCACTTGTCAAGAATGCACATGAAGAGTGTCAGTGAGGGTCTCTGCCTAACATGAACTGGGATCCTGTTCCACAGTATGGGAATCCTCTTAGTGATGGATCTGTCCCTACAGTATGTCCTATTCATATGTGTGCTGAGGTTTAAATCCATAGCTGTCGTGCTTCTGATGGATTTTGATTGTATGAGGTGGAACATGTCCATCACTACCAGATTGGACATGGCCTACTACATCAGGCACAGATCATCCCTACGTAGGCAGTATGCCATTGAATAGAGCATGAGTTACGTTAGTCTGGCAGCATATGACAGTTGTTGCAGACCCTTGATCCACCCGGTGATGTACTCATGGGGTCCCCCTAGCTGTTGCAAGTGCCAGGTGAGGTACATACCAAATGGGGCATAGTACACACTCATGGGCCTGATAAGGGAGGAGTATAAGGGTACAATGACCCCTTTTGATGTGGATGTGAATCCCTTCATGATAAGGTGGGCAAGGTAGGAAGTCCATCCAACCACTTCGGCAACATGGGTGTCAAATGAGATATCAGCATTGCACAATGTCACTAGGTCTCCAATTACTTTTTCTGCACTCAGTGGGTTATTGTCTATGTGATAATATGTAGGTACCTTGTCCGTCCAAAAGGGTATGAGTATACATTACGTGGCATGCAGTGTCAGGCCATGACTCTGCCACCAGTTGTTGGTGTCCGTGAGACCTGTCAGTAGGATGTATGTGTCAGCAGGTGTATTGCCTATGGCCCCTAGTATGCAGTCATCTTTGAACATTGTCAGCCACTACCCTCCCATGTCTGCTTCCACATCTGAGAATGATATGCTGAACATGAGTAGTCCCAGGACAGAGCCCTGTGGGACACCACATGTGACTGGCTCTGAGTCTGACATGGCACCAATGAGGTTGACTATAGGGTTTCTATCCGTTAGCTGGTTTGCAACCCATCATGTGACATATGGATTTACATGTTAGCTGTTGATCATGTCTATGATGGCAGAGTGCGGTATTGTGTTGAATGCTGTAGGCAAGTCCAGGTAGGCTGTATGGACTGCTATGCCCTCAGCAATGGCTATAGTGATTGTTTTGAAAAGGTCAACCAGGTTCATAAGGCAGGATCTGCCCTCTACAAAGCCAAACCAGGTGGGATCAAGTGTCTAAGTCCCCAATGTCTCTGTGTATGGGTACCATAATGATCCTTTCCATAGTGTTGCAGACCAGGCTGGTTAAGCATATGGGGCAGTAGTTACTAGGGTCTGTAGAGGTGCCTCCTGTGTAGAGTGGGACTACTGTTGCTGTATGCCAGTGTCCAGGTACATATGCTGTAGTAAGGCTACGGCTGAATAGCATGTAATGTGCATGTGTAGCTCCTCTTGCAGTTCACGTAGCATGCAACCTGCAATACCGTTGGGTCCCATTGCTGCTGTGTTTACAGCTCCACTGAGGGTGGTTCCCAGCTGGACATCCAAGATGACAGGGAGGTTACAGTCAGCTGGGATAAGTAATTCCACATGTGTGGGTGAGGGAGTGTAGAAACCTGCACTGAACCTGTCTGCCAGACTGTTGGCATTATCTGTGTGTTCAGTGTAGCGTATGTCCCTGTGAACTAACTGTGAACACAACTGAGGGTTCCCACCCAGGTGTGTAACATAGCAGAGGAAGGCCTTGTGGTTATCTGTAGTGACCATAGCGATGTCCCTCTCATTGTTGGCTTTGCGTGTTTGAAGGACAAAACCCATCTGTCTACTACTGCTGATGAGAGATGCCGTAGCTCTATGGAAGTATGCTCTGCCATGCAGTAGCTACCATCTGTTGTTATACAAGTTGATCAATGCTGGGGTCCACCAGACAGGATGCCTGCCCTTGGTGGAGAGGGTCATGGTTCCGTTTGTGATTGCATGATCCATGCATTCTTGGAGATGTCTGTAGAAGCATATGTGAGGGTGTCTGCATTGTGGGAAGTGGATTACACTGGCCCAGTGGGCATTCAGGATACCAACTCAGTTATAAGACATGTAAAGTCGGCATGTGAGAGGTCTCCCACTGTAGTCTGTTGTGTTGTGGGGGAGGTGGGATATGTATATCCAGGGTGAGTAGTCTGTGGTCAGATGTGACTAGTGAGGGGTATCCTTCCAGTGTGTAGCACATTGTCCCCATGTTTGTGATGATCAGGTCTAGTATATTATCTCCTGTTGTGGGAGAGGTGACTAGCTGTTCCATTGCATTTGACATAGTGAATACCGGGAACCTTTGGGCTAGGGTGTTTGGGGTAGAATAATGCACCCAGTGTATGTTAGGGTAGTCGCACTATCCCAATATGATGGTGTGTGGTGGGGCATTCATATCCTCCAATGTCTACAGGAAGGCCGACTGTGGTCCTTGAGATCGGGAGGGTGGTCTGTAACATGCTACCAGTTGTATAGCAGGTTTGCCTACGGTTATCTGTACTTGGATGATCTGTGATGCTTCATGTGTTGCCACTAACCGGGAGGTGTGTGTGTCCTCCATGAATATGGACACACCCCCTCCCTTTCCGTTTTGTCCTGAGTCCTGGGGCCAAAATGCATGATACGGGGTATAGCCTGGTACTGCTGGTGTGCTCTCAGGAGCCTTGAACCAGGTTCTCACGTACTGCACAGACATCGAGATTAGTAGAATATGTATGTACAGATATATGTAATACACACATACAGAGACTTACACATATACAGATAGATCTGACAGACAACAGATATGACTGTATATGACTATCTCTCACTCTCTGTCCCACCCCCTCACACTCACACTCACCCTGTGTCTCTCTCTCACTCTCTCCCCCTCTCTCCCCACATCTATATGTATATATCTACATCTAGATATACATATGATATATACATATATACAAACAGATATATATCCATATACAGATATAAATATATCAATACATATATATATACATACATATATATATATATATATATATATATATATATATATATATATATATATATATATACATATATAGAATGTGTGAGGCACATGTGTGCAGATGTCTTGCTACAGGTACCTGGTGTCACAGGCATGGAGTGAACACCAATGTGGATACTGGAGTACCATACCCCATTCAAAAATACTGACACCAGTAACCACCACATATGTACATGCCTGCCCACCACTGCATGTGTCAGGGGGGAACAGGGTCAACAAGTGTACAATAGGCTCCACATCGATACACACAGTGGCACACTAGTCCTGTAATACCTGTACATGGAATGTGTCAGCGGACATGGTGTGTCAGCTATGGACATGTAGGTCACTGTACCCCTCCACACCCCACAATGTCCTACATGGTATGTACCTCCCATGACAGCTACAGATATGGTGAAGGACACAGACATATGCAAGTAACTGTGTCAATGCACTCAAACACCACAGAGCACACACAGACTACCTACATAGAGATTACCACTGCTGGATATACATAGTTCGGTCACACCCATGACAGTTGTCTCCCAACCATGGTAACACCTCCAACATCCACAACACAAATTACCTACGTCTGTCGTCCTTGTCACTGCAGTATAGAGCACATGGTGGAGGTACGGGACCCTACCCACAGATATGACATATCCTGTAGTAGACCACACAGAATTAAGAAGCAAGCCTCCCCATGAGTAGATGTCAGACATACCCCTGCTGAATGTTATGCTGATAGGTAATATGCCATATGAGTCACCCTGTGTAACTGTTTGTAAGGAGCAGGTACGATCATAACACATGTGTCACAAGGGGCAGGATAGCATAACAGTATGCTGCTGTAGGCCCAGGGCCAAAAGCACACTATCTACCTAGGACGCAATGCACACCCATTAACACATTGCAAATGGAATATGTGAGGTGGAATGAGTGTGCTAGTGACTGGGTGCATGTTGTGTACTGGTGTGATTGCTCACCATGACTGTCTGTCTGTCATGGTAGTATGTGTCCATGGTGTGAGGCCAGAGACAGGTGTGTGGGGTATTGCGATCAACACATACTACATTGCCATATGTTGTGCTGTGTTACCCTGTATGTCACTGTGGTGTAGGTAGGGTTATGGCAAGTAAGAGTAGTGTGCAGTACCAGTGCAATATGTAACGTGCATTGTGTGCAGTGCATCGGCTGATAATGTTCCCCATAAAGTACCTTGATTCAAACCCCCAGTGTGGGGTCGTGTATTGCACCTGAAACAGTGCGTTGACTGCTGCAGTATACTAGTCTGTTGTATGGAGTGTGCCAGGTACTGTTGCACAGTTGTCGGATGAGCACTGATATCTGGTCATGTACATGTGTATCCCCCAATAGACAGACAGATGCTATATATGGTGCCTAAGTTATATCACTGCAGTCAAGTATAATGTGTATTATGTGTGCTATAGTCTGCTGTAAGATATTGCTGACATATTTCCCTTCTCCTTTTCAGGGACATGGTTCACCAGCGGAACCCAGTCTACTCCGCTGCAGAAGAGGAGGAGATACACCAGAGCCTGGTGCGGGATTTCGCTGTACTCTTTTCCCGCACCAGCCAGAACCAGCAGGAGAGGGCTGCACTGTGGCAAGACCTGGTCCGTCGGGTAAATGACATAGGCACACATAACCAGACATATGAGCAGGTACGCCATCACTGCAGTGATTTAATTAGAAATGTCCGTCAGCGTGCATCGGATATCCACAGGCAGCAGCTTGCCACAGGTGGTGGGGTGGCTAGACATCCCCCCTCAACAGACTGGAGGGACTACTCCTGAGTGTTGTGGCTCCAGCACAGCAGCAACAACAACAGCATACATGTGTAATGATGGAGGCTGGAGCCACACAGCAGCAGGACACAGATCATGCAGGTAACATGCCATGTGTATAGTGACCATTCTGTACACTGTTAGGTTATGCATGTGTGGGATGTGTCCTCGATTTGTAGCTGTTATCTTGGTAATTATTGTGCATTAGTGATAACCTCATTATCTGCAGTACACCTGTGGAAGCTAACTGTTGCACTACTGAACTGTAACATGCCCACAGTATCAATGGCATAGTTGTGCCCACTGACGATGAATGTCTCTTTTCCGCAGGTCCCTCTGGTGTAACAGCAAGGCAGCCTATCCATGCTGGTGAGTGTGTAATACCATTACCTTCACTACTCTGTATACTAATAGTAATAATAGGCTGAAGCAGTAGTGCAATGTGTTTGATTGCAGGTGTGTTTGTGTCTGTGGGTTGATATTTCATATACTGAGGTGTGTGCATGTGCCCATGTGTGCATGTGTGCATGAGCCCATGTGTGCATGTGCCCATGTGTGCATGTGCCCATGTGCCCATGTGTGCATGTGTGCATGTGTGCATGTGCGCAAGTGTGCATGTGTGCATGGGTGCATGTGCCCATGTGTGCATGTGTGCATCAGTGGTGGCATTGTGTACACATTGTAAACTGTGTTTCCTGTCTTACTCCCACAGGTTCTGGTGCTGCTCTGGTGTCATGCAGCAGGGAACCTGAATCAGCTGCTGTGGATAGTGATGATGATACCTGTGTAATGGCACAGGTAGGTGTGCCAGGGTCTGTCATTGGTCAGCCAATTGACACTACACAGCTGTCGACCCCATCTATGCGCACAGTCATCCTGCCAATACATCCTTTGTCACCAATGCCCCTAGGTGATGGACAGGATATAGTGGGCATTGACCAGGGTAATGTGGTACCAGTGGCACATGCATCCCCACACTGCAGCCATGGCCAGGGCCCTGACACGGTACCGCACAGGCAGATATCCATGGGTTCTTGTGGGAGCATCCGTGGGCATACCGCCCCTGTTAGACGTGCCCACAGAGGTCTTTCAACCCCAGCTATGTTCCGAGCTGTAATGCAGACACAGTCACGTATGGAACGATACACCAGACAGGGTCTGAGGGAGCTGAGAGCATGTCGCACAGCCATGAGTGACAGTATGCGTGGTGTGCCTGTAGTAGACCACACAGAATTAAGAAGCAAGCCTCCCCATGAGTAGATGTCAGACATACCCCTGCTGAATGTTATGCTGATAGGTAATATGCCATATGAGTCACCCTGTGTAACTGTTTGTAAGGAGCAGGTACGATCATAACACGTGTCACAAGGGGCAGGATAGCATAACAGTATGCTGCTGTAGGCCCAGGGCCAAAAGCACACTACCTACCTAGGACGCAATGCACACCCATTAACACATTGCAAATGGAATATGTGAGGTGGAATGAGTGTGCTAGTGACTGGGTGCATGTTGTGTACTGGTGTGATTGCTCACCATGACTGTCTGTCATGGTAGTGTGTGTCCATGGTGTGAGGCCAGAGACAGGTGTGTGGGGTATTGTGATCAACACATACTACATTGCCATATGTTGTGCTGTGTTACCCTGTATGTCACTGTGGTGTAGGTAGGGTTATGGCAAGTAAGAGTAGTGTGCAGTACCAGTGCAATATGTAACGTGCATTGTGTGCAGTGCATCGGCTGATAATGTTCCCCATAAAGTACCTTGATTCAAACCCCCAGTGTGGGGTCGTGTATTGCACCTGAAACAGTGCGTTGACTGCTGCAGTATACTAGTCTGTTGTATGGAGTGTGCCAGGTACTGTTGCACAGTTGTCGGATGAGCACTGATATCTGGTCATGTACATGTGTATCCCCCAATAGACAGACAGATGCTATATATGGTGCCTAAGTTATATCACTGCAGTCAAGTATAATGTGTATTATGTGTGCTATAGTCTGCTGTAAGATATTGCTGACATATTTCCTTCTCCTTTTCAGGGACATGGTTCACCAGCGGAACCCAGTCTACTCCGCTGCAGAAGAGGAGGAGATACACAGAGCCTGGTGCGATTTCGCTGTACGCTTTGCCCGCACCAGCCAGAACCAGCAGGAGAGGGCTGCACTGTGGCAAGACCTGGTCCGTCGGGTAAATGACATAGGCACACATAACCAGACATATGAGCAGGTACGCCATCACTGCAGTGATTTAATTAGAAATGTCCGTCCAGCGTGCATCGGATATCCACAGGCAGCAACTTGCCACAGGTGGTGGGGTGGCTAGACATCCCCTCAACAGACTGGAGGGACTACTTCTGAGTGTTGTGGCTCCAGCACAGCAACAACAACAGCATACATGTAATGATGGAGGCTGGAGCCACACAGCAGCAGGACACAGATCATGCAGGTGACATGCCAAGTGTATAGTGACCATTCTGTACACTGTTAGGTTATGCATGTGTGGGATGTGTCCTCGATTTGTAGCTGTTATCTTGGTAATTATTGTGCATTAGTGATAACCTCATTATCTGCAGTACACCTGTGGAAGCTAACTGTTGCACTACTGAACTGTAACATGCCCACAGTATCAATGGCATAGTTGTGCCCACTGACGATGAATGTCTCTTTTCCGCAGGTCCCTTTGGTGTAACAGCAAGGCAGCCTATCCATGCTGGTGAGTGTGTAATACCATTACCTTCACTACTCTGTATACTAATAGTAATAATAGGCTGAAGCAGTAGTGCAATGTGTTTGATTGCAGGTGTGTTTGTGTCTGTGGGTTGATATCTCATATACTGAGGTGTGTGCATGTGCCCATGTGTGCATGTGTGCATGTGTGCATGTGCCCATGTGTGCATGTGCCCATGTGTGCATGTGTGTGCATGTGCCCATGTGTGCATGTGTGCATGTGCACAAGTGTGCATGTGTGCATGTGTGCATGTGCCCTTGTGTGCATGTGTGCATCAGTGGTGGCATTGTGTACACATTGTAAACTGTGTTTCCTGTCTTACTCCCACAGGTTCTGGTGCTGCTCTGGTGTCATGCAGCAGGGAACCTGAATCAGCTGCTGTGGATAGTGATGATGATACCTGTGTAATGGCACAGGTAGGTGTGCCAGGGTCTGTCATTGGTCAGCCAATTGACACTACACAGCTGTCGACCCCATCTATGTGCACAGTCATCCTGCCAATACATCCTTTGTCACCAATGTCCCTAGGTGATGGACAGGATATAGTGGGCATTGACCAGGGTAATGTGGTACCAGTGGCACATGCATCCCCACACTGCAGCCATGGCCAGGGCCCTGACACGGTACCGCACAGGCAGACATCCATGGGTTCTTGTGGGAGCATCCGTGGGCATACCGCCCCTGTTAGACGTGCCCACAGAGGTCTTTCAACCCCAGCTATGTTCCGAGCTGTAATGCAGACACAGTCACGTATGGAACGATACACCAGACAGGGTCTGAGGGAGCTGAGAGCATGTCGCACAGCCATGAGTGACAGTATGCGTGGTGTTGCAGCTGCCATCCGCAACTTCACCGAGGCCATTGACAGATGTTGGGGGGACACATTAGATCTGTTCCACAACTATATGTCCATGAGTCAGGGCAATGGTGGATGGTTGAGGCGTCGACGTGGCCGTATGCCAGCAACAGCAGCAGCTGGCAGCCGTCGTGGATGACAACAGGGCCGCGGCCGCTCACATAGTGCCAGCAGCAGCCCCAGCAATGCTGGGTCTGTGCTGTCATCGGACCGCCCCAGGAGACCACGTGCACGTGGTGCTGGACAGTTCCAACAGGGACCTGTCTCCAGTCAATGAACACCTGCTTCTGATGACAGTACCCAGTCTGGATTGGTACCTGATACGGTCCGTAGCACCCCTGCCAGGCACAGGTACCATGTCCATGGCCACAGACAGTGATCTGTATGTCCTGGCAAGTACAGTCTGCGGCTGTCCACAAACACCTGTATATGGCAGCCATGAGGTGGGACTGTGTGCATTAATACACACATGCAAAGTGATAACACCTAGGGCTACCGCATACATGCACACACTGCATCAACATTGCCCCATCTTGTACTGCTGTCCCTCACCAACACACACACACAGACATGTCAATTGGTTGTATCAGTGGCAGACTCAGGCATACCAGGTACACACCCTGTGCATATGATGAAACTGTGCCACCTCCTGCAATCTGTAAGATTGGTGCAGGAACAGGTTAACATGGTGCTGATGCACAGGGTGACTACATAGATGTATTGTAATAGTATGATGTTGACAACAGTACAGTGTAATTATAGCATTGTGGGTATATACCAGCATGCCTGATGCAGTTACAGTATGAATGTCATTGTATTGTTTTGTACACCCATACTAATTACCACAGTGTTCTGTCTGCACATCTTTGCATACTGGTGGTGAGGCTGTGATGGGATGGCCACCTACATAGGTAGCACAGGGGATACAACAATGTACATATTGATACTCAATGATGGCCATGTCAACTGCGAGTTGCATGCTGTCCACACACGACTCTGCAATGCAGATGTTTCAGGATGTTGATATCTGTGCAGTACTACACAGCAGGTTCAGGGCTCACAAGAGCATACTAGCACTACAAGGTCACACCTCATACCATGCTTAACAGCACCAAAACACAGAACTAACTATGACAGGAGGGAGAGTGTCCATACATGTCAAAGATACTGTGGTGCCAGGACAGGTAGCATACATCATACTACGTCTGGAACTGCTGAGTGAGGGCTCAGTGTCTGTTATTTGACATGTGTATTATTACAGGTATGAGCACTTGGGTATCAGGCCAGTTATTCAACATTACGAAGGTACGTGGTCTATACACTTGCGGTGGTTGCGGCTGGACCCAGCCCATCTGACCTGGGAATGTCTGGGTACTAGCTTAGAGTGCCTGCATATATGCACTGTTACATACTGGAAGTTGTACACCTTGTTTGTTGTAGCATAGTCTACGTACAGGCCTGCTGACTGTAGCTTTGTTTGTATGCATGTTTGCCTGTTATGTTCCTGAAACACTGATTCCACCTGTGGTGCAGGTATACAGTGCCTCTGTGGATCCCTAGTGACATCTGTGTTGCTTACTGTACTGATGTCCATGTGTCACTTGACAGAACGTCACTGTTTGACCTGTTTGCATGTAGCTTGCCTGTAACACATTGCATACGATGTACCTCACATTTGCTCAAGACAGCATTTATATATGCCAGCACTAACAATTCAGGAGCACTACACCCTCACATAGTCACCTTGAGTACCTTGTTCCCCATTGGCCCTATGTGCCGTTACTTAGTGTGGGAGTCACAATGCTATGGTAGCATGTGCAAAGGTCACCTGTCGATCTGCTCTCAGGTCCAGTTGGTGAATCTGTGAGTCATGTGGCAATGTTACAGCTGCCTCATGTACACAGACAACCCCCTCCTTTTCCCATACATGTACAACACATGTGAGAGATGCAACCACATAGCCAAGCTGAGGGCTAAGCTCTGTTTACACAGCACTGACATTCCCTGTCAGGTGGAGTGGGATACTACAGTGAATACAGTACCAGTCTCCCATAGACCTGCCACGACCACAATCCAAACACAGACACACACAGGTACATTATTGGGCTCTCAGAATAGCATCCTGCCTGAGCAGCTGACACCTGCACAGCAGACACACAAGCAAACATTATGCCAGAGCAGAGCACATGCGACACATAGCTCACAAAGCCTGTCTGCCAAATAGTGTCAGGCCATACGGCTAGTCACAATGCTATGGTAGAGGTGTATGAGGTACCTCTATTGACACATACACGGTGGTCCTGCTCCCAGGCTGAACAAGGTGATGGTCATGCTGAGCTGCCCGTCGGGCACTATGATCCACCACATAACACAAGCAAAGCAGTCACTCCAAGGCATGTAGCAGTATGACTCAGTCATTGTCTGTGCCAGTGTGTATGACCTCTGATGCACCTCCCTGGACTACATGTTAGGGGACATGGAGGGGCTCTCTGAAGTTGTGGCACAGGCTGGTATGACCCTGGCTTTGGGTAGCATCTCACCCTCACCATGAATGCTGCCACAATATGTAGACAGGTTCATCGGTTTCTGCACTTAACGTATCTTTCAGTGACATCCAAAGGGGATCCAATGCCTGTCAGTGTGGGATTACATGCTGGACATGCCACATTGCTTTGCTTGGGACAGCTTGCACCTGTCACCCATGGGCCATTGTATATTGGCAGAGGCTGTCGCTACACACATACTGCCTTTGTATGCAAGGCTGACATTACATAGCCACCTACACAGGTAGCACACGGGATGGGACACTAATAGCAATGCTACTCAACAGCAGCAGTGTAAACCTCAAGATGCATGCAGTGGAAACTGTCCTTAGCATCGGGTACAGCAATATCCATGCAGTAACAGACTCCTGGTACATGGCTCCCAGGTGCACACCATCAGTGCCAGGTCATTCCTGATACCATGCTTGTCATCCCCTACACATGCAACAAAACAGAACAGGGGGGATGTATCCAAAGGCACCTCAGATGCACACACCCCCAGGTTGGTGGCACTGCACAAAGCATCAGAGCCTCTCCATGTGCAACACACAGTGGGTTAGACTGCCTGCAGGTTCATAGCCTGGCACACACCACACTCCCATACCCAGGAAACACACTTGGCCTTCCTGACAACACTGGGAATATGACGGTCTCTACACACACCATTATATGGTTGTACTGTAACTACCCAAACATACAGTGTGAGCATTATTCTAGCTGCAAGACCCTATCTGAAGGTGTCTTATCATTCATTCCCTGCATTGCTATGGAACAACTTGTTACCATTCCCACAAGTGGTGACAACATGCTGCACCTGTTCATCACCAACATGTGGTCTATATGCTCCAGACCAATCATGTATCCCTTGCTGGTGGGATGACACCATCTACAACCCACACTGTATAGTCACATACCACATGCAGCCCCTGCACAGAACACCCCAGTCATACAGTTGTCTGATGCATATTCCATGTATTCACATGAGGCAGGCTTTGGACATGGGAACTCTTGCAGTTCACAAATACATATGTGTAGGTGGCACACACATACATCATGTGTGCATTGACATTACTGATATAATGTATGTCGTGCAATATTGGAAACAACACCCAACAGACATGGACAAACTGTGTGACAAAATTACAGATGGCATTTGTAGGATACAAACCCCTACCTAACTATGTTAGATCACTTGTGAGAGTCGCATTAGCAGAGAACGCTATTTGCATCACTGGGGGGAATGCTTTCTCCTGCTGTACTTATAGGGTGCTGACATCATCAGTGTTTCGACAGTGGAATATGCAGCATGTTTTGTGTAGTATAAGTTGCCAAAATGGACATTTCTCATACACATGGAATTGCACACACTACTCCCCCATACACAGTCACACACACACTGGGCACTTGCAGGATTCAAACTCCTACCTAACTATGTTATGACACTAGTGAGAGACGCATTAGCAGAGTGCACTATTTGCATTACTGGGGGGGATTGCTTTCTCCTGCTGTACTTATAGGGTGCTGACATCATCAGTGTTTCGACAGTGGAATATGCAGCATGTTTTGTGTAGTATAAGTTGCCAAAAGGGACATTTCTCATGCACATGGAATTGCACACACTACTCCCCCATACACAGTCACACACACACTGGGCACTTGCAGGATTCAAACCCTACCTAACTATGTTATGACACTTAGTAGCGGAGCACGCTATTCACATTACTGGGTATAATTTCTGCTCCTGACATATGTATAGTGTGCTGACATCATTATGGATGGAGAGGTATGTACATCTGTTACTATCCATCAGTAAAGGGGAGAGCATATCTATGCATTAACTTTGCACAGGCACAGTGGCCTACTGTACTGTGGAGGCAGATGCCAAATACACTGTGGATAGCCTTCTGTATTCCCTAGGGACAACGGTCAGATATTGCACTCTACGGCCATATGTTTACCTGTCAGATGCACGTATCTGTTGCTCATATACTGTTTGTGGGTCTTTATTGCCATAGCCTTCCCTATCTCTATAAACAATGTGTGTACTGTGGGAGATGTTTGCATATGAGTGGGATCCAGTACTTTACTTATGTCTCTGTTGTAACTTCACTGTGTGTACTGGGCAGATGTCTGTATTGTGAGAGGTTCCTGTGTTAACACATAGAAATGCCTGATATGTGTGTGCACCTGCTGAACTGTGACATGGCCTAAGTGTGTGAGCATGCCCAGTTCACAGTTTGTATGGCTTCTTGACTGCCACATCTCATTTATCTAAGTGTGCGAGCATGCCCAGTGTGCCCTTTCCTTATGTTTGGATCTGTGGACCACCACATTTCTGTTTGTGTATGGACGCCATCTATATATCACATGTACAGTTGAGTGTTGGACATCAGGTTGTGTTCTTACTGCCCAACCGCTGTGTGTCTGAACCTAACAGGCATTATGCTGTGCCTGCAGGGTCACCATGGGATAGTTTGCATACAGTTGTCATCATCCTTTCCTGCTGACCAAACAGTTGTATTGTTGTATAGTGTACTGGTGCAAAATTTTCACTGTGGTGGACAGTATAATCGGTTTCAGTCCTATCACTGCTTGTAATGTTTATAGTGAGCACACCAGACTGGTTGAGGGCCAGTTGTGCAGATATGACCATGTTGCATTTTGTTCAGATATGGACAACTTAGTACATGATTGTCCGACATTGTTAATGTATTCCACAACTTGTGTGGACAGTGACAAACAATGGCCATGTGCCCTACTCCATTTGTAATGCTAGTCAGAGAGTGTTTGTCCTTCAACACACATTTACTGGTGTTTGCCATGACATATGTCACGGTTAGTGTGTTGTGCCTCTTTCTACCCATGACATACAGGTGATATCCAGGGTACACCTGCCATCACCCATCCAGTCATCATGATTCCTCTGGATGACAGTCACTGAGGGACTCCCTGGATATCCTGTAGTGGGAGTTTAGTCGTGTGTGGAGTGAGCTTCTGGGTTGTGGACCAATCAGTACAGCATGTCCTGTTTATGTCTGTGTTGGGGTTCAGGCCTGTCAGCTGCACAGGTCACCAGCATTCAGTGTTTACATGGTGCCACATGTCCATTGATACCAGGTTGGTCATGGCTCTATACATCAGGCACAGTTCACCTCCAGCCAGGCAGTATGGCACTGTGTGGAGCTGCAGTTACTTTACTCAGGTGACACATGGCATCTGTTACAGCTCTGCAATCCTCCTGGTGGGATATTTGTGTGGTCATTCCAGTTGCTGCAGGTGTCTGCTACGGTACATCCCTGAAGGGCCATTGTATACAATTGTGAGGCTGCTGATGGATGACTGGGGAAGCACATTGACCTACCCTAACCAAGCTGTGCTTACCTTCATGATTAGGTGGGTATATGGTATGTTTCTGTAACCACTACAGACACATGGTTGTCACATGCAGGATATGTGTCACCTTGTGTCCCCAGGTCTCTTATTGCTTCTGAAGTACTTACTGGGTTAACACCTATGTGGTAATTTCTGGCCATGTACTGTGTTTCCACAGGGGTTGACTATACCCTATTCTGCATTTAGCTTGTTGACATGGCTGTGGCACCACTTGTGTGTTTCTATGTGTGCCTTTTGTAGGTTGCTTGTGTCAGCTGGAGGGTCCAATATGGTGGCCATTTTGTTGTCCTCTGCAAACCTGTTCAGACAGAGTCCTTCCATGTTGGCCTGTACCTATGTGACATATATAGCATAAAAGAGGGTTCCCAGGACCATGCCTTGTGGGATGCCAGTTGTACCTGATTTGCAGTCTGCCATGGCTACAGCATGTCTGCCAGGTCAGTTCTGTCCTTGAGCTGGTTTGCAACCCATCTACTTGCATAGGGGTTTATAGTTAGGCTGGTGAGCTTATCTGTACCGCCAACTAGGGCATTGTATGGAAGGGTTTAGCAAGGTCCAGATAGGCTGTGTGATGGACATTCCCCACATCACTGGGCTTGGTGCATGTTTCACATGAGTCAAACTTGTGTACGGGTCAGGAACTGCCCTATGACAGACAGACTGGGTAGGGTGCAATGTCTGTAGGTACCCACTCTCGTTATTCATTTGATCCATGATCATCCTCTACATTACTTTGCCAACCTAGATATTCGGGTTTGAGGGGTGATAGTTTGCAGTATCCACTCAGGCACCCCCTTTGTGGTGTGGGACCACTGTTGCTGTACACCGCTCTTTGGGTACATATCCTGTGGTAGGGCTGATAATGCACAGTAATGTTATTTGCTGTTGCATTCTTCTTACAGTACTTGTTGGACACAACCCAGGACACCATCTGGTACCATTGATGGTGTGTGCTGTGCTTTGTGGATGCTGGCTGTTACCTCAGCATCTGCAATGTCGGGGGGCCAGCACTCTCCTGGGATAGATATTTGGCAGTTAGGTGCTGGTGGGGAGTTTGCAAAGAATCTGTTAGGTAGGATGTTGGCAATGTGTGTGGGTTTGGTGTATTGTTTGTGATATTAGAGTGCTGAAGAGCATATCTGTGGATTACCACCATGGTTCCTACCATCAGGTAGGACAGCTGTGTAATAATCATTTGTGTCCTGCACAATTTGTATCATCATAGGTTCATAGGTTCATACTAGGCTATCTGCCCTGGCTTTGTTTGAGCACGGACAGACTGTGTGTGGGTCTCAACACCCCTTGCTATGTGCATATCATGTCCACGTAGGGTTTACTTTCCTAGATGTGACACAGGGATGGCCCCCAGTGTACACCTGCTATCTCCCATGCACTTCAACGGATTTCTCCTGTTGAGTTTGTGTGTGGAGCTCAGCCTATCATGGAGTGGGATTCTATTCCAGAGTGTCCTGAGCCTCTGAGTTATGGATCTGTCCCTCCAGCACATCCTAGTAATCTATGTGTAGAGGTTCAGATATCTCACGGTGGTGTGTCTGCTGGATTTGGGGTTTCTGCAGTGGAGCATGTCCATTCATTCTGGATTGGGCATGGCCTTGTACATCAGGCATACATCACCTCTGACTGTGCAGAATGCTTCTGAATTGGGCTGTGGTTTCTTCAGCCAGGCTGCAGATGTCCAATGTTTGGACCCTTTATCCTGTTGGTGAGGTACATTTGGGGTCTTTCTGACTGCTGCATGTATAAGGTAAGCTATATGTGGACTGGGGCATAGTTGTCACGTATGGGCCTGATAAGTGAAGGGTATGGGGGCACAGGGACCTCTGTAGCTCTACATGTGCATCCTTTCATATTAAGGTTGGCAATATAGCAGGTCTTCCTGGCTACCTTGGCAATGTGTGTGTCACATGACAGGTTACCATCCACTTGTGTCCCTAGGTCCATGACTACTTCTTCCATACATTATGGATTGTCACCTATGTCATACTTTGTGTGTGCCTTGTTTGGTATTTGTTGGGACATTCATACTCTGATGTGTCTTCAGGAAGGCTGGCTGGGGTACCTGGATTTGTGTGTGGGGTCTGTAGCAGGCTTCAAACAGGTACACAGTTTGAGACAGTGTTACTTGCCCATGGATAGTCCGTGCTGCTTCTTGCTGTGGTACCAACCTGAGGGTGTGGTTATTCTTGATAATTACTTGTAGCCACATCCCTATTGTCGTGTGTTCCATGTTTTGGAGCTGTAGAGCATGGTATGAGGCATAACCTGGTAGTATTAGGGTGCTCTTCTGGGCCTTGCCCAGGTTTCTGTTACAGAACATATATTACCACTCTCCATGCTGTGGTGGGTTTGGTCTGCATGCACCTTGCAGGTTAGACTTCTGGCATTGGGTAGCATTACGTCCAGGTTATTATCCCTTGTGCTACTTATGTTGGTGGGTTTGTGTTTCCAGACTTACCTATTCCAGGCACTGTGGGGGTGACAGCAGCCTTTGCCAGTATCTACACAGCCAGGTGTGCTGGGTGCGTGCCATCCCTAGCAGGTGGGGCATCATGTCTTCCTCGGCATGTCAACCCAGGCTGTCAGCCATGTGTTCCCCCTTGCTAATGGCAATACCTCAGCCAATTATTGTACTTGATCTTGTTGTTTTCATAGTGTGGCATCATGCTTGGTGAGGGTGAGATGTTAGGCTGGGTCTTCATGTTTGCATATTCTAGATGGTGTTACATTGCTTAACACATGGCAATCATGCCTCAGGTGGTGCTGCAGGGCTGCCTCTGTCGGATGCACATACTAGACTCCCTGTACATGTTTGAGAGCAGGTTATGTCATTTTAGGCATCCCTGTTACTATATGAGTGAGTCAGAGAGGGGTATCATTCCCAGGGTTCCTACTGAGCCAAGGTATGTGCTATGCATTGCCTCTTTGCCAAGGCCAGGGCATACTGGGCACACCTCCTTCTGCCTACTGGGGCAGGCTCAGGTTGTTCCTCCCCTGAGTCATGCTCTGCCTGTGATGGCCTTGGCAATGGTGGGGGGCTGTTTGGCCCGGCCCTATGCTGGTCCTGCTGCAACTGTTTTTGCAGGATCATATTATGTAGCATAGCACATACCATGACAGTTTGGGTACATGTAGTTGGTGAGTACTGCAAGGCTCCACCAGATATGTCCTGACACCGGAACCGTGACTTGAGCAGCCCAAACACACACTCTATTACATTACGTGTGTGTGTGTGTGTGTGTGTGCCTCATTATGGCGTTCCTGTTCAGGTGTGTGTGTGTTTCTGATGGGTGTCATCAGCCACAGCTCCAGTGCATAGCCAGCATCCCCCACTAGGTGTCTGTGTGGGATGTCCCCATTGGCAAATGTCTGGTACAGCTGCGTCAAATGCCAGATATGGGAATCATGGTAGCTCCCAGGGCAGCCAGCACACACATTCATTATTATGCCCTGGGCATCACACACGACCTGGCAGTTGATGGAGGGGAAGCCCTTGCAGTTAATGTAGGCCCTAACCCGCTCACCGGCTGGTGCTTTGATGCATATGTGCGTGCAGTCTATTGCACCCACTACCTCAGGGTATTCCGCTATTTGCTGGAAGAGACGCATATTGCTGGCCAATACCTCATGGGCATTGGGGAAATATACATGCTCACCGACATGTGCTGACATGGCATCCAGGAACTGGTGCAGTACCCTGGAGGCTGATGCCTGTGATATCCCCATCATATCACCAGTTGGTCTCTGGAAGGTACCTGTTGCTAGTATTCTTAGGCCAACACATACCTTGGTTTCCACTGGGATGGGTTCCCCTCTGTTGGTTCTGTGTGTGAGGCGTGGCCTGCACAGCTCGACAATTTGCTGCAGGAGGTCTCTGTCCACTCTATAGCGCTCCACTATCTCCAGCTCATGTAACCCCTGGTAGGTGACCCTGGGCCTGTACACTCTTCTCTGTCTCCTCACTGTGGGTTGTCTGGCAGCATTTCCATTGTCACCACCCTCAGCAAGTCTCCTATGTCTCCTTATAACAGCTATGGCAGCCCCTAGCATGTTTGGTCTCAGTGCAGCTTTTTCAGTTTTCACTTCTACTAGCTTACTCCTGTCTTGCTGTATCTCTTGAGAGAAACATACTGCAATGCTGTTTGCAGTGTTTTAAGTGCTGGGCTGGGCTTGTATTCTGCCTGTGTAATTGCCTGCTTCTAATTGTTTTCACCTGCTGCCTCTACAGGTATTCCCTGCTAGTTTCCTACTATTTCTCCTGCTTCCTCTTCCTCTCTGTTTCCTCAGGGGGGAGCAGCACGCATACCAGCGAAAACACGCTCACAGTGGCTACCACGCGCGCACACATGCTTACACGGACTAGATTCTGCTTATTCAGGTTAAAACGCATGCACACCAGCGCAAACAGGTATACAGATCTTTAAACAGGCTCCTACATGCTTACTCTGCCTTACACGCGCGCACTCTGTCTTACTCGCGCCTCCCAGCGCGCACACGCGTGCATGCACGTACAGCAAGAAACTTTGGTGTTGGCCTCAGTGTACACCTTCCATTTCTTGACTTTCCCATGCTTATCTGTTGACACTCCTCTTTTTCTGCTGTGTGATTGATATGTTTCACATACCACTTTGCTCCAATGAGCTTGCTTTCTTCCTGACATTCCCCCCTGTGATGTCACCTATCTCCTACTCTGTTACTCCCCCTTATCTAACTCTTACACTACACGGACTGTGCTCATTTGCTGTGTGACAGTGTGATTCACTATCCTACCATTCATTTACATAGGATTGCCTACTAATGCTTAGTTACATGTCTTACACTCAGCTTCCCCCCTTAGCAACCACTACACGGTGGCCATGTTATTTTTGGTCTGCTAGTCCCTGCATTGCAAATTCATGCATTACATAAAACCCACATTTGTGGGTTTCTAACCTTCATTTTTCAGTTTTATATAGCGCAGCCCATTTGCGCGGGGCTGCGCTGCGTTTAAACATCGCCGATCTCCAAAAAAAATATTTTTTTTTTCATGTTTGCATCGGTTTACCATGCCAATGGCCACATATTTGGCCATTGGCATGCTGTCTGTAACATTTGCACACTTTATTTGAAGCTGTCATGGCTCCATTGTGTTATTTGCAGTAACGTACTCAGTTGTCAACTGAGTACATTTCTGCAACTAACACGACACTTACACGGGCTGGTTTCAGCTTCGTGGATCACTAATCTACCTCATTTGCATGCCTTTCGGCTGTAAGTGGGGTGATTAGCATATCCACTCCCTGCCCATGTAAGAGTCGTTTTAGCTTTCTCTTACACGGGATTTCGGGCTGTTCCTGGATCGTGATGGCTGCATGGAGTCTTACACGGCTTTTAGACTCCATGCAAGCCATCGTGAATCCTGCCCATAATCTTATGAATGTATTTGGCATGCAGATATCACAAACAGTTCTCTATCATGCATTAACACAAGATAAGGTACATGTATATACACAGTTAAGTTTACGTTGCTGTGTATTTCACACTGTGCCTAGACACTTGTCATTATCTTGTGACATAAAACTGGGAATCGGGCTTAGCAACTCGAGCTGTCTCTGTAAAATGTTCAATCTTAGAATTGTTTAGAACAACCTCAGGAATGGAATAAGAGGTAGGAACACACTCTGGAATGTGAACAACATTTTGTTCACTCTGAGATCTAGAGTCTGTGTCACTGAAACAATGTTGTGATGATGATTCTTGTGCAGGAAGAAGATGCCTGCGATTTCTCCTGTACTACATGCCCTCAGATTCTACAAGGTAGGATCTCGGCTCAGCACATATACTTGTAACTTGACCAGTCCGGTCGAAATCTTTCGCCGTTTGTATTCTCACTGTCTCTCCTTCCCTCAAAGGATGAAGAAATCTGCTTGACTTGTCATAAGTGGACTTCTGGATAGAACGCTTCTTGAATAATTGAGCCTTGATGGTCTTATTGTTCTTAGCTTTAGGCCTCAACAAACTGGAACTAATAGGTAGCGTAGTTCTGATTTGTCTGGAAAGAAGTCTTTGAGCAGGTAAGCCAATAATATCATCATTGGGTATGTTTCCGAGATTAAGCAAATAAAAAAAAAACATTGGTATTGTCACGCTTTGACCTTTCAAGTAATTGCTTTGCACTCTGCACTGCACGTTCAGCTAGACCATTTGTCTGTGGATATTCAGGACTGCTAGTAACATGTACAAAGTCCCATTCTCTTGCAAGTTTCTGAAACAACTGACTAGTAAATTGAGTACCATTGTTAGAAATAACTTTGTGTGTGCTACCATGGACTGAGAAATGATGTTTCAGCTTAGTAATAACAGTAATGGATGTTAGATTAGGTAGTAGATGAGTCTCAAACCAATTTGAATGAGTCTACCAATACCAAGTAGTGCTGATTGTTCCACTCAAAGATATCAGTGACTACTGTTGACCAAGGTAGCTAAGGAATTGGATTTAGCTGAAGTGGTTCTCTTTGCAAATGCGGTCTAATACTATTGCATACTGAACAAGAAGAAAGTACTTTATCAATGTCTTTCAGTAATGAAGGGCACAATACTAATTCTCTCACTTGCCTCTTAGTGGATGCGGAACCTGGGTGAACACGATGCAAAATCTGGATGTACTCATGTTGTAAGGAAGCAGGAACAACAGTTGTAGGACCTTTGAAAATAATGCCATCTTCCATCAACATTTCATCTCTGTAAGGAAAATAGGTTTGCATTTCAGGTCGTACACTAGCTTGCTTTGATAGCCATCCAACATTAATGTTGTGATTGAGCGTTTGCAAAATTGGATCAGTCTTGGTGTGATCTTTCAACTCATCAAGCCTAGTGGTAGAAATATTATGTACTGCTATCACATCAAAGTCAATATTCTCTGCGTCAAGCTGTACCGTTGTATTCTTGGGTGATCTGAATAAAGTATCTGCCAGATGGAGTAGTTTGCCTTTCGTATAGACCATTTTGAAGTTGTACTTTTGCAATTTGAGCATCATTCTTTGTAATATTGCTGGAGCTGAATGCATAGGTTTCTTTAAAATAGTAACTAGAGGTTGGTGGCCAGTTTGAATTTGAATAGCTCGACCATAAATATAATCATGAAACTTGGAACATGCAAATAGTATTGCCAAAAGTTCTTTCTCAATTTGGGTAAATGTTCTAGATGCAAAGGTTACTCGTTTGCCCTCTTGAAGTATAACTGCACCAAGACCAAATTGTGAAGCATCACAGGAAAGAGTAACTGGTTTGTTTACATCATAGTTTCTTAATGTAAGTGGGGTGGCAATTTTCTGCATGAGATCTTCAAATGCCTTCTGGTGCTGTTTTAACCATGACCATGCAACATTTTTGCACGTTAGCTCTCTTAAAGGTGCTGCCAACTCACTGACGTTTGGTATAAAATTGCCTAAATTGTTGACCATGCCTAGGAAATGCTGTAGAGCTTGAACATTGTCTGGTGCTGACATCTCAAGAATAGCTGCTTGCTTGGTCGGGTCTGGTCTCAAGCCAGTACTGGTAAATAAATGACCTACATATGTAACTTCTGGAAGTCTGAATTTGCACTTCAGAGGATTGAGATTCAAGTTTACTTCACATGCTCTGTCTAGAACTTTCTTTAGGTTTCTGTCATGCTCTGCTTCACCATTGCCTCCAAATCAATAAATCATCTATTATTATGGCACAAGGATAACCCTGAAAAATTTGCTCCATTGCATGCTGAAAGACTTCACTTGAAGAATTTATTCCAAATGGCATCCTTAGAAATCTGTATCTGCCAAATGGAGTACCAAAAGTGGTCAGTAATGAGGATTTGTGATCAAGCATCACTTGCCAAAATGAACTCTTTGCATCCAACATAGAAAAAACAGTGGCTTTTGGTATTAAGGCTATGACCTCTTCAGCTGTGTGCATTGGATGATATGGTCTTTTCAATGCTTTGTTCAAATCTCTTGGGTCAATGCATATTCTGTTTTTGTCTGAGTCTTTTTTGTGAGGTGCTACCATAGACGATACCCATTCAGTTGGTTCTGCAACTGGATAAATTACATCTTGCTGCATCATTTTATCCAACTGAGCTTTAACTTTATCCTTCATAGCTATTGGAACTCTTCTTGCTGGTCTGACTACTGGACTGACCTCTGGGTCTAACTTCATTGACTACACTACTGGAAGTTTGCCCAACCTGTTATCAAAAACATCAGCATATTCTGAGAAAATGGCTTCAGAAAAAAATAGAACTAGGAGATGCACTTATATGATGAACATCTTTGGTAAAAGAAAGCAGATTCATTCTCAAACTAACTCTGAGACCCAATAAAGACTGTACTGGTCTTCTGATTACATAGAATAACAGGTTGTAGCAGTTCTAGGCCAAATATCATGAAGGCATCAATGAGCCTTCAGTGTGAATCTCTTCACCTCCATAAGCAACACGTTTTACACTACAGGCCACATTGGGTTGCTCATTAGTTCTCACTCTAGCAAATGTGTCTGCTGATATATCATTACACTTTGAACCAATGTTTTATTTAAGCTCTGTGGATTTACCATTGATTCGGACAGTACAGAACACTTCACTTTTTGCCAATAAATTCACTGCATCAGCTCTGTCACCAATTATTGATAAACCATCCACATAGAAAGTGGACTGCTGCATCTCTACTTGTTCAACCTGCTTTTCTGTGTGACCTTTCTTTACAACTGCCTGATTGCACTTGATTTGCAAACTTTTTAGAAATGTTTAAATTTTTTACATTTGTGACATTGCTGACTGAATACTAAGCATTTCTCTATTTTAGACTCATGATTTGCACCATAATTGCAACAGTTAAATATAAAGCTGGACTTGGGTTTTGCTGATTCATACTTGTACTGTACTGAGCATGCTCCTTTAACTGAACTTGTCTTAGAACTTGCAGGAAAACTATGTGGTTTCCTTGATGAGCCAGCTGGGGCCGTGGCTGCCATGTGCTTAGGCCTTCTTCTGTTTGCCACATGTTGCATGCTATCTACATTTGTTCTGGAGCTTGCTGATATCATGCTCTTGTCACTTGCAAGCATACTTGTATGTTTTTCTGTCACTTCATTGATTTAACAAATGTCTATTGCTTTACTCAACATTAAAATCACTGCCACAAAGCAAGACCTTTCTCACAGCAGCACTGTTAAAACCAGACACTAGCCTGTCTTTAATTAACTCTTTTAAATCAACAAACCAACATGTTTTAGCCTTGTTTCTCAGATCAGTTATATAAGCTGCAAAGGTTCCCCCTGGTTTCTGATCACTCGTGTAAAACAAATGCCTCTCTAATGTAATATTTGTCTGGGGGTTACACATTTCTCTGAGTTTGCGCATCAAACACTCGGGGTCTTCCCTTGACTCAGACTCTACAATACAACAGTTTTCACCTTCTCCGTCATATACTGCTGGTGCATACACAAATGAACACTCTATTTCTATGGTCTCTGACCCGGCTAGGTTTAGAAGAATGAATGGCTTGGTGCATGCATCTTTATCTGAATAAGCTGCTTGAATAAAAAATCTATTCTTGATCAGATATTCTCCAATTCTCTGCAATATTCTGATCAAATACAAGAGGGCAGGGCTTTCGAAATCCATCTGCCATATTAACATGTACCAGTGAAGGGCTTTGGAAATAAGCACAAACACATACATATACACATATGCCAGAAATTATGCCAGTACTTGTAACTTTGCCCAATAACACAAAGAGCCTCTGTATAGCTGAACTTTGCGAAATAAGTTTCTTCTGGGCACTGTAATACTCTTGAAATTACTGTATTGCACAAAATCACCTCTTATCAGTATAAGAAACAAATGAAATAACTACAGTTTCTAGGGCACCGTAATACTTTTTAAATTATTGTATTGCAAAAGTAATTTATCATCATTTTAAGAACACCTGAAATAACTGCACGATGCAAATGAACTGGGCAAGAGAAGCTCAGAATCAATGACATTTCGAAGTAATGGCACTTTGTGAATAAACTGTAAACAAACCACTGAAACTTCCCCAAAATGATGATACCTTTCTAGGTAATTCTTTAGAGTGCAGGGAACACTGTGTAATGGTGGCACTTTGCGAATAGACACATCCAGCACAACAAACTTTTCAAAATGGCTATACTTTGACTGCACTTCACAAAATAGTTGCACTTTGCACATAAATAACTCTTCAAAGTACATACACAGTAATAAGCACACACTGTAAGCACTTCAACGCACTTTGAGACACTTCGAATAACTCTAGTTGTGCCCTTGAGATAATACTAAGCAGAAATTATGCCATAACACAGCACTTTGTCAAAACATGCAGTCAACTTGCTTTATTTACACTTAATGTGCCCTTTTTGCCCTCATTATATTTGTTTTGCTCATTTAATCTCTTTTTATGCCCATTGTACTTTTCTTGTGCAAGTTTTACTCTAAACACACCCATTTTGCCTTAAACATACTTGTTTTGCCTTTAAACATGCTCATTTTACTTTTCTATTAATCGTTTTGTCAAACACGTTTACTTTAAACATTTCCCTTAGTTAATAAGCCTTTTATGCCTCCCGCTTTTTTAATAATGTGTTTTGTGCCCTTGTAATGCCCCATTTTGTCCTTTTTATGAAATAAGTCATTCATGCATATACTCATTACCTTTGATTCTTTTCTGGCTCTTTTTCTTGCTCGTTTCTCTTAGTTTACCTTCACTGTCATCTCTGCACCTCATGGCTCTGAATATTATTCTCTGCCATCCTGGTTCTGATACCATGTCACTCTCCTACTTTGGACATAATAGAAGAGTCTTCATGGGTTCTGTTCAAGCAGCTTTATTTTATACGAACACATCACAATAGAAGTTTACTGACTTTAACTTAAGTAACATATATACAAACTAACTGCTGCAATCATACATGCTTACTTCCTGGCTGTACTCTCAAAATGGCACTAGGAATGGCACTTGCCTGGCATTTGTACATGCATGCTCAGTCTTTGACATGCTTCTTAAAGACACAGCACACAGGAAATGCACTCCAATCTACACAAGGTATGGGGTTTTCTATCTCCCTTGCTTTCAGGTTCAGGAAAGAAAGCAGGGAGATGGATAGTTTGGCTTAAAGAAAAACTTGGAAACCACTTTAGGCTTAAAAGGAGGATTAGTTCTCATAGAAACTCTGTTCTTATGGAAAATGAGATAGGGTTGACTCACCATAAGAGCCTGCAACTTCGATGCCCTTCTTGCAGATGTCAGACCAATTAGTAAAACTGCTTTCTGTGCTAGGAACCTTGAGTCAGATAGATTAGCTGGTCCAAATGGAGAAAGTGTTAGCTTCTCTAACACAAATCTAAGATCCCAATAAGGAGCCACCATTTTTCTTGGAGACTTCTTGTGCAAAACCCCCTTCAAGAACATTTTGACATGAGGCCGCATTGAAAGAGGAGGATACAAGGGTAGACAAACTGAAATGGCTGATAAATGAACCTTGAGAGATGAATAAGAAGAGCTATAGAATACAAACTCACAGAAATATTGTAAAACCAGAGAAAAACTAGCCCTGAATGGGTGCTGTATATGCTGTTGGCACCAACTAGCAAATCTTTTTCCATTAGCTAATATACAATTTTCTTGTAGTAGGCTTTCTTGCATCCATTAGTACCTACTACACGTCCTCAGTAAACATGCGTCTAAAAGGAATTAAGATCCTATCATCCAGGCAGTTCTTTAATTGATGATTGGTGTCAGGGTGTATCAAACACCCCTGTTCTTATGTGACTAGATCTAGTCTGTGAGGAAGCTTGTGGTAATTGACCCTGGTTATTTCCAAAAGGAAGGAGAACCATGTTGCATGGGTGAGAAGGGAGTCACAGCTATAGAAATGTCTCCTCTATAGAAACCTGGCTTTACATCTTCCAGCTACTTCTCATCCCAAACAAACTAAACTCATGCTTTTTACTCATAAATATAGTGAAGAGCTAATAGATTAACTTATATCACCACTAACAACATCATATACCTCGGAGGGTTATCCCAGAGCAAACTACTTGGGTCATAACAGATGAAAAATTGAAGTCTGACTGTCCCATAGCTCATATTATGAAAAAGACTTACCAAAAACTAGGCAGCTTATATAGATCAAAAACTTACCTTAGTAATAGCAGCAAAAAAAAAAATATATATATATACACATATATATATATATATATATATATATATATATATATATATATACACACATACACAGATATATACATATATATATATATATATATTAAATGTAAACAAAACCACTCTAAGGATTAATGTGCCTGTAATGGTTAAGTCCAAAAAATAAGTAAAAGCAGTTATCATACAGGCACGAAAAAAGCCGGTCACCTTCAACCCAATGTCTCAGACAAGCACGAAAACAGCCGGTCACTTCCAGTGCAATATCTCAGCTACACAATTGCCAAAAAAGCATACAAAATTCAAAAATCAACGATAATCCAACCAAATGAATCAGGAACAGGTTTAATTCTGGAACCAGTGAGCACTTTCACCCGAAGGCTTTATCAAACTTTAACGCACACCCAAGAACTTTGCACATTTAAATACATGATAAAAACATCTGATAGGTCAGCACATTAGGGCGTCAACATAATGTTAAATCACACACTCTAACATTAATATCATTCAACCCACTTCAAAAACAAATGTTTCTATACTGAAACATATTTACACTAAAACATTTACTATCAATAGATAAAATTTACAATGCAAATACATATCTAAAAACACACTTAAACTAAAACAAAACCTAAGCTATGAAATAACTAATACATCAGTAAACCTAGAAACCTAGAATAACATGAGTGACAATGTTCAAGTGAATTGTTCAGTACAAAGTAATAATAGGAATAATCCGCATACTACAAAAAGTAGTGCTACAAGTATTTCTAATGTAATGAATGAAGTAGATGTTCCATTTAATATCTTGGCAGAGAGGATAGTGATGCCAGATGGAGCAGGAATGAATGAACCTTCTATTATAAACACCTCAGAAGGCATAAGGGATACTAGTAGTAGTGATATAGTTGTAGTTAATCCAGGTGTAGCCTTAGTGAATGCTCGACCAACTGTTGATGTTAATGCTACAGAAGATTTAAATGGAGGGGATGTAGTCAGGAGTAAGACCTCAATTACCAATAAACCGTCTTGTTCCTCTGGAAATATTGTTAAACAGGCCGTCCCTTTCCCCATAGCAGTGTCACAATATATGGGGAGACAGAGATCTCGGAGCAGGGGCAGATACAAAAGGAAGGGGTCTGGAGAAGAACCCTCGGGGCATACACTCAAGAAGATGTGGGAGAAGATGGAACATTGTTGATAATTAACCTTTCTAATAAGAACCTTGATAAATATGAGGAGGAAGTGCTGAACAAGGGATTAAGTTTTATTCCTTCATGTGATAGTGACATCACAGATTTGGTCCTAGATGTTAGGTTATTTGTAAGAAAAATACAGTTAAGAATGGAATATGGGTGTAGGACAGATGTGTTGGATGGAAGGGAGAGAGAGTTATTTCGCCCTAATAGTGTTTATAACCCTGTACTACACCCGCTTTTGGATACATTTTCAAGGTTAGTAGAGAACGAATTACATCAGTTTAATAATGATAGAAGCAATCAAAATAAATTCAGGTCCAAGAGTAATCTCACGTTTCTACAGAGGAGGGCCCTCAGGGCACTTTGTGATGATCAGTCGATAGTTATTAGGCCCTCTGACAAGGGTGGCCCCCTTGTGATAATGAATAGTACAGATTATATTTTGAGTATGGTAGAGATGCTTGGTAACAGTAGTTTTTATGGCAAGGTTAAGATGGATGAAATTGAGGTGAAAGTACTCCAGATTTATGAGGTACTGGATGATTTATTTAAGAGCAAAATTATTTCTGAAACACTTTACAAATATCTGAAAGTCACTAATCCACTTATTCCGAGTATACAAGGTCTCCCTAAGGTCCATAAGTCACTTGAGAATCCTCCCATGCGACCAATTGTAGCGGGGCAGGGATGGGTGAAGGAACCGTTTTCTATATATATAGAGCATTACTTAAGGCCCATAGTAGAGAATAATTTGTTTACCTTGAAGGATAGTAAGCAATTCTTAGTTGATCTTTATGAGTATATTACAGTTTTAGGTGATGATGAACACTACATCCTAGTTATACTGGACGTAGTGAGTCTCTTTACAGTTATACCTAATGAGGAAGGTGTGTTTAGGGTGCAGAGATATTTGAGGACACAGACTGACCTAGATGAAAAGGTTGTGGATTTAATTGCTTTATTTTTGGAAATTATACTCCAGAATAATATTTTTGTTTTTGGAGAAGAGATATATATTCAAAAAGATGGCATAGCTATGGGCACTTCGTGTGCCAATAGCTACGTCAATCTGGTTATGGCTGACTGGAAGCAGGAAATGCTACTAGTTAATGAGATGTTTTGTACATATGTTGGTTTCTATCGAAGGTTTGTTGACGACCTGTTTATGGTTTGGAGAGGTAATGAGTTGTTATTACAGGAATTTGTTAATAGTATGAATGAAATGACAACCTTTCTTAAATTCACATTGAATTATTCAAGTAGTAATATAGCATTCTTAGATGTTAGTCTGATTAGGTTGGAGAATGGCCTTCTGAATACATGTATTTATAGGAAACCATGTTATCGCAACACTATGCTACATCGGCATAGCATGCACCCTAGGTTTGTTTTTAACAATGTCCTCAAAGGACAACTAATGAGAGCATCAAGACTCAACCCGACAGCCTCAGGGTATACTCAAGAGATTTTTTATTTGAAAAGGAAGTTTCTGGATAGATGTTATTCAGAGGTTGACATAGACCGAAATATAGAAACAGTCCATTACCTTAGGAACAACAGAGCGAAGCCATATTTCTCAGAGAGGTATCAACAAGATGTAGGTAGTGTTTTGACAATGCAAGATGAATTGAGATTATCTTTATTTTTTACCAGGGATGTAAAAGAAATCGAAAACATTATAGGAAGGTACTGGGAGGTCCTTACTCTTGATGAGGAGATACAAGGGGTAGTGGGTCAGCACCCTAAATTTGTTTATAAGAATAAACCTAACTTGAGACGGAGGTTATGTTTTAGATCTCTTGTAAGGAAGACAGATCCCATAGGAGATGGGTATAATACACACCCATGTGGCCATTGCAATCAATGTAGATTTATAGATCCAGACATGGATTTTGTTCATCCGGTCACAAAAGTCAGGTTTGGATTTAAGACAAGAACTTGTTGTCAGAGTACATGTGTTGTGTATATGGCTAAATGCATCCCATGTGATGCATTCTATATTGGAAAAACATATAGATCACTAAGAGAACGCATACGTGATCACGTATACCATATACGATTAGGATCAACAAGTTATGCATTGGCCAAACATGTTATGGCTATGGGTCCTGACCACTACTTTGGTTTTAGAGCTATACAGGTTATCAAACCTACTATCAGAGGAGGTGATACAGATAATTTCCTACAAGAATCTGAGCTTAGATGGATCATCAGGCTTAGGGCAGATCGATCCCCTGGTCTCAATGATAAGATACAATTACAGCCCATCTTGCGAAAAAGGAGACTAATGAAACCTTTAGTCTGTTTCATTTGTTTTAAAACTAGTTAGGAGTTTAGTGATTGGACAATATATATTATTTAGGCTGTATATTTGTTTTAGTTATATTAAGGTTGAATGCTTTGGGTGTGTCACTTAATGCTTTTATGTATGCACTTGCACTTTCCTAGAACAATGTTGAGTTTTAATAAGGTTTCTAGGTTTACTGATGTATTAGTTATTTCAGAGCTTAGGCTTTGTTCTAGTTTAAGTGTTTTTAGATATGCATTTGTATTGTAAATTTTATCTATTGATAGTAAATGTTTTAGTGTAAATATGTTTCAGTATAGAAACATTTGTTTTTGAAGTGGGTTGAATGATATTAATGTTAGAGTGTGTGATTTAACATTATGTTGACGCCCTAATGTGCTGACCTATCAGATGTTTTTATCATGTATTTAAATGTGCAAAGTTCTTGAGTGTGCGTTAAAGTTTGATAAAGCCTTCGGGTGAAAGCGCTCACTGGTTCAAGAATTAAACCTGTTCCTGATTCATTTGGTTGGATTATCGTTGATTTTTGAATTTTGTATGCTTTTTTGGCAATTGTGTAGCTGAGATATTGCACTGGAAGTGACCAGCTGTTTTCGTGCTTGTCTGAGACATTGGGTTGAAGGTGACCGGCTTTTTTTCGTGCCTGTATGATAACTGCTTTTACTTATATATATATATATATATATATATATATATATATATATATATATATATATATATATATATGTATATATATATGTAGATATATATGGGTCCCCTTCAAAACATCTAAAACCCATAACATCTAATTTCATAACACTGAGACCTGAACATCTAAAACCGAAAACATCTAAAACCCACAACATCGAATTTCATAACATCTAACACTACAAATCACATGAAAATAACATCCTCTCCACATATAATGACACCAAACTACCAAACAAACTTTTTACTGTTTCTGCAGGGGGGCTTGATACAGTGGGATTAGGGAATTAACTTTTTCCCGCTGTAATGTGATCTTGGAGTTGATATATTTAATTTTTAGGGGGTGTTGGGGGCAGGGCCCCCCAGATGGAGGGTGCAGGGGGGCTTGCCCCCCTGCAGAAATGTAGTAAAAAGTGTGTCAAATTAAAGGGGTGGGAAGATAACTGGTCACCTTGGTTCACATGGCATAGGAATAGAGAAAAGAGGGAGAGAGCGAGGGAGGCATTACAGCAACAGTGACCATTAGGACATCTACAGTTATGGTAACTTCTTACCCAACTGTATTATGTCCTTCCTTAGATCACTGCTGTAGTATTTCAATACTTGTTGGTGATTCCCAAAGCTAATGGTTATTGTGGTTGATAGGATTGGAGATAGGAATGCTTGGTATGAGTTCGAATAGTATGGATCTAGGGAAGCTGGTCCTAGATCTGAAAAATGCATCCACTTTGTAATACTTAGTGAAAGTGTGTACTTAAGTTCAGGTGACAGCCTCAAGGATAGATCTGGAATCAATGTCTTTGAAGAAGGCATCAGAAGAGGAGACTGCTCTATTTGACTGAACTTTATCTCTAGTTGTCAGGGTCTTACTGTGGAAAGTGTAACAGAGGGAGATGGATTTGGAAATCCAGTTTGAGATAATCTGTTTGGAAACAGGACTTCCCAACTTAATCACCTGGAAGTAAATGAAGAGTTGGTAATAGATTCATAGGAGGTTACTAGGCTAATGACTGAAGAGCCCTTAAAATCCTAACCATTATTACCTGGATTAACCAGATCTTTGATAGCTAAGGCCTAGAGGATTGTTTAGGTTTGTCTGAATGCCTCTGAATATTTCTTTCTGAATTGTTTTCTGTTGTCCATGTAGAATCTTAGCTGCCTATGGACATTCAGGAAGCAGAGGAACCTCTCACCTCTGTTTTGTGATTTAGGGGGAAAAGGTGGCAAATAAATAGATTAGTTCAGTGGCAACTCATTTAGCACTTTGGGTGTAAAGGATGAATTAGCCCTTATGGAAACCTTTTCCCTAAGGAATCTTAATGGAAGATAAAGAAAGGTGGGATCGCCATTAGGGCTTACAATTCAGAAAGTCTTCTGGCAGAAGTGAGAGTGACAAGTACAACCATTTTCCACATATATTTTTTACAGAAGCGAAAGCTGCTAATTTAAAAAGTGGCAAAGTATTTTTTTCCAGAATAAAGTTTGAATCTTAGGGGGTGGCATAGGTTTTTTAGAGATGTTCAGGTGATGGATGCCTTTTAAATAGTTCTTGACATCATTTCTGAAGAATAACAGTGGAGCACAAAACAGTCAAACAGGAATAGTAGACAAGTAGGCCTTGATGGAGGAATAGGCCAGACCACTCTGAGTAATTGACACATAAGTGATGAAATAGTAGGTATACCCACACAACAGTGATACCATTTTGAAAATTGTTTCCACTTAGAGATGTAATGCATTCAAGTGGTAGGCTGTTTTGCCTCCTGGTGTACCTGAAGCACATCCTCGGAGAACTGATGTGTGAAAGTAATTAAGATTCTATCCAAGAGAGTCAGGCTGAGAGTCTGTGTGTTGTGATGAATCAGAGTTCCCTTGTTTTGTGTGAGTAAATTCCCTTTTTAGGGTAACTTGGAGTGATTTCCCCTGGCCAGATGGAATGGAATAGAATAGGGAACCAATGTTGCTGGGGCCAAAAGGACATCACTAGCACAATTTCAGGCTTGTCACTCTGGAGATTTAGGAGGGACCTTTGTGATCAGGAGGAAAGGGGGAATATGTAATTATTTATTTATTTATTGTTTTATTTATTTGTTTATTTATTTATATTTGTTTACCGGGAAATTCCGTCTGGACACATGTCCTTTTTCAGCAGAGGCCCGAGGAGAAAAGCTCCACGGACTTTACATGAGTAGAAACATTTGTGAGTAGGTTGACGCACATATAGTAAGGTAATAACATTTGATACATGGAAGTTATACAATAACAGTAAAAATCTTTCAAACTGAGGTTAAACAATCAAAAGTAATAATTTAATAATAATGTTAATTAACATGTAGTAAGGTGATATTTGATACATTTATCGTTGAGAGCAAATTGTAATTAAACAACTGAGACTGCCATAATTTTAAATAGAAAGGCAAAGAGATAAAAAATAGGATAGATAGAAGGTGGATTTATTTGGGATTTGGACATGGACAAAGCCAGTAAATCTTTAGGTGTGATTTAAGTGTAGTCTTAAAGTGACTGCTGGATGTTAGGGTAGTGATGGCATGGGGAATGTTATTCCAGAGCATGGTTATGGTCCAGGAAAAAGGGGCTTCTCCTGCTGAGGTTTTGGCTTTGGTGATTGGTAATGGAACTCCTACCCAGTTGAAAGGCATAGTTTCCATCCTCCAGGCCTGGTGACAAGGGATCCAGGAGGAGAACAATCCAAGTTGTCTACTCTGAATGGAGGCAAAAAGATCTATCTGAGGTGTACCCTGCTTGTGAACTAGGTCCAAAAAGATTTCTCTGGGTATTATCCATTTTATGAGGGTCTTCTGTAGATCTGATGAGGGAGTCTGTGAATACATTGTCCTCCAAAGGTATGTATAAACTGTCTGTAGGGAATGGGTTTCTTTTTATGACTACGTCCTATGCCATCAAAGCTAGCCTGCATATTTGGTAAGGTCCCCCCCCCTTTTATTGATGTACCACATGATAGAGATGTTGTCTGTAAAGACTTATGGGGGCATGGGCTCCAATGGTGAGAAAGCACCTGCATGGCTTGTTGAATGACTGTCATCTCCTTTCATTGATTTTTTTTCCTTGATCTCTTTGGGAGATCACTGTCTCTGACATCTTGTGGCTTGTCTACGCTCCTGAGGCCAGGCCAGATGGGTCTACACTGAGGTCCTGGATGGGTGTATGTGGGATGAAGGGAACATATCTACTTATCTGAACCTGAGAGGTCCACCATTGTGCTCCTTCTTCAGAAAGGGCAGGGAAGGACTTTGGAAGTCTAGAGGGTGACAGTGTCGGTAGTAAATGGACAAGCTGAGATGAAAAAACAAAGTTTTCAGGGATAAGGCCTGAATTAGAAGGTTGTCCAGGTATGGGATCCCTTGGGTTCTGTAAGACAATGGTGAGAGCTAGGTAATTTGTAAGGACTCTGCAAGCTGTAGACAATCCAACGGATAAAGCAGAGAACTGTAAGTGTGATGTAGAAACTGAAAACCTGAGAAATTTTACATTGACAAGGAGTATAGGCATGTGCAGGTATGAATCCTTCAGATCTAGAGAGACAAGCAAAGCTTGAGGAAATATTAAGGGAAGTCAGGTCTGTGGAAAGATCATCTTGCAAGATGGAACTTCTACAAAAGTGTTGAGGTATGACACATTCAGAATGGGCATCCATATTCCCTCTTTCTTGCTGACTATGGAAAGTTTTGAGTAGAAACATTTTCTGTGATTATAGAAAATAACTAGTTCTATACTGCCCTGGGGAAGAAGGTCCTAAACCAAGGGTGGGGGGATGAAGTGAGATTGATTTGCAGTGGAGAAGGTATTCACTTTTAAGAGAGGTGCTCCTTTCAAGATATTCTGTAACTGTTTTGTATGATGACAAGACCCATTTGTCTGTACTAATGGAGTCCCAGGTTGGGAGGAACAGACTGAGTCTTTGGGACAAATGGATTTGTGGACCAAGCTGTGAGGGGTAAGGTAGAAAACAGTCAGATAATAGTGTTTTTTTTTTCCTTGAAAACATACTTTTTTCAGGCTAAGATTCCTGCTGTGGTTTGTCCTGATATCATTACTTTTCTTGTTTTTTAACCTTCTGATGGGGCTTTTGTTCCTTACTGTGTTTGGAAGGATAATGTTTTTGGTATGTAAGGGATAATGTAAAAAATCTGATTGAAATTCTGCATGATTTTGTCTTTTTTTGCAGGGATTTAAAGAGTTCAGCAGCAGCAGGGCCAAATAAAAGTTCCTTATGAGGGGGGGGGGGGGTCCACTAGCCTTGGCCTTAACATTTTTAGGGAGGGACTGAAGGCAAAGTCAAGCCAAACTGCAGGTGTCCAATGGGTGGCTACAGTCCTGAAGAAAGCCATTGCAGAATCATAGCGACATTTAATGAATTGCCTGGCTATTTAGGTGGCATTGTTGAGCATAGACACAGCCTAGGATCTCAGTTTAGAATCTGCAAAATCAACATGAGTCATGTTTGGGTTTTCAAGAAAAGATAATAAATGCTTTTTCATTTATGTTTGATAGTTTAGGGTTCTAAATGCCAGGGTGGCAGAGGTAAAGACTTTTTTGCCTAACCTGTCCATGGCCCCTCTGTCTCTATCAAATGGCAGAACATTGGATGCAGGCAGGAGTTTGGTTGATTTTTCTGTAGTGAGATAGAAAACTGAGAGGTCTGATAGAGGATTATTGTACAAGAATTTCATCTCCTTTGAGATCTTGTAGGATCTATCTGGTTCTTTGGATGTTACTGGCTGTGAGTCTCGGTTAACAGATGTGGAGGAAAAAGCATGCAAGAAAGCTTGCAAGACAGGGGAACAACAGAAGGCTTCAGGGCCCCTACTTACAGAAAATCATAGTAGCATTCATGCACATCAGTGACCCATTTATTGTCCCACTGGAAGTGTTGCATCATCCTGACGGTTGCTTCACCAAAGGAAATCCCTTCAGGTGGAGCATCTGCTGACAGCATATCGTCATTACCTGAGGCCACTATTCCAGGGGATGTATTTGAGAGGAATAAGCCAGTGAGAATTCATCTGGATCTGATTCCTCATCCAGTTTCTCTGAAGAGGATTCAGGCTGCCTTTTCAAAGGAAGGGTGAAGGCAGTAGAAGGAGAAAAGAAAAAAGAAGGAGAATTGAAGGATAAGATGACTTTGTATAAGCCCCGAGAAAAATCTGGCCATTCTTTCTCATGGGACTTCTGCAGAAACATATTTGTTCTTTTTTTTTTCTTTTTCTTTTTCATTGAGGTGTCCATTATAATAAAGTGTGATGACATGGGACCTTGGTAGACCTTGTTAATGGAGCCAGGATGTATGCCCTCTGGTCCCCTTGGAAATAATCACACTGAGTTCCCCCATTTCTTTCCCTTAGCAGTAGGAGTTTCTATCTCATTGGACCTGTGAGCAAAAGATGATATACCAGCCTTTGTGGGGTCATAGCAATAGATTTCTAAGGATGACTCAGATGTACAGTGGATTTCTGTTGCATCTCGGCAGGAACATGCAAGTCAGACTGGCAGCCGAAGTCTCAAGTTTTAATTGTTTTGTGCTTCTTCTTCTTGAGTTCATTGAGAAAGTTCAGTGCTGAGGGTTCTGTCATCTTGCTAAGCATGAAGCTGTAGAGACACTAGGTCTCTAAACAGGTATTCGGGGAAGCTAACCTGATTCTATGAGTTTTAGTGATGAAAAACTGACAAATCTTACAGCACAGTAGCTATGCTCAGTCCCTAAGCAAAACAGATTCTGAAAGTGGAGGTCTTTGTAAGGGGCTTTCCTTCCATAGTAGCACTTGCACTTCCTTCTCTTACCTAACATAAATAAATGTTTAGTGAAAAAAAAGTGAAAAGAAGGTTCTCCAATGGGGCAGCAGTGGCAGCACAATGAGTCGGTACTCAAATTGACATCAGTGAAGCTTTTGCGTTTTGTTGGCCAGATGTCAGGTTATCCTTGGCCCAATAACCCAGAAGTATTGGAGTACTACCACAGTGATCTAAGGAAGGACATCAAGTACATTATTTGTAATGAGTATTAGCTAGACAACATCTACTAATACTTAGGAAGGCAGAAAACCTACAGTATTCATAAGGATTATTAGGTAGACAACATGTAATGTATGTAACACCAAAGAAAAGTTTCCAGTACAAACAGACTATTGATAAAAAAAAAGATTAATATTCACTTTTATGTATAGATTGGTTATATTAAAATGTAATGACAGAAATAAACTAATTTAGCAATTGTTTGAGTATGAGCCATAAGTAAGGCGTGCAGAGCAATGCAGGTACTATTACAAGCCATGAATAAACCATTGTAAATGTGAACAGATAGTACATAGGAAGGAACACGTTTCCTCTTGTAGTTAGTTACATTGTACTTTTGTTGTAGTTAGTTACTTTGTACTTTTGTTGTAGTTAGTTACTTTGTACTTTTGTTGTAGTTAGTTACTTTGTACTTTTGTTGAAAGACAAGATTTACCATTGTAAATGTCGTGGCTTGTAGGTTAACAGCATTTTATAAAGTGTATGAAATAAATGAGCGACTGATTTCTGATGTGTTTACAATGGCAAGTATTTGTTATGTTGTATAGAACTTTGTTCTAGAGTTGGCCAAATGAATTTCTCAACAGAGCATTCCAGTTAAAAATTTAAGTTTAAACAGTTCTGTGTGATTTATGTCATGAGCATAGGTTCCCACGATATGGGTGACAGTTTTAGCTTGATTTGGATGGTGTTATTTGAAACCATGGATTAGTAAGTAATTATCTATTTTTATAAGACAGACATTTAAGTGACTGAAGAAGGGAATAATGCTATGTTTTCTAGCATAACCTTGTATGAATTTTGCTGATTTTTTGATGTGTTTGTTTTCTGATGAGGCTAGCTAAAATGGCAGTGTGTGTGTGTGTGTGTGTGTGTGTGTGTGTGTGTGTGTGTGTGTGTGTGTGTGTGTGTGTGTATATATATATATATATATAAATTGATGAAAGTGATTTAGTGAAACTAGTTTAGCACTTACACGTTTACTGAGTTATCTTATTTTGTACAAGGATTTAAGTTCGACTGCACATTTTTTATGTTAGTTAATATGTGGTTCTTCATCCTAATAGCAGAGATTTTACAGTGTCATACAGGGATAGTAGATGGAGATGCTATTTCTGCAGATGTTGGCAAAATGCTGGCTATATAAATTACAACAAAAACGTGTCATGAGTTCAGTATTTCAATTGTTACTCTTCTGAAGTACTGTCCTTTAAGAAGTCTGATTGCCACAGCTTCATGTTGATATTTTTTACTTCTCATATGTATATCTAGTATATTTTTATGGGTGGTTGATAATGAACTTCTCCTGAAAGAAATCTTATTAAGAGCTATACAATGTAGCTATCACTTTTTGGTACTACATATTTTTATTTTTAGTATTAGGTTCCTGGAACTAGTGTTAGGTCCCCAATACAGAGTTCCTGGCATAGATTTTAAAACAGAAATGTATGAATCATTGTGTGATAAACTAGGCATATTTCAGTTTTTAGTAAGATATATGAAGCAGAATATGATGATATTTCCTGAAGCCTTTCTGAATAACTCAGGATGCCAAACCTGTAATTTTCTAGTAAGTAATCATTGTACTTTTTCAAGTTATTTCTGCTGCCTTGTTAAAATTTATTCAGAAGTGCTATTCAGTCAGAATAATTCATTTGTGCAAGCGTATATGTGGAAGTTTAGTATGTTGTGTTCCTTTGGTAACACACAGTTACCAGTGATCATATGTCAGGCCTGGATATTAGCATAACAAAGGCAAATGATGATGATCCCACCTACCCAATAAAGAAATGTAACTAACTAAATAAATTAATATTTAAATTAATGGGTTTGTATGTTCTGTTTTTATATCCATTGCTATTTCTGAAGCTAATCTTGATTTTATAATAATTTTGTTATGTCATGCCTATGCTCCAGAACAGATAAAAAATACAATGGTACATGCAAAACCAATAAAAATATGTCTAAGATGATTTTAGTTTTGTGTCCTTAAAATAAATCCAGCTGCTGACACTAGTATTTCAAAACTAAGCTGTTTATGAGGCAATATTAGCATTTTAGTCAATGTAAATTATAGAAAAAAATTGCAATATTACTTTTCACTAAAAGTAGCACAAGGTAAAAAATAAGAATTCTTTTTACCACAGATGTATTTGACCAGAGAAATCAATGTCACTGATAAAGAAAAAAATAAAAATCTATTTGTGCAAAAAGCACAGTAATATGAGAATACCAAGGTAAGGAACTGAAACAGATAGTATTTGAACAAGTCAGAAAAATATGGCACATAGTCAATAGTGAAGCCCATTATATACTTCCTTTGCATCACTGGAAGACAAGACTGTAAGAAAATACCCACAAGGACAAGAATGTAACTCACAATAGCATTTTCAGTCATCTTATACCAGTAAACTTAAATAAACCAAGAAATGTATCAGAAAAAAGATCAATGAAAATAGAATATCCTTTTCTGAAAAGAGTAAGATTTAAGTACACATAAATTTTATACAAGCATGCTTTTTTCTGGAAATATTAATATTTAAATAGAAATTATTATCAGTAACAATGGTATTAATTTATTTGCATCTCTTTAGATTTAAGTTTGTAAATTAGTAAAAAATGGACCTCGTAAATGTCTAATAAAAAATAATGTTTGCAGAGAGAAAAAGAAAGGGACAACAGAAGGCCTACTATTAATGAAAATATTAAAATACGTAATGAATATAGATTTAGCTAAAGATATGTTTTTAGAGCAAGTTTAAAATTTCATGATCATTATGGAATAATTTGTATTGAATGCATTTTATAAGACTGACTTATTCACCATGGACTCTGGCAAACATGAGAAATGAGCAGTAGTGGATAAGAAAATGTATAAAGTACTTGACTGTTTTTTACTGAGTGCAAAATTAATAAGACTGAAGCCTGATAAGGGCTATGATTTCAGAGGTGCTGTCTGTGAGTGTTACCCCCTTGGTTTAGCATTTGTACTATAGTATGTATTGTTCTAGATAAGCAGATAGTTAAGATAAAATTATGAACTATTTACTGACTGACATTAGATGTATCTTGTAGGACAGATCCATTTTTTTGACATAAAAATTAAAGTAGTTGGAAAAGTTAATGGAGTTAATGAAAGCTGGTTTCAGATGGAATAGAAGAAGAGCAAGTAGCAGGCACAGAGAGACAACCATGGATGACTGAGTCAGGCAGATGTGCTGGTATACACAGATAAGTTGGAAAGATGAATGGATGGACTTCGAGAAATGCTATACAACTTGTGATGGAGAGGGCTATGCAATATTAAAGGTATGGGAAATGACATACAAGGGAGTAGTGACATTGTGAACTGGGTGGGCTCCTTGAATGACTAATAGCTGTCACAGATTGCAACAGTCCTAGGCATCACGTACTTGGTGGCCAATAGCATAGGCTAATTGCTCCTCCAATGGACTAATGACTGGGCCCATCAGTCTAGCTACTCTCTACTACACTCCAGAGTGTGCTTCATGTTGCCAGTGCTCTCTGCCATCTGCTGATGTACCTCAGATTCGACCAGTCATAGCATTTCTTAACAAGTAACCACAGATGACACCACCAGTCCATATTATAAGAAGAGCCTTCACCACCACCTGAAAGGCCAAATACATACTACCACCAATGGATCCTTTGAACTTACAGCTGCAGCCAGGGAGGCTGATGTTGACTGAGGTGAATGTGTCTCGGGCCTTCCACAGCATCATGTGGACCTGCATATGGAGCAATGTGAAGAATAAGATAAGAAGCTACTCATATGACATGGACAGAGTGATACCCTGAAAGACCATGTAGACGTAGACATGTACTTCTGCCTTTTGCAGTTGATAGCCATATTTAAGCAACACTGCTCACCAGGTGTAAAACAAAAGAAGTAATACTTAACCTAGGTGGACAGCACACAATGAAGTGTGAAATAAATGACCAAAAAAGATAATTGCAATGCATTTCTGACTGCATCTGTTTAACCTCTGCTTCCCACAGTTAAAGAAGGTCAGGGAATGACTACTTCATGTCATAATAAAGGCTCATGCATTATATCGCAGTATCAGACAGCACCAATGTCAATTCAACCTAGGCATCAACATTTTAAGGTGGGAATCATACTGCCCCAGAAGATGCTTCTTAATGTATTTGTTCAGGAAAAGCATACCATGCATGATCCCTGCATTACAAACTGGTGAACAAAAGAATAGCCATTCTGAATGTCTGCTTGAGGACCAATAAGGTAGGCATGTGCACAGCGCTATATTTGACTGAATTGCATGCCACATAATGTAGCACTACACTGTGGCATAATGCTATATAAACTGCTTAACTGGGGATATGTTTAGATGTTGCACACTGTGTTAAACTATATATATTCAGCTTGCACCACTAGGTATGACTAGCATAATGTGCAAGATAAATAATTTTCAGGCATTGAAATAATCTAGCCTTAGTATCATACTTGCTGCATTTAGTGGCCTATGTTATGATTTAAAGTGCAGCTGTCATTTTGCACAAGGCTGATCTGAAGCATAGGAATGGAATATATTGCACTAGGCATGAATGATCTTTAGACGTAGACCATTAGAGAGAGAGAGAGAGAGAGAGAGAGAGAGAAAGAAGGAGGAATGAGCTACTGTTGCAGGTAAGGCATCTCTGCAATGCCTATGATGTCAGACAAGGGGATGGCATATAGCTGTTTATGAAGCTAGCATATATGGAAGAATGAACCTCATATGAGTATTCTATTTCAAATATGGCAAGTACCATGATGGCAGTGTAGCACACAAATACAAACACACTCACATGCACACACTTGTGTGAAAATGTGTAAGTAAAGAGACAAGGAGGTACCCTCACATACCACATGCAATACTACCACACAATCACAGGGAACTGTTGTTTTTCTCTATGGGGGATGTAGTTATCACAGGATATTGTATGGGATACCTAATTATTTCTAAAGACTATGAGACTTCTATAGCCCCTCACCAGGTTGCCTTAGCATATACAGTGACCTACATCATAAGTGCAGGCAGTTCCCTGGTAGAAATAAAGGGGATGGGGGCAAAAATGGTGAAGCAGAACACATGCAGCCACCAAATTACTTTGTTTTTAGATTTACAGGTGGATTCATGGGGTTGGTAATGCCTGGAGAAGTTCACTAGCTATAAAAAGTATGTGCTACAGCAGGCTGTACAAATGCATGAGAGGCTGTTACTGATCACAGGTGGTTCAGACAAGCAGATAAGAACCAGGTCAGGCAGGACGAAATGTAGGATGTAAATACCATAGGGGATCCTATTAAAACTGTACAGGAAACACAAATGAAGCTACAGGTATGCTTACTATGAAAAGCAAAAGGCTGGGGGCATCAGTCAAGTCCACAATAGAGTGTGGACCACCAACATTGTAGACGGAGAGTAAGGCATTTCTGGTGTCATTGACTGGACCCTCATAGCAGGCAGTGGTTTGAATGTGGGTGCAGGCAAGGCACCAACTACCGTGCACCCATAAGTGATGCACTAGGTTTTTTTTTTTTTCTGATACAACTATGATGTAATGTATATATATATATATATATATATATATATATATATATATATATATATATATATATATATCTATATATATATATATATATATATATATATATATATATATATATATATATATATATATATATATATACTAGAAGTGGCATGGCTATTACTGTTGACTGGCTGTACCTTTGTCATATAGGAACCTCCGATCTGCAAGCACAACATTATGCCTATCATAATATGTGTAATAGAGTACTGCATAGCAATGTTTAACATATGTCCCAGTGTGCATTACACAGGGGGATAGTAGAAACATAAGTTTGTGAACTGACACTGCTGTCACAATCTTATGTGTTAAGAAGTTCCACTTTTCGAGGGTCCAGTGCAGTGAGGCAAAAGAGGAATGATTCCAACAGGGCTGCTGTGAATAATAATGATGGTGGCATAAAGGTGGCATGGTCTAATGAAACATTGTCACTGTCTGCTGCAATATGGGAGGTGGCATGGTCTAATGAAACATTGACACCATCTGCTGCAATATGGGTGGTGAAACAGCCACATTAATTGATATAGAGGTCCTTGTTATCGTAGCACTTAGAGTTAACAGCATATGTACAAGTTGGAGACCCAGGTGCAAAGAGGAGCTATGAAAAGTAATAAGGAGCTGGCAAATAGGATCTGTTTCATGCAAGAAGACAAGTGGCAAATGTAAATGGGATCCATTACAATGATATGCTGGAGCTTATGATGTCACTGGTGAAGAATTGTGTCTCCATAAGTGTATCCTTCAATGCATTGTAACTATGATCCAGTCTGCAACCCCTGGTCTTGGGGTTCATGGCCATGGGCAAGTCTGGATACAAGGTGGACATGCACAGGGTGCCCTACATCAGAGGAGCATGAGTGCTACAGATGCTCTTTAGGTATTTCATGCTGCCACATAGCATGCCATCTTGGTAATTTTTGGGAACATTTCATAATTTAATTTCATAGTTTGTTACTGAGCTAGCAATCTGCAATTCCACTGAGGAGCCTAACCAATTTCCTAATTGCCCCAAAACACTCTCTCATTAAGAGCCTTGCTTAGAGTCACAAAGTAGGCAAATAAATGCTGAAAGAATTTCATCCTTTACTACAGGAAGCAGCTTGTTCACAATTTGTAGTTTTAATTTTTTGCAATAATCATCCAAGCTTTACCCATTCCTGAAAGTGTATGTACATCATCTGATAGTTAATCTCTATCCATGCCATAGGACAGACAAAGTCTCAAATCAGCTAGGCAACACAGTGAACACCAGAAACTGTCACAAAGTGGTACCCTGATCTTGTCGCTGGAGGACGTGTTCAACAGTCTCCTGGAGTACAAAACTACTGCATTCACCTCCCCTGTCAATACCCTTCATTTATTATTTACTTGCCTACCCTGTGTTCTTTGTGGGCTTGTTGATGTATGTTGTACAGTATGGCCAGACAATGCCCTGTACTACATAATCTCAGTGTTACAACATGCATCATATTACACTGTGCTGTCTGTGTCATGGGCCTCAGATGCAGATCAGATGCCGCCCCTTTGTCAGTGCTACAATGCATTACACCCACTGCTTCTTTGAGTGTGGCTCTACACTTTTATTTTATTCCATTATATTGGTCATTATCTTCACCATGTGTTTGCACTTGCAAACCAGGTGATCCTGTGGAAATTTCCCCTCATAGGAGCCATTGGTATAGAATGGACATGTGCCAACTATGTGTATCGTGAATTTTTCTTTGAGGAACACAGAGACATTGTAGATAAATCTATTGGCGTTATATCCATCCACAACCCATTTCCCCATTTTTGCACATGAGGTTGGGGTGTCACTTCAACAGTGACGATCATCTAGCACCAAGGTTTACATCACAGGGTGGTCAGCCTTGTCATAGTAGATCTTCCACACCGCACTCTCACATGCATTCCACCTACTGAATGTCTTTGGAATGTGGAAGGAAATCAGAGCACCTGGAGGAAACTCACGTGACCACAGGGAGGGTATGCAGAATCAGCACAGAAGGTACACCTCCAAGAATTGAACTGGGTAACCTCTCGCTTTTAAGCAACAATGCCATTTGCTATGCCACTCTGACTTACATATCACCTGGCAATTCAGAGATTTTCAGTCCTTCTGATTTGTATATTTCTTACTCTTTGAGCCACATAGGGCCGTAGCAGTAACATGGTTACAGTATTTGCTGCATAAGATCTCAGGAAATGCGCAATCTCATAAAAAGCACACGTTGTGTTGGTTCACTTCTCTGGTGTTCTTGGGAACAAGATATGTCCCTCTGCATGCAGTAGCATAATTTCAAGGAAGCAGTTAAATATTTTTGTAATCTAGAGATCTGTGATTTTGCCTAATGTGTCACCCACAGGTTGCTGCAAAGTGAGGGTGGGCAACTCTAGACATATTCTTTTGTTCAGATGACTAGGCATATCATGCATACGCATTGATTCTATTCAGGGTGGCATAGTTCAACTAAACTGGGTAATATATCCTATTAACTCTGAAGTGATCAACTATCTGCTGCTCTGTCAGATGATGCTATGTGATTCTGTGCCTTCATCATTTCCATTGGTAAGGGCAGCACTCTGTTGTCAGTGCTCGCTGATAAAAAAAAAAAAAAAGCACTAAAAGATACTGTTGAGCTATTGTTGCTACTTTGTCTAAGATAACACCTGCCCTATACTCGTGGGCCAGATTCCTAAAGAATTGTTGTCAATTTAAAACTCCCCTCACTCCTAAAGACCTGCTCTCAGTATAAGTGACTTACTTCATTGTAAGACCTATTTATAACTAGGCTTGCTACAGGTACCAGATTCCAAAACATCTGCTCTCAGTGTGACTTACTTCATTGCAAGGCCTGTCTATAAACAGTCTCACTACAGGGATCAGATTCCAAAATACCTGCTCACAGCCTGCAATCAGTGTAAGTAGTCACATACATTGGCAGCAAGTCTTTTGGAATTGGGGCCTGTACGTCATGACATTCAAAACGAATACATACAGATGTCCACTATCACCATTTTATAACTCTGAATTGACTTCATTTTTTTGAAAATGTTTTTTCATTCATACCTTAGAACAAAATTGATATACCTGATCTTTCACTTTAATTAATTATATTCACTTGGAAACATAATTTTGCATTTATATTTCACAAGCAGGGTGATAAATTGTTAGAAAACACCGATATTAAGAAAAAAAATGTTTTCAATACTTTTACGCACCATTTAGTTGGGATATTTGAGAAGGATCATGAGAAAGATTTACCAGGCATGCTAAACTATGCTGTCTTAAACTTTCAAATTAGTCCTACAATAAGAGTACTTTGCTGTCTTCTTTATGCCATGACCTTACTGTCAGAATCATGAAACCTGATAAAAGAGATGGGTTGCTGCTAGTGATAAAACTGACTACTCTGGAAAGATTTTTGAGATTTTACAGGATACAGACAATATATTCACATGTTAAGGAATGAAATAAACATTGCCTTTAGAAAATTTAATTTATTTTAGATGATGCTTTTATCAGAATTTCATCACCTTAGATTGGTATATTTTTTGTTAAATAAGATTCCAGTACTTCCAGCCCATTTCAGCATTTCTATGGCCCAGCAAAAATATCAATAACCCACCTTATATATTGATTGTGGCAGTCCAAGGATTGAAAACTTACCCACTTGCGTATTTATAGTTATAATGTTAAAAGACTCCCCTCTTTAGATCGAAGCACATATTAACAGATTCCAGGGATTTCTTAAGTAAATTTAATAAGCACAGTTATGATGATAAGTATAGTTTTTTTCGTGGCTGATGTAGTGGATTTATTCACCAGTATTCCACATGAGACTAGTTTGCATTTTTTTTCATTCAGCACTAGTAGAATTAGAAAATTTAGATGCAAAATCTATCAGATTTATTATAGAATTTATGGAATTTGTTTATTTAAAAATGTTATTTATTTTGAAGGCGAATATAACAGGCAACTAAAAGGGGTAGCAATAGTGGACAACCTGCGCCCAGAGACATATAAATCTTGTTATGCTTACCGAGGAAAAAATATCTCTTTACTATATAAATTGTTGGAACTTTTACTTTCATTATGTGGATATTTATATATATTTTCAACTTTTGGAAAGTTTTGGTGTTAGAAATAGCACTATTTATTGAATATGTTGAGAATAGCAATTTGTTTCGAGTTCACATTCAAGCATACTGCGGATAGGGATAATTATTTATATGTAACAATCTTTAGAAATGGCGGTTGTTATGATTCTACAGTTTATCGGAAGCCCATATTTTATAATACCTGTTTAACCTGTTCAGGTTGTCAGCCTTGGGTGTTAAAAAAAAAGAATATTACCAAGGGTCAACTTGTAAGGTTGACTACAGTGTGTTCAACTTATGATCTGTTTACTAAGGAGAAGGAGAAATTATCTGCAATGTTGCTAGAAAGAGGTTATCCCATTGTTTTGTTAACAAGATGGTTTTTGAGGTGGACACAGTGTGGGAAAAAACACACCATTGGTGGGTACTTAAGTTACTCCTAGGCAGGACCTGAGTAACACTACAATCTCAGTTAATAAGCAGGACAACAGGAATTTTATGATGGTAATGGTTTTAAAATACAGTAGTGGTTCCAGTCAAAGGATTTTATTAATAAAGATTGGAATTTTTTTTTAGAAACAAAGAGCGCATTTTTTTTTTGTTGTTGGAGGGCAGTGAAAATACTTTTGTTTTTAAAATGGACAAGAACTTGAACGGTATTAGAGAAAGTAAATACAAAAGTACTTAGAGATGTAATTCCTGCTGTCAGTGTTTTATATTTTAGACAAGGAACTTAGAGTACACCTTCTGAAAGGCAGTTGTTAAACTGCTGGAGTAATTTACCTCGCCAGCTGTTCTAACTGGAGTGAATTTTTATATAGGTAAAACAGAAAGACTCCTTCAAAAAAGAATTTATGAACATTATTATGACATCTCTTAAGAAAAATGTTAACAGTGCTTTATATAAACATTCTTAGAAATGTGTTGGTTTTTCAAAATTTTATTTTGGTATCATTCAAACAGTGTTACCTGATGAGAGAGGAGGACACTGGGAAATCACTATAGAATACAGAGAAGTGATGTGGCAATTGAAACTAGATGCTTCTATACCTCCAGGACTGAATGAATACATATCAGTTAATTCCATTTTAAAGATCAGGACGACAACAAAAAATGTAAGAGGATTTTTTTGATAATTCTGGGGTTTTTTTTGGCACACAAGCACACACACACATATATATAGAGAGAGAGACAGAGAGAAAGAGAGATAGATATATGTAGATATATATATATATATAGATATAGATATATACATGGGATACATAATAGATATAGATATATACATGGGATCTTGTCATTTTGTTGAACATCTGCATCTGTTTGGTTTGCAAGTGCAAGGGGGAATGCTTAATATTGAAGGTATGGACAGATGAATAGTCAAAATGCTGAGGAAATGTTTCACTGAGAAAGCTAAGTGGAGTTTGAGTGACTGAGTCCATTGTGTGTGTGTGTGTGTGTGTGTGTGTCTGTGTGTGTGTGTGTGTGTGTGTGTGTGTGTGTGTGTGTGTGTGTGTGTGTGTGTGTCATCAGAGTCATGGTTAGAGATGAGAATAGGTAAGGAGATAGGTGTATGTTTTTGTGAGACTATCAATATTTTAGGATTTGGGTAAGGGTTAGGTAAAAGGATGGAAGCAATGTTTTTCATGGATGTTTATGTGTCTAAGTATGTCTTGTGTAATGGTAGTGTTATGAGAAGGTTTTTATTAAGTTAAGTCATAGGGTTAGCGTCCATTGCTAAGGTGGTGCAGGGAGTCAGAGTACTGACAGGGGTTTAAAACATTCAATACAAAATTCAGAAATGGGCTTAGTCAATTAGCCTACCCCAGAAATGATACACTTACAAGGAATAGGTTCCACATTTTTTGTGAATTTTGTAGAGCACTGTCTCAGTTGGTAAGAACTGTAAGAAAATACATTGTTTACAACAATACTGGAACATCACTGCCCAGGATAAGTTTTTTGAAAAGTTGCTGCCTAATAAGTTATGCTTGTCCTATCATAGGGCAAGTAATCTAGCTAGTGTTCTGATAGGATTTAAAAGAAGTCCCAGACAAACTGAGAAGCTGACATACCTCTCATCACTGTCCAGATTTTTGCAGAATATACAGATTCTTGCCTCATATTTTTGGTTTGTTTTTCATAAAACGTGTGGTTTTCTGGCAAATCATTGAGGCTTTAAGTCACAAAAAATTGGCAAGCATTTGGGTTTCAGACTTTATATTTTTCATATTCTAGCAACTTTTTAAGCTTATAAGAGCAATATTTAAAAATTGTCCCTATTTGGGGCCTTTGCCCGCAATATTATTTTTGCCTTTGACCAGATTTCTTGTGCTAAGAGGTACAGATTTCCTGTGCTAAGAGGTTGGCAGGTATAAGCAGCAGACATTTTTTGTTAGGGTCACCAGCAAAGGATTATTTTCATGTCATCATTGTACCTATTGTAAAGTAGTCTTAAACCTGGCAATTTTACATCAGCTAATGTAGATAGAAAGTTTTAAACAAAAACATTTATTAAGTGCAGTACTGAATGGATAGTTTATATTGCAGTATGTTGTTATAGTGCTTTACACGTGGGACAAAACTTTACATCCCTTTAAACAGAGAGTATCATTGCATCTTTGTCAGATTAATTGCCATATGGCTGCACATTTAAATGCTAGGTTTTGTTTTATAGGACTTGACAAGCTGATTAATATGGGTCAGACTGTCACTAGTAGGCATGAGTTACATAATAAGACAGAAAAACAATGGATTATTACCATAGGGACATTGTTCCCACATGGGTTAAATGAATGTGTTTGCTTAATTAATTTTGTGTGTGTAAATATATATAATAAAAGTATTCTTGTTAGCTGAGATTTGATATTAAGGATTTACTCATGAAAATAATTATATATGCATATTCCTTAAATGATCCTAAGGGTGTGTTGTCTCTTTAAAAAATCCAGGGACAGGAAGTGATCACATTTGTTATTTATGCATTGCAAAAGTCATGTAGGATGAAACCGCTTCACGTTTTTGGAATAAATTTTTAATTTGTTGTGACCCTTCTTTCTGGACTTTCTTTCTGGACTAGTACATATATATGTTTAAATGGGGGGTGTATATTATAACATCGAAATCTACAAAGATCGAATGTTATAATATCGAACCCTAAACACTGAAATCTGCAAACATCGAACAGTCAGAATAGTGATTTTTTTTCCCTGGGAAAAAAATCACTATTCCGAGAAACATACACACAACACAAACACACACAAAAACCAGCAATTCACACACATACACTTAAAATCCTACACCTAAATCTAAACTAAACTTTACATACACTACTAGCTATCCACTTACCTTAACCCAACCCTCACCCTAAGGTCCGTCACTATCGCGCACTTACCTCACCCATGCCCTAACTCACCTAACCCGCCCCCTAACCCTAACCTACACACAATCGCATACTTACCTGAACCCGACCCATAACGTTCCAACATATTGAATGCTGAAAACAGCGAAGCCACAGCAATGGCCCACCAAATTCTTTCCCTGGGAAAGAATTCGGTGTCCTGCACCTTCGCTGTTTTCAGCGTTCCACAAAACTGGTTTGATATTATAACATTCAAACTTTATAAAATTCGATGTTATAATATAGACCCGTTTAAATGGTTCCCTATCAGATCGCCAAACTTTTAAAACTCTAAAGACCATATGGCTGAGACCATATGTCTGAAGGTTTTAAACTCCAAAAACTGTCTTTGGGATTGCAGTATAGCATGGAACCCAGGATTTGCCATTTTCCTCAATTTAGTGCTTTCTCGGAGTTGGTATATTTAAGTAGCAGGGGATGTGGGGAGCGCAGGGGGCACAAAAACGTACAGGTAAGTTGTTTTGTTTTATTTTCTTTGTTTTTCTTTTTTTCGTAATTTCAAAAATTCAGCCATATGGTCTCGGCCATATTGTCTTCGGAGTTTTGAAATTTTGGCGATCTGATAAGGATCCATTTAAATATATCCTGCAGGTCTTCATTACAGCAAGTTAAAGGCATTTCAAAGTGAAAACTCTGGCTTTTTTTTTGTTTTTTTCTTGATTTTGTCTAGGTGACTTTTTTACCCTTTAGTTGATATATCTATATCTATCTATATATATATATATATATATATATATATATATATATATATATATATATATATATATATATAGGTCTACTACGTTAGACCGACAGTCCACAATACCGACACCCACAGCATCGACACCACAAGAATGAAAGCTCATATGCCCGACAAACCACAATACCGACAGTTAACAAAACATTCGCTGTTCCACACAACACACATACAACACAAGCACACCAACAATCTAAAAACCTACACTACACCTTACACACAACTATCTATGCACTAACCTTAACCCAAACCCTAACCCTAAAGTCCCTCACTATCGCACACTTACCTTATCCACAGCCTCACCCTAACTCACTTAATCCACCCCTAACCCTCAAGTCCCTCACTATTGCACACTTACCTTACCCACACCATAACACGAAGTCCCTCACTATCGCACACTTACCTTACATGCACCCTAACCCTAAATCCCTCACTATCGCACACACACCTTACATGCACCCTAACCCTAAATCCCTCACTATCGCACACTTACCTAGTTGCGCTCACACATTTCCCGTGTCGGTGTTTTCACTGTTGGGATTCCGAGTTGTCAGTTATCTGCTCTGTCGGTCTTCTGGCGTTGGTGATGTTAGTGTCGATCTTCCGAGCTTTCATTCTAATGCAAGGAACCTATATATATATATATATATATATATATATATATATATATATATATATATATATATATATATATGTGTGTGTATATACACGTGTATATCTATATATGTATGTACACACACACACACATACACACACACACACACACACACACACACATATATATATATATATATATATATATATATATGTATATATATATATATATATATATATATATAAAATATGAATCCCCTTCAGAGGCTCAAAATTTCAAGACTTTGAACTTCAAAAGGCTGAGACCATAAGATCAAAGTTTTGAAACTTCGAACGTCTTGAATGAAGATTACCATGCAGCACAGAATGGGATATTTATTAGACTAGATAGAATGGGATTATATATGGGTCTACTTCTAAATTTTGAAGTTTTAAAACTTTGACTTTCTTATGGTCCGTGTGGGGTATTGTGTCAAATGCCTTGGCCAGGTCAAGGTAGGCAGTGTGAACCAGTTTGCCCTCATCCCTTTTTTTTGGTGACCTTTTGAAAGAAATCCACCAGTTGAGTAGGCATGATCTGCCCTTGATGAAACCAAACTGGATTGAGTCCAGTGTCTGGAGGTTTACTATATCATTACTGCTCATTGCCATGATAATTCTTTTCCATGGCTTTGCATATGAGACTAGTGAGACTTATGGCTCTGTAGTTTCCAGGGTTTGTAGATGGTCCACCTTTGTGCAAAGAGATGACCGTTACTGTTCTCTATTCATGAAGCACGAAGCCTGTTTGAAGGCTACAGTTAAATAGCATTTCCAGAGGGTCTGATAGATCAAGTTTCATGCTGCTTAAAAGGCATCCTGGGATATTGTATGGGCCCATTGATGCAGTGTTCTTGACTTTAGAGAGCATTAAGGACCTGTTCCCTGGTGAAAGCAGGGGGAGTTATATTTGATGGTAATTCCTGAGGGAAGGTTGAGAGGGAAGGAGGGTTTAAGATGGAGCCAAATTTGTCGGCCACTATGTTTGCTATATCTTCTGGCTCAGTATAGGTGGCTCCATTTACAATGAGCTGTGCATGCAATTGTGTATTGCCTTTGAGATTGCGGACATAGCTAAAGATTGCCTCGTAGTTGTCCTTGGCCTGGGAGGCAAACTTTACCTCAAATTTGGGTTTGGTAGATTTTATCTGTCTTCTGAGCTGTTTGTTCAGTTTGTTGAGTGTGCTTTTATCCTGCTTGGTATTGCAACTTCTAATCTTTGCCATGAATTTCTTCTTTCTGTTATATAGCCTATTGAGTCTGTGATTCCACCAGGGTGGCTTATTTTTGGAGTAAGTTCTGTACTTCTCCTTATGAGTACAGATGCCTCTGTGCAGTTAGTAAATGCTTGTATAGGGTTTCTGTGAATGCTTCTGTATAGGCCGTAGTGTTCCCAAGGCTTATGGGGGCTTGAATTTTGCCAGGTTATCAATTAATAGCAGGAAGTTAGTCTTAGAGTAGTTCCTGAATATTCCATGGTTATTTGGGGGTTCAGGTTTTATTTTTTTACTTCAGAAGAGACCAGTGTGTGGTCTGACATAACATTGGGGGTGTGCAACACTCTCCCATATTAGTGAGGTCCAGATCAAGTATGATTGCACCTTTGGCGGACGTATTGACAATCTGGTCCAGGGAGCTTGTGTTTACAAAACCTAGAAACTCTGTGCCTGTACGTTTGGTGATGTGTAGGATTCCCAGCTAATAGTGGGGAAACTAAAATCTCCCATGAAAATGGTATTGGGTTGGATGGTTAGTGTTTCTAATAAGTTTAAATACATGGTATGGGTTTCCTGGATCATAGAGACAGACCTATATCTTGCAAGGAAGTGGTATTGGATTTTGCCTATGGTGATTTGAACATAGAGAAACTTAAGTGCATTGTCCTGTTTGACCAGCCTTGAGGTATAATTATTTTTGATGTAAATCAAGACACCTTAGTCCCTGTATCATTAGTAGTTGATCTAAGTGTGTAGAAAGCATTATAAACTTTCACTATTGGTGTGCTCTCAGTGGCTTTAAACCATATCTCAGTGACTTGAGAAACATTAGCATTCTCTATGATGAAGAGAGTTTCTAGGGAGTGGAGTTTTTTGTTTAGACTTCTAGCACTGAGCAGTAATATTTTTAAATTTTTTTGGTTTTGATTTACTATGTTGGTAGCTCTTTCAGTCTGGCATTCCCTAAAACAGGCACTTTGGGGGCAGACAATGTTATAGCTAATATTTGGAAGCCTAGAGGGGAGAGGTACATATCATCCCTGGCAAAGCAACATGGTCTGTTGACCAGCTCCATCCATGCTGACAAATATCACACCCCTTTAGAATGACACCAGTAACTAAGCCAATAATTAAAGTCGGTCATCTTTTGTGCGTATTGTGGCATCATCCTTGGAGAAGGTAAAATGCTGCTCGGTGCCAGGCTCATGTCAGCCTGGCACACATATTCTGAGAGCTCCTTGATGTCTTTTCATATAGCCTAGGAAGGCCCATCTCTGGTCATTTATACCCACATGGTGACTATGACTAATTCCTGCTGGTACTTGTGGTCCAATGACCTCAGTGTGTGTGTGTGTAATGTAGTGGATCCTAGCCCCTGACAAGCAACAGACTGTGACTTTCTCCTTATTCAGCATGGTGACAGGGACATCACTGTGTCTCACAATGGAGTCTCCAATGGCCAGAATTCTGGATTGTATGTTGGCTTGCTTTATGTGCTTAGAAGTAGAGGCTCCATGAGATGTGTTTGTATGTATTGATGTGGGCAGTGTTTTGAAATAGAGTGTATTCAGGGCTGCTAAGGGTGTTTTTATGTGTACTTCATCTAGGAGGTCATTGGGGTTTAGGAAGGTTACATTTAAGTACTTCAGCATATGTTGGTCTATATGTCTGCTTTGTATTGTGTGTGATGGGTGCAGCTTGTGACATTAGGAGTACTTTTGCGTGAGAACTTTGCCTCCATTGACATTGTGTAAATATATCTCTGACATACCATATTAGTTTGTTTGACAATTGACCGGATTTCAGCAAGCATGAGGTAATTTCTACATTGCCTCAGGAAGCCCATATCCCCCAAGCTGGTAATGGAGATAGTGGGAAAGTTCATATCCATGGCAACAGACATTTTTTATTGATTAGACAGTTGGAGTGAGAATATAAAGCAATGTAAAGAGTATCTGGTTTGCAACTCTGGGGGCAGTGCTTGTCACTGCAAACTAGTTGTCCTGTGTGCAACTAGGCATTAGTGGAATTTCAATCATTCTTTTACAGGAAAAATGTCACTCAAGTTATCTATGTCTATACAGGGCACTACCAAACATTTAAGGGGAAAACTAATAAGTAGACCTGATGATTTATGGATGAGGTATTTAGGCAGATATTATAAAGTTAGAAACAAATCAAGCAGTACTTATTGAAAACAAATAATTAGCTTGTCAAGAATGTTGAAAAGAGATAAGCTGCATGAATATCTACTGCCTGGCTACTGCTAATGCTGGTCTCACCACAGCTTCTCTCTGCTGGGATACAATGCTCCTTTGCTTCTTCTCTCACCATAAGCAAAACCACAGTGAAAAACTTCTCAAAAGCGAACTTCTCACTTCTCAAAACCGAAGTGGAATCCTTCAAGGCCCCAGGGCCAGTGGAAACTACAGCCCAAACTACAGAATCCTATATAAATGCATTCTACGGACATCTCCAGGAATGCATGGATCATGCTATCCCAAACAAAACCAAGACCCAATCATCCAAAGGCAGGCGTCCAGTCTGGTGGACCCCTGCCATAAATAAACTGTACAACAGAAGAAGGAAGCTACTACATGATAGAGCAAAATCCCTAATAGGGAAGGCATCTCTGATCAGTAATAGCAAAAAATTACGATCCCTCATAAAATCCTCCAAGGCCAGCTTTGAGAGAAAAATTGCACAGGACACCAAAGACAATCATAAGGCTTTTTTCAGTTATGTTAGAAACCTGTGATGCAACTCCCAGACTTGTTCTGAGTTGATTCTAAACGACAAAAAATACACTGAACCCACAGACATCGCCAATATCCTGGCAGACAGGTTCAGTGCAAACTTCTCCCAAAAAGAGCAAGTATCTATCCCGGCAGAGGGCTGCCTCCCAAACATCTCAGATGCCCAGGTGAAGGCTGCCCTCTCCAAAGCAAAAAACACTGCTTCCATGGGACCAGATGGCATCCCAGGTTGCGTCCTACATGAACTACAAGAGGAACTAATCCCTCAAATAAAACAGCTATACAATCTCAGCCTCACTACAGGATATGTGCCCACAGAATGGCGTACAGCAACAGTGGTCCCGCTCCACAAAGGTGGAGCCTCTATGGACCCTGGAAACTATCGCCCCATAAGCCTGACTAGCTTAGTCTGCAAGGCTATGGAGAGGATCATCATGGAGCTCATAAACAAAGACATTGGGGACCTACAGACACTAGATCCTACCCAGTTCAGCTTTGTCAAGGGCAGATCCTGCCTTTTGAACCTGGTTGACTTCTTTGAAACAGTCACCAAAGCCATAGATGAAGGGAAGGTAGTCCACACAGCCTATCTGGACCTTGCAAAGGCATTTGACACAATACCCCACTCGGGCATCATAGATAAGCTATCCAGCTTAAATATAAACCCCTATGTCACAAGATGGGTCGCAAACTGGCTCAAAGACAGAACCCACAGAGTGAGAGTTGCTGGAGCCATGTCAGACTCGAAACTGGTCACAAGTGGCATCCCACAGGGTTCTGTCCTGGGACCACTCTTGTTCGGTGTATACTTTTCCGAGGTACAGGCAAACGTGGGAGGACTATGGCTCACCAAGTTCGCAGATGACTGCAAACTGGGTGCCATAATCAACTCTCCAGCTGACACAAACATCCTTCAAAAAGGTCTCACAGAGACAGATAACTGATGCCAGCGCCATGGTTTAAAGCTAAATGCCAAAAAATGTATAGTCATACCCTTTGGCAAAAACAATGTGCCCACAAATTACCACATAGGCAGAAACCCATTAAGTACAGAGAAAGTTATTAGGGACCTGGGGACCCAAGTTGATAGCAATCTCTCCTTTGAAAACCACATTGCCAAAGTGGTTAGAAAGACCTTCTACATAGCCCACCTCATCACGAAGGGTTTCACATCTAGATCAAGAGAGGTAATTGTGCCCCTTTATTCATCCCTCATCAGGCCCATCATAGAATACAATGCCCCTTTTGGGATGTACCTTACCCGACACCTGCAGCAATTAGAAAGACCCCAAAAGTATCTCACCAAGAAGATCAAGGGTCTCAAACAGATGCCATATGCTGCTCGGTTAAAAAAACTCCAGCTCTACTCAGTTGCATACCGCCTACTTCGAGGCGATCTATGCCTGACATACAAAGCTATGTCAAATCCAGAATTAATGGACATGATCCACCTCAGTAAATCTAAATCCCTTAGAGCCACACGCTCGAGGGACTTGAACCTCAGCACAGAAATAAATAGAACTTGCTGGAGGGACAGGTTCATAACCCAGAGGCTCCCTTTGCTCTGGAATAGAATTCCAGTTCATGTGAGGCAGAGCACCTCACTGAATCTCTTCAAGAAGAATCTCGATAAGTGGATGGGGGATCGTAGGTTTGTCCCAGGGATTACTCCCGTGTCACTATTAGACAGAGGCACAGTAAACTAAACCTTAAAAAGGGCACAGTATACTCAAATCAAGGGGTGGCGTAAGCCATACAGAATCGGGCTAGGCTTATAATTGCCCCAGAGCAGATAGCCTAGTATGAACCTATGAACCTATGAACCTATTAGCATCAATCCCAAGATGAGAAGCAGGCCACAGCCTGTTTGCTGATCCACAGTCTTGTCTCAGTTGAAGCAAGGGTCTATAGGCTTCTTGCAGCCTTTTTTTTTTTCTTGTAGATGCCTTGAATAGTAATCAGACCAATAAGGATTGTCAAGCACAGACACTTGCTGCCTAATCAGAAACAGTCAGGAATCAATGCACTCTGCTCCTTCTCTCACCAGGATCAAAATAGAAGCACAAATTCCAAGCTAATACCTATGAAGCAGTTATTAGGGTTTCTGGTGATCAGTAGTCTCCAGGAAATAATATCTCTGGGCGCATTCTCTCACCAGGAACAAAACAGAAGCACTAATTCCAAGATGACTACTGAGAGGCAGAATGTGTGCTCTCAATTAATTGCTGGCCTTGGAGTAGATGTTTTAGATTTTAAAGGTAAGATGGAAAAATGGGTTATTTCCTAAGAGCTTATTCACTAAGCAGCTAGACATGAATGATGGGTGACTAAGCTGTAACTATCTATGTGGGGAGCCACTCATTTTAAAACAGCAATATATATTGTATTCTGGTTCTATGGATTAGTGGGATAGCGAATAAATTTAAATAGTTGAAAGGGAGTGATTTTGCAAAATGATCATTTTGTGCTAATTCACAACAGCAAATGAAAGGGAAAGGGAAGGAGATACATACTGAAATTAACATAAGGGGCAGGGAACTAGAAAGACAGCTAAGTTTAAAAACACAACAGGGTCAGGGAAGTATGGTGGGAAAAACCTTAATTTCTGTGTGACTCACAAGAGGCACAGCTGTGTTCTCTTTGCTAGTTTAAATATGCAATTAAAAGCAGAATACAAGTAAAACACAGTGTAAAGAACACAAAGAAGAAGGCAATAAAGTAATACAAAATACAGGAAAGGAAAAGCAAATTAACCTTTTTCCACAGCAAGTTGTGGCAGAGTCTGAGTGAGCGTTACCAAAACTGGCATTTCTCTTAGATCAGTCCTCTTCTTATGTTATACACTCACTATATGAGATGCACCTATATATCTATTTCTATACATTTATCTTTACCTATATCTATATCTATATCTGTATTTATATCTATACATTCAAAATGCTAAAAAGTCCTCAATTATTCACTATGCTAGTACAAAGGAAAACATGTTATAAACCCTAAATGTGGGTCATTTGTATTAAAGACTGGATTACGAATAAACAAATAAAAAAACACATGGTATAAAATAAAATAAAATAAAATGGTTTAATTGTAGTGTACGCAGCTGCTACCTCCTCACTGTCCTTCAGAAGATATGCTCAACTAGGGATCAACTACCAGAGCTGGTGGTAGTTCATATGGATGCAAAAAATCCTGCACTTACCAAAAATAATTGCATAACATAATTTACAATTAAATGTAAATGTTATTCTTTACATTTTGCATATTTACAGAGTCACATACTTTCAACTTTTCTTTTATAAACCAGAGACTTTAATATATGCCTAAATTTTGTAATACAATTTAATTACTCATAATATGAGCCATTATCCATTTTTATTGAATAAAACTTTCCTGTTCTAGATTTCCATAGTTCACAGATAAGATAAAGCATATTGAAGTCCTCCATTTATATATTCAGTTCACTTTTCCTCCATACAATATCTGCAATAAATCTAATGTATATCTCATACTCCAATAATACTTTCTTTTACATTAATAGATTCTATAATTTTATTTGACTATCTCACATTCCAAGAACTGATTTTCACATTCTATTTCACCTTATGTATAAAACAAACTTTCAAACATTGTTTTATACATCAATAATGGTAATTTGTCTAATAATGATCTCCACAAATATAATGTGACATGCCACTACTTCCTTCTTTTATATAAGTTCTTAAAATTTCATTCAAAATTTCCAAAGGTGTTATAACATAAAATACTGCCATTATCTTATAGGATACTATTCTTCTACTTCCCCAAATTCCCCATTTCCAATTTTTGTAATAAAAATCAAATCTTATTTTGATATTAATTGATTATTTTTCAGTTTTGTTTATTCTTTTTAATCTTTTCAATTCTATCCCCAAATTATTTATATTTTTTCCATAAAACAAGTGACAAAATTCCATTTTTGTGATACTTATATTTTTTTGTTATCCAAAACAAGTGCAATCATTACAAATGCAGTTAGACTAATCAAGAACAATCTGCCATTTTACCTTTAACTTTTATCATTTTATTTGATATTTGTTTACTGGGGAGGCACAACTGGACTAGTAGCCCATTTTCACCAGAGGCCCGGGGAGAAAAGCTCCAAAATACAATTAACAAAATCACATTTTTTTACAAATTAGTTACACATTAGTTACAGAATAAATATTCATGCCTACAAATTACAGAATAGAATTATACAAAGATACATAAGATATATGTTGGTGTCTAGGCATTTCTAAAATTAGTACAAGATAGAAGGTGGATGGTAGAAATAAGGGTAATTTTCGAGGGGTTAATGAAATAAGAGAGGTAGCTTATTATTAGAGACATGGGTTTACAGAGAAGTGAGACTTTGAGATGAGGGAAGGAGTCAATCAAATTAATGGTACCATCAGCCTGGGGCTATGCATGAGCAGAGCCATTTGGTAGTTAAGTGTACCTTGAGAAGTTGTTTAAACTTGGATGGGTTATTGGTATTTTGGATATACTGATGGATGGCATTCCTGTCCCTGGATGTATGACTGGAGTAAAGAGAATCCCCAAAACTGTTATTAAATTTTGTGACTTTTAATAGGAATTTGTTGGAAGATCCATACAAACATCCTCATACTCAGACGTCATTCTAGCTGCTCTTATCATTTGATCTTTGACAATACTTATTTTTTTGATAAATAGAATGACAACTAGAAAACTCCAAATATGAATTGCTAAATGTAAGTTTTCTAAAAATATTACATCTAAAACATTTTTCTGTATGTCTACTGAAGGTGTCCAAAAACTATTATTAAAGGAGCTTATCTTGGTTTTCAGTAAACAATTATTTAAGATTAAATCCTTGCAAGTAGACAATGCTTACCTTAATAGATGTATTGAGTTACACATCATACCAAAGGGGTTGCATTTTTTCAACATACCTTTTGGATTAGACATTAATGAAGAAATTGTTGTTGAATTTTCTGTGTGTTTTGACAATTGTGGTATAGATTTTATGAAATATTTACTTAAGCACAATGACTCAAAAATAGGTTTGTTATTAAACGATGCAGAGAAAATTGATGGTAAAATAAGGGTTAATTTGTTATTTTCACAATGGGAAAGATTTTATAATAAGCAATTTGATATTGTTAGTCAAAAATGCATTAAGTTGCATGAAAGGAAGAATAAAAAGTTAAGTAGGGCTACTAATTGATATGAGGATAAAAATGTTTACTCTTGGAATAAAAATAAAGGGTGTTTAGGACTTCAGATACCCCGTGAGACTGCAAATATTGATTACAGACATTATCAAAAGGGGTACAATAACAAGGGGAATCATCAGAAGTATTTTGGACCTAAGAATCAAAGGCAAAGGAAATATAATTATCATTAAATTTTCAAGGACAGAATTACAGAAGACACACCCAATGCGGGTGGTGCCCAATGGATTCAGTGCAATGGGGTCACAATTACAATCATCAATATTACCAGAGCAGACCCACGGGGTTCAGATGGGACAAAATGAAGTGACTATAACCAACAAGTATGTGTATTCCTATAAGGGATTTCACATATATAATTATACTAGTCACAACACTGATCTAGAATATTTTTCACTGTTTAGTAAAGCAATGAAGTTCATTCCTACTAACTCTTTTTATTTGTTGGATACTTTAATTGAGACTACACTGTATTTTAGAAAGTTAAATTTAGCATTATATTTTAATAAAAATTAACTATTTTCAAGGCAGAATGACAATAAGCAATTTAGAAGGAAAAGTACTTTTAATCCCCCCTTACATCCTGTATTGGCAATTGTGGAAGATGCAATTTTGAAAGATTTTTATAATTTGCAAGTAGAGTATAATACTAATAGAATACATAAATTTAATCTAAGTAAGGATGAATATGATTTTTTTTTAAAATTGAGTAAGGATGGGACTATTAGGATTATGCAACCGGATAAGGGGGAAGAATAGTTCTATATGATAGTTTAAACTATTACTATGATATGTTGAATATTTTGTCTGATACAGATACATATTCTCTCATTTCCATTAATGAAATCAACATTGCTTATAAATGTGTTGACTCATATATTGAGGAGTACTTTACTGATGGTAGGATAGACAGGTTTGTTTATGTTTTTTTGAGAGTAGAAAAAACAACAATGGCCACTATTTTTGGAATTGCAAAAATACACATAAGAGTAGAAAGTCTGCCTTTTCACCCTATAGTCTCAGGGAATAAATCTAAAATGTACCCTTTGGAGTTGTTATAAATGCATGGTTGAAATCAATATACTCCAAGGTGGACAATTTATTAATGGATTCCTGGGACTTTTTAAATAAGTTTAGGTTAGAAATTTGAGATAAAGATTTGACTTTCCTGACGGTGGATGTAGTAGATTTATATACTTGTATTCCTAAAGAACAAGGTTTAGATATGTTCTATAACATTATTATCAAGTATTACGCTTTTAATAATGACAGAATTAACCTTATAAATTTATGAGTTTGGTTTTAGAAAATAATTTTATATTCTATGAGGGGAAATATTATAAACAGGTGAGGGGGTGTCTATGGGTGCATCATGTGCTCCCATCTTTGCAAATTTGGTCTTGTTGGATTGGGAGAACACCCATGTATTCAATTGCCCTTATAGAGAAAATATACACCTTTACCTTAGATTTTTAGATTATATATTTATTTTGTGAAAGGTATCAACCAGGACATAATAGGTTTTATGGATTATTTACATCAGACTATCCCCTTTTTAAAAGTTACATATGAGACTAGTTCTGAAGGTATTAGTTTTTTAGACACCTTCATTAGACATACAGAAAAAGGGTTTAGGTCTAATATTTTTAGAAAACCTACATTCAGCATTTCTTATTTGGAGTTTTCTAGCTGTCATTGTATTTATCAAAAAGGAAGCATTGCCAAAGGTCAAATGATAAGAGCAGCTAGAATAATGTCTAAGTATGGGGATGTTTGTATGGAGATAGAATTTATAGGCAAAAGGTTTTTGGAAAGAGGGTATCCAATCAAACTTATAGAGGAGATGAAAGAGCTAGTCATTTTACAATGTGGACACCATTATAAACCACACTTGGGTTCCCACTTAATACCCCAAAAGATAGGGTGGATATAGGGGGATTATGAAAGAGCCATCATTTTACAGTATGAAACACAACTTTGGAAAGTTAAGGCCATTTTTAAAAAGATTGGAATATGTTTAGAGTAAACCCAGTTATTTACAACACATTGGGTTTGTGTCCCACCTTTGTTTGCAAAATGAGGCCTAATTTTTAAGGTCAGTTTTGAAAGAATAAATAAAGTACAATCTGGAAACATGTATGAAGGTAGAAAGACTACTAAATGTGGGTTTTGTAACCAATGTTCGTATATATTGGAACTTGATGGGATAACATTAGATAATGTGAATAAAACTAAGGTATATTTTAAGGGGGGTAATTGCCAAAGCAAAAGGGTGGTTTATTTGGCTAAATGCCATAATTATGTGGCATTTTATGTTGGTAAAACTGACAGGGTGTTAAGATGCCAGACTTATGAACATTTATATGATATTACCATAGACATATATAGACATTTGGTATCACATGCTACATGTTCCACATTTCATTTTGATATCGTGGATCAGATTTACATTAATCCTGGGTGGTGATAAGAAACCCTGTTAGAAGAAAGAGAAAAGAGGTGGCAATTACAACTAAGTGCATCCAGGACTCCAGGTATCAATGACCATATTTCTATATTACTTATACTTAAAGGTCTCAGATGATTTGACAAAATTGTTATTATTCATTATCTTTATTATCATTATTCATTTTCATTTCTATGTTGAGACTTTTCAAATAATTTTTGTGAGTGTTTTTTAAATGTTTTTTAACATGTCACAAATTGGCTATATGAAATTGTATTTTTGGAAGCCATTGTGCTTTAAATTATTTGTATAATTTAAGTGTATAACATTTGCATGGATAACAAGGTTTTAATTGTTATTAATTAATTGGTTAATTAGTATGATTATATAAGACTGGGTAAGGTTTGTTACTGGTTTGGAAGAAGTTCACCGTGTTTGTGGACAAAAGCGCTAAATAAATTATTCTTTTTTTTACAGTGACAGTCCGTTATTACCAGCTTTTTGGGTACTTATGTTTTTTGAGTTGTTACTGCTTTGGCCAGTACCACACCATTTGGTTGCTTTCTTTTTAGTTTAGTGTGAGCGACAAGTAAAATTTTGGTATTGCTTGCTGAATAGATGAGAAAGGAAGATTTGAGATCAGTTGATTTTTTATTGTAAAAGAGCATTACTTTAGTTTTACTGGGATTGAGAATAAGTTGATATTTCAAGAGCCAAGACTTGATGGTTGAGTAGAATTGTTAGGTTATTTCTTGGAGGTGTGGAAGGGAGCGAGCAGCATAGATGAGTGTGGAGTCATCTGCGTATTGAATGATAGTGATGAGGTCGGTAGCAGTTTAGAGGTTGTTGGTGAAGATAGTGAAAAGGAGTCACCCTAGAAATGGACCTTGTGGGATGCCTTCTGTGACAGGTAATAAGGAGGATGGATCCCCTTGCCATTTGACCATTTGCTGCCAGTTAGATAGGTGGTTGTGAAACCATGACAGAGCTGTATGGTTTAGGTTAAGGGATGACATTGCATTGAGGAGTCTATGGTGGGAAACTGTATCAAATGGCTTGGCTATATCTAGGACCAAAGAGGAAACTTATTGTCTATTATTTCTGATTTGATTGATTGTATTGGCAAAACATATAAGGGTGGTTGTGGTACTATGACTGGTTTGGAATTCATGTTGGAAGTTGGTTAGTAGGTTATTGCTTAGAAGGTAATTCATGAGTTGTGAATGGTGACATTTTTCTAGAATTTTTAATAGTGGAGATAATATGACTATTGGTCTGTAGTTAGAGAGGTCTGTTGAGGTGCCACCTTTATGCAGAGGGATGATATAGGAAATTTTCCAGAGCTTGGAAATACATTGTTCTGTGATAGACCAGTTGATCAGAAGTGAGACGAGGTAAGAGATAGCATTGGCAGCTAGTCTGAGATAATCGGTTGGTAGTCGATCTGCTGCTAGAAATGCGGATTTTAGTTTGTTGAGTAATTTTTAGGATGCTGGCTTGGACATGTTTTAAGAAGAATGAACTGGTATTTGCTTCAGCTTCTATCAGAATGGACAGGGGTGTATTGTTGTTATTTTTGATTAATGATAGTATAGAATTGGTAAAATACATATTAAACTGTGTAGATATGCTGTCAGCAGTATTTGTTTTGAAGGGGGGTTGGAATTGAGGATTGGCCAGGTAGTATAAATTGTTTTATAGCACCCCAGAAGTTTGAGGATCATTTTGATGTTTTTGTTGATTTGCAGTATAGTAAGCTTTTTATCATTATTCATTTTTTTATTTGTTTCTTAGCTGTCATTAGTAGTCTAGGGTGGCTTGATTTTTGTTGTCCTGATATTGTATCTAGGCTTTGTCTCTCAGTTTGAGTAGCTGTTTGATACCTTTAGTTAACCATGGTGCATAGATTGATTTTACCTGGTTAAGTATGTTTAATACATTGTTGTTATTGTATGGCAGAATTTATTAGGAGATGTTTTAGTGTCACAGTGCTGGAGTGATATGAAAGTATTGTGGTAAACATTTTGTTTTGTTATGAACTTGCATTTTTTGGGGGGTAAAGACATTGCCTAAGTAGATAGGTAGGTAGAAGGTCACTAAGACTGTCAGGGAAGCAGCTTGCTAAATGGGGCATTGATGGCTTGTTGGTTAAAGTCCTGTCAAGTATTGACTGTCTGTTGCTGTGTTTGTCTGTTCTAGCTGGGGATTGTATTGTTTTGGTGTATCCATATAGGTTTATAAAGTTAGAGGGGTTATCTGTAGGAGTGATTTGAAAGTATCGGGATAAAAATATTTTTTGTAATGAACTTGCATTTTCTTTGGGGGGTAAAGACGTTGCCTAAGTAGATAGGTAGGTAAAAGGTCACTGAGACTGCCAGGGAAGCAGCTTGCTAAATGGGCCATTGATGGCTTGTTGGTTAAAGTCCTGTCAAGTATTGACTGCATGTTGCTGTGTTTGTCTGTTCTAGCTGGGGATTGTATTGTTTTGATGTATCCATATAGGTTTATAAAGTTAGAGGGGTTGTCTGAGGCACAGGTGAGCCAATCCATATTGAAGTTGTCCATTATTATGGTTTCTTGATTAAATGTAGAGGAAGACTAATGAAGGAATTTTTCAGTTATGCATAGGTTGTTGACGGGCAGGATGTAGATTGATATAATGATTGTATATTTTTGGGAATTAATTTCAACATGAGTAATTAATATTTCAGTGTTACTGAGTCCTGGCAGGTTTATTTCTAAGTATTCAAGTTTTAGTTTATTTTTATAGATTGCAGCTATACCTCCACTGTGTTTGTTCATTCTGTCAGGTCTATGGATGTTGTATCCTGGGATTAGAATTTCATTGTCAGTTATGTGAGATTTTAGCCATGTTTTGGTTATGACTGCTATGTCAGGGGAGTATAGGGAGAGGGAAGCAAGAAACTCATGCGTTTTGTCTGTAAGGCTTCTCAGATTCATATTGATAAGTTGAAGGTCAGACCCATTATGTGGAAGATTAGTGAAGATTTGGGAGTGTGTAGTAGGTGGAATGTATGGAGTTTGTTGTATGGGTTTAGGACCTGGGTTAGGCTGGATTTCTCCACTTAGTTGGAGGTGAGATATTTTATGTAGGAAGGGGTGTAATTGTTTGGGTGTCAGTCTATCATGTTTTCAGACTAGATAAGGAGTAGCTGATTGCTTTGCATATCTGTATGTAAAACATTTGGTTTTGGTGCAATTAAAGAGGCATTGAGCTATGGCGATGTTTGTATAAGTAGTGTAGGGAGGAGACAGAAAAGGGAGGGTGAGAGAGGATATTTCTGTGGTTAACTGATTGTGATACTGATAAAATGAAGGGCTAGAATTAGTAAAACGAGGAGAATAGTGCGAAGCAATAACATTGAGAGGATTTGTAGACGAGTTATTATTGGGTATGTGATGTGAATATAATATGTTGAACTGAGTGCTGGTGCGATGGGGGAACTAGATAGTGATATGATGAAGGGTAGGTTTCTAGTGAGGCATATATGAATTGCTAAGCAGTAGAGCAGGTGACTGGATAATTAGGTGCAGTATGTGTAGTATGGTTAAAAATAAATGTAGGAGTAGTGGGAGTGTGTGGGATTTGGGACTAGTGTAGGGGAGCCTAAGTGGAGCGAGGGTGAATGGAGTAGAACTTGGCCACACAAAAAAAGCCAAGCTATAAGCAGATAAAATTTAACTTAGCAGTTACCTTCCTGGAGGTATTCTTGTGTAAAGGACCTTTTTCAGTTACATTTTAATTAAAGTGTATGACAGTTATATGAGACTAATTCAGCTCACGTTGGCCACTAATTCTTATAATACACTTACTCATAAGGCTGGGATAGGGGAATATCGAGGGAAGAGAGGGGAAAGTACAACCTAACACCCTCACAAGTGTGCATGCCACTTAAACAGTTTGCTGCAGTTAATGCAGAGAGAAAAGAAACTTTGCAAGATCAGGATCTCCATCTCTAAAATCTACATTTGCTGTCCAGGTGATCCGTGTCTGTATAGCTAGCTTTTGTGGGTCCATATAGGTTTATAAAGTTAGAGGGGTTGTCTGAGGCACAGGTGAGCCAATCCATATTGAAGTTGTCCATTATTATGGTTTCTTGATTAAATGTAGAGGAAGACTAATGAAGGAATTTTTCAGTTATGCATAGGTTGTTGACGGGCAGGATGTAGATTGATATAATGATTGTATATTTTTGGGGATTAATTTCAACATGAGTAATTAATATTTCAGTGTTACTGAGTCCTGGCAGGTTTATTTCTAAGTATTCAAGTTTTAGTTTATTTTTATAGATTGCAGCTATACCTCCACTGTGTTTGTTCATTCTGTCAGGTCTATGGATGTTGTATCCTGGGATTAGAATTTCATTGTCAGTTATGTGAGATTTTAGCCATGTTTTGGTTATGACTGCTATGTCAGGGGAGTATAGGGAGAGGGAAGCAAGAAACTCATGCGTTTTGTCTGTAAGGCTTCTCAGATTCATATTGATAAGTTGAAGGTCAGACCCATTATGTGGAAGATTAGTGAAGATTTGGGAGTGTGTAGTAGGTGGAATGTATGGAGTTTGTTGTATGGGTTTAGGACCTGGGTTAGGCTGGATGTCTCCACTTAGTTGGAGGTGAGATATTTTATGTAGGAAGGGGTGTAATTGTTTGGGTGTCAGTCTATCATGTTTTCAGACTAGATAAGGAGTAGCTGATTGCTTTGCATATCTGTATGTAAAACATTTGGTTTTGGTGCAATTAAAGAGGCATTGAGCTATGGCGATGTTTGTATAAGTAGTGTAGGGAGGAGACAGAAAAGGGAGGGTGAGAGAGGATATTTCTGTGGTTAACTGATTGTGATACTGATAAAATGAAGGGCTAGAATTAGTAAAACGAGGGGAATAGTGCGAAGCAATAACATTGAGAGGATTTGTAGACGAGTTATTATTGGGTATGTGATGTGAATATAATATGTTGAACTGAGTGCTGGTGCGATGGGGGAACTAGATAGTGATATGATGAAGGGTAGGTTTCTAGTGAGGCATATATGAATTGCTAAGCAGTAGAGCAGGTGACTGGATAATTAGGTGCAGTAGGTGTAGTATGGTTAAAAATAAATGTAGGAGTAGTGGGAGTGTGTGGGATTTGGGACTAGTGTAGGGGAGCCTGAGTGGAGCGAGGGTGAATGGAGTAGAACTTGGCCACACAAAAAAAGCCAAGCTATAAGCAGATAAAATTTAACTTAACATTTACCTTCCTGGAGGTATTCTTGTGTAAAGGACCTTTTTCAGTTACATTTTAATTAAAGTGTATGACAGTTATATGAGACTAATTTAGCTCACGTTGGCCACTAATTCTTATAATACACTTACTCATAAGGCTGGGATAGGGGAATATCGAGGGAAGAGAGGGGAAAGTACAACCTAACACCCTCACAAGTGTGCATGCCACTTAAACAGTTTGCTGCAGTTAATGCAGAGAGAAAAGAAACTTTGCAAGATCAGGATCTCCATCTCTAAAATCTACATTTGCTGTCCAGGTGATCCGTGTCTGTATAGCTAGCTTTTGTGGGTCCAGAACACGTGCATAGAGGGAGTTTTCAGTAGATTAGATATCCAGCCTGAGTTAGGGAGGTACAGAGAGTGAAGTCAGACTGATAGGGTAACTGTTAAAAAAAGATTGTTGAGAAAGGAGGTTTAGATATTGGTTTGTGAGTGGCAGATAGTAGTACAGGTAGTGTAGACTGAGATGAGAATTACTGGGAGGGATAGGAAATGAGTAAAAACAGTTTCAATACATACATTTGAAAAAAAAAACAGTTGAAATGTAGGATTCACTAAATAATTAGCACAAGGAGCACACATATGTAAAAACATTATAGCTAAGATTCCTATCCTCATTTTTATGCTAACTGTTTGGAGCCTTTTTTCTGTACAATAACACTAAGTCGAAACAGTGGTTGTAGGCTACGTAAAAACACAGTTAAGCAAATGCTTAGCATGCAGTTATAATGATATGTAATCTTGCAAAACAGCACAATTGCATGTAAGTTAACAAAATGGTCTGTAGTGTAACTGACTATAGGAATTCTGATCAATACAGCATTTAACTTATAGTGACAGGTATAGCAAAGTGTGACGTGGCCCTTGCTAACAGAATAAAATACTTACACTTAAGTGTAACACCTTAAATTCATGTTTCAGTCATGTGAATTCACAAATTCATTTTTTCATGGAAAATGTCTCCTTTTATTGTAGTCAGACATGATCACCAAATGACTGCACACACCTTCTGCAGTAATTATTTTCTTTATTAACTGGAAGCATATATACTCCAGCTATATACCCCAATGTTCTTAAACTTCTGAATTCATCAAATAAGCATTCTTTTTAAAATGTAGGCTTAAATGTTTCTGGAATGCATTCTTTTTTTAACGTCATTAATTGATTCTTCCATTGTTCCATGACAAGCTGTCTCCTTTTAAATTTCACACCCATTGCCATAATTTCTGAGATAGAAAGAAACATCTCACCAAGCTTTAACCATATCACCAACACTGTGTTTCTTCCTTGTTTAAGCTTATTCCTGTTATATTTATAATCCCTACATTATCTGTAATTAATTCTGCCATGAAGCCTTTATTTATTGCTACCAGTGCTGTATCATCTATATATGACAATACCAAAGTTACTACAATTATGCCTTTAAGACAAAATCTTGCTATTTGCAGTCCACATTCAACTACCATTGCTATTGTATTCCTTGCTTAGGCATATAAAACTCTAGTTACAGGAAAATTACTTTCCATCGGAAGTCTATTTTAACTCTATTTTTTTCACATTGCCATTCATTTATGTGTATAGTTACATATCCCTTTTCATAAACAAGTTGTAGTAAATTCATCACTTCACCTTTCTCTGTATGTCTCCACAATATTCTCCTTGACTGCTTAGGCTGGATATTGGCAATGACTTTTTTATATCACCCACAAGCATTTGAAGTTATTCTTTATATTTACTACTACATATGATATTTTGTTCACTAATATTAACAGTTCCTGAATTTCTCTGTATCTATTGCAATATACTTTTTTCATACAGATTTCAATACTTCCTTAAATCTCTTTTGAAATATTTTTATAATAATTTTATAATCGTTAGTGTTCAGAGTAATTGGTCTGCAGTTTTTATTACATCATATTTTTTTATTTTTCAGTAAAACTCTTATTACCCTTTTATACACATTAATAACTTATTCTTCCATTTAATTGATAACATTAGCAAATAACTGTTTCTGCTGTTCATTCATGTCTTCATAAAATGTATAATCAGTTGCCTTTATTCTTGAAACTGTGTGCATTCATCTGTTTCAAATCATCCTCTAATTCTTGAACATTAACTTTGCAGTTTAACATACCCATTTGTTTATTGTTTTATTTATTTATTTTTATTTTATAATTCTCCTGTTCTTTGAGTTAGTGTGATCATGGAGTTGGCATATGTAAGCTTACGTGTATGAGGAGTCGGCCCCCATTTGAAGAGTGAAGGAGGCTGCCATAAAAATACCTGCATTTTGAATTTCACTGATTTTTGGTGGATTACAGTTTGGTGATCCTGATCATTGGTGGTTTGATATTCATTGACCCATAGTGAATACCCATGTAAGATGCCCTAGAGTCTAGATTCTGCAAAAAAAAAATATTTTCCCCATACTTTCTGTTTTTACATCCATATCCATATATATTCTGATATAAGCCGTGTTTCCACTAGTAATATTATGGCTGCATTTAATATTATGTACTATCATATAATACATAACCTTTTGGCATCAGTTATAATACTGTTCACATTTATGGACAGTATCCCAAAATTATTCTGCCCACTTCATCTTAAACTTTAGTGAATATTTGTTTTTCACTTTCTGATTTTTATACTTCACTTTTCTCCATCTGTTTCATTTCTTGTATGCTATTCCTCTTACTTATTCTCGGATGCATTATACTGAGCAGCTAACCTAGAGGTGTGGATATCCTTAATGAATATGGACACGCCTCCGCCTTTAGTGTTTTGGTCCAGGTTATGTAGCCAAAAGGTGTGGTATGAATTATAGCCTGATAATGCAGGGGTGCCCTTTGGAGCCTTGTACCAGGTTTCTGTCACAGCACAGATGTCGATGTTCTCCATTTTAAGGAGTGCCACAAGTGAATGCAAGAGTATCACTATTAGAGCTAACCAATAGCAATGGCTCACCCCCAAAGATATATGAACTTCTGAAGGAGAGAAATGTAGCTTTAGGGTAAGGACAAAGCAGTCCTAAGTGTAGCAAGAGGTAATTTGAGGAAGGGTATAAAGGAGTCTAAGAAGGAGTAGAGCAGAAAGGTGCAGAGCCATTTTGAAGACATGAAGGATGCAAGGAGACTATGGCAAGGCATACAGGAGATCACTGACTACAAAATCAGGTCAGCACAGTGTGAGGACAGGATTAAATTCCTGAACAGTTTGAACATTTTCTTTGGTAGATTTGAGGAAAGAAACAACAGGATGGCACTAAAACTATCCACTGATGAGAAGGATGCAGTACTCAGCCTCAGCACAGAGGAGGTAAGAAGAGAGCTAAGGAGAGTGAACCCTAGGAAGGCTGCTGGCCCATACAACATACTAGGCAAGGTGTCAAAAGGCTATGCTGATCAACTATGCACAGTGCTCAAGGAAATATTTAACACCTTTCTTGGTATGGCAAAAGTACCCTCATCCTACAAGGAAACTAACATCATCCCACTACCTAAACAAAACACTCCCTCCAGCCCTAATGACTACAGACCAGTAGCTTTAACATCCACTATTATGAAATGTTTTGAGTAGCTGATCAAAAGGCATCATTCATCATGCCTACCTACTGATTTTGACCATCTGCACTTTATCTACAGAGCTAGCCAAGCTACAGCTGATGCCATATCAGTAGCACTACACATCTCCCTTGAGCATTTAGTGGGCAAAGACAAATATTTGAGGATGCTGTAGATAGACTTCAGCTCTGCATTTAATATGGTGGTACCAATGCAGCTGATAAAAAAACGGCACTTTAGGAATCAGTAAACATCTCTGTAACTGGATCCTGGACTTCCTGATTGAGAGACCACAGAGGGTGTGTTTTGGTAAGAAGACAACAAAGTGCATCATGATTAAAACAGGGGTTCTACAGGGATGTGTTCTCAGTCCACTGTTAATCACCATCCTGACCCACAACTGCTATGCTAAGCACAAGTCCAACCATATCATCAAGGTTGCTGATGATACCTCAGTTGTGGGGCTCATCATAAAGGTGGATGAGAAGGCGTACAGAGAGGAGGTGGCATATCTGATCAGTTGGGAACAACCTTGACCTGAATGTAAGCAAGACCAAAGAGATTATCAACTTCAGGAAAAGGAGAACAAACCACACAGTGCTCAGGATCAATGGTGAGAGTATGGAGAGGGTTAAGAGTATGAAATTCCGTGTGTACATCTATCAGAGGATCTGTCATGGTTGGGAAACACCAGTCAACTGGTCAAGAAAGCACACCAATGCCTCCACAATTTAAGAAGGTTGAAAAATCTAAGCTTCCTCCTCATATTCTCGCCAACTTCTATAGACATGCAATAGAGAGCATCCTCACCTGCAACTTTATAGTGTGGTTTGGAAGCTGCATTTACAGAAAGGAAGACACTACAAAGAGTGGTGAGAGTTGCAGACAAGGTAACAGGTTCCAGTCTTCCATTGATACAACTTCTTCTTCTGCAAGAACCATCCAAAAGGCCATCAAAATAATACAGGGCAATACACATCCTGCGCATGGACTGTTTAAGCATCTTGCATCGGGCAGGAGATATTGCAGCATCAGCTCCAGGGCTACAAGATTCAATAACAGTTTTTACCCTACAGTGATTAGACTTCTGAACTCAGACACTAGTCCCAGGGGTCTGGACACATAATAAGTCAAATTTTATTTATTTGTGCAATATGTGCTTACATATATTCCAAATAAGTGCAATATTTATTTATTATATTCACAGCCAGTATTATTTAACCTGCCCAGTGCAATATTAGACACATAACTTAGACATTGTTCAATCTGTAGTGTGTTTTGTATTACTTTAAATAGGGTTATTAATTTAACTCAGGGGGAGGTATTCTTTTCATATATGAATTCTGGTAAATGTCTCTGCTCTTTCTTGTGTGTATTGGAAGTAGTATTGTATTTGTTAGTTATGCTTATTCCTCCACCTGTATGTGTTGTTTCACTTTCCTTTGTAATCTCAAGAATTGAGTTGATCCACAAAATTTCATTTAGGCTACATGTGTGTAGCTCTAAATGACAATAAAGTGTACTTTGAACTACTTATACCAACTCATATAAGCACAAACACGTGCACATTTCCTCATTAAAGAAACAAATTTAATCTTTGAGAATAACAGCTTCTTCAATCTTACACAAACATAAACACATGCGCACACAGACACACACACACACGCACACATGCACACACACACACACACACACACACACACACACACACACACACACACACACACACACACACACACACACACACACACACACACACACAGACTCGCAAACATACCCTGGGATTCAATAAGCACTTTTTACCGTGCAGGGCTGCTGAGCAATCCAGTAAACTACTTTTCTGATGTGCCCAAGCCAGCTTACAATATTCCTGCATGGACACCACTGCCATGGACTAATTACCTGATTTGCGGGTGAAAACCATGCAAATGAGGTGAATTAGTGATTCAGCAACTAGACAGGCATTCGTGCAAGAATAGCCGAATACATTTCTGCAAAAATTAAAACGGAGGCATGACAACTCAAATAAAAGCATGTCTTATAATCTTTAGGCATGCCAATGGCCAAATATATGGCCACTGGCATGGAAAAGTGTTTAATTTTTATAAAAATAAAAGTTATTTTTTGGGGCGATCTCAGCCGTTTAAGCATAGGGAAGTGGCACGCAAAAAGGATTGTGCCGAAAATAAAAAAACTGTGAAAACTTAATTTTAAGGGAAATCTGCATTTTGCCATTATAGTCTATGGCATTAAGAATCAAAACAATACCAGGGAACAGTGGTTGTTAAGGGGAAAGGATCTGGGGTAGTGCAGTAACTATGGACTAAGGCAGTAGGGTATACAAATGAGTAGAAATTTAGTGAATCACAAAAATATTCTAAGTGCCAAACTGCACCTAACCGTGTAGGTGCTATAACATGATCGTGTAAGCAGGAGGAGCAACAGACATGAAAATGGGGTGGTATCATGCATGGTGTAAGCACATTTGAGCCCTATGGCCCCAGGCAAGCTTAACTAAGAAAGGCTAAGCAAAGGGGTGTGTCTAAGGCTGTAGTGACTTATTCCATGAAATGAAGATCATGTTCGCATCCAGGGATGGCCATTTCTTTGTATTTACGTTAGCTAAATGGGTTTGCGTGGTATGCACCTGGTCTAAAAAAAAAAAAACAGAAATACCAGGACCTTTTACATTTGGGTACTGCATTTGCACGGCGTGCAGTGAGGCTTAAAAGGGGTGGAAATGGGAAGGGAAAAAAAGGATAAAGAGGAAAATAGAATAAAAGCAATCAAGAACAAATTACATAGCTAGCAGGTGGAATGTATCATAGTCAGCCAATCATACAGGTAGCATCTGCAGCACAACAGTATAAAGTATGCAAACACCTTAAAGTCTGTTTTTTCCCACAAACTCTGCACCACTGATGTACACATGCGTGGGTATTTTAACTGGAAAAATATTAGGGGCTGCCATTGCTTTGATGCATCAGTATGTGCTAGAGGCTGAGGGCGGGTGAGGAGGATAATGCTGACAACCGCCATAGACCAAGGAGGAGGAGAAGATTGTTCAGACCCAGGGTAACTTACCAGGGCCTACATGATCTGGAGATAGTAGAGCACTACAGGGTGGACAGATGCATACTTCAGCAAATCACTGAGCTGTGCTGGCGTCAACTCAGACCTAGAGCCAACAAAGGGAAACTCATCCCAGTGGATACCAAGGTATGTGTAACCTTAAGAATACTAGCTACAGGTACTTTCTAAAGACCTACTGGGGACATCATGGGGGTCTCACAGGCATCTGCATCCAGGGTACTCCACCAGTTCCTGGATGCCATGCTACCACATGCCAGTGAGCACATTTACTTCCCCAACACCCATGAGGAGAGGACCAGCAATATGCATCTTTTCCATCATGTAGCAGAATACCTGGAGGTACTGAGTGTGATAGATTGCATGCACATCCACATCGAAGCACCACCTGGTGAACAGGGTAGGATCTACATAAACCACAAGGGATTCCACTCCATCAACTGCCAGGTCATGTGCAATGCCGAGGGCATTATCATGAATGCGTGTGCTGACAGTCCTGGAAGCTATCACGACCCCCACATCTGGCATTTTTCACAGCTGTACCACGCATTTGCCAGTAGGGGGATCCCATATGGCCATCTGGTGGAAGATGCTGGCTATGCACTGGAGCCGTGGATGATGACACCCTTCAGAAATGAGCACACACCCACACAAGAATGTCATAATGAGGCACACGCACAAACCAGGATCATTACAGAGTGTGTGTTTGGGATGCTTAAGTCATGGTTTCGCTGCTTTAACATATCTGGTGGAGCCTTGCAGTACTCTACAGACACATGTGCACACATGTTCATAGTATCTCCCACGCTACACAATATGATCCTTTGAAAACACTTGCAGCAGGAACAGCATGGGGAAGGGCAACACAGCCCACCACCATTTCCAAGGCCCCACAGGCACAGAGGGATTCAGAGGAGGAGGCTCCTGAGCCTTCTCCTGCATGCAGATGGAGGCGTGCCCAATATGCTCAGACCTTGGGAAAGAGGCAATGCATAACACACACACTGACACTGTAGTTACCTCAAGGACTGACACCTCTCTCTGACTCATATACACAGTAAAATGGATGACACACACATCAGATTACCTGTAACTTACCATGCATAGGCAGTATACTGTGTGCATCCAATATAGGCGGCCTTCAAGCACCATCCTTGCAACTACCACAGTCACAAGTTAAGTCAGTCTTCTTAACAATAAATTAATGGATTAGTGTGTTTTGGTAGCATGTCTATGGTAATGCTGCATGCATGCAAGGGAATGGGGTAGCAGCAGACAACTGACAGCTATGTGGGACACCAGGAAATGTCTGCTCAGAACTGACCTCCCCACACTATGCAGTAGTACCCAAGGTGGCAAATTCCACTGCAGTATATGTGTGGGGAAAACTAACTGGGGGGGTCATAGGTCACAGGCATGGATGTCAGTGTGGGGGTCCTATACCCACCACTCACACCCACACAGCAAATCAGCTGTAGAAAACCAGAGAGAAATGTCTGGTAAAAGCACACAAATGGTTGCAATGTTGAATTAACCCCCTACAGGCTCACACAGTGATAGCACAGCAGAATTCACTGTTGCAGTAAGGCTATGAAGGGTAAGAAGTCTGAAACTCAAATGTATGCCATTACAATCTGACGTGTGCTCTTTACTGATATTCCTCTAGTCCCCAAGACAGGGCACAATAGTATGGTAAAAGGAACCAAAATGTAAACAAATATCAGTACAGTCCGTGCAAATGTGTACAGTCGACAGGTGTACCCCCCCCCATATACCCATAGAAATTGGCAGGGCTGTACCAATACACATTAAAACATGTTGCCTGTCCACAATATGCAGGGGTCGATGAACTATGTGTATGTGTGGTTAATACTGTCAGGATCTGGACAGCACATTCTCCTGGCAGTCATCTTGTAGTGCCCTAGGTACAGTGCCTTCTTTGACAGGCCATGTGCAGATTTATTTATTTATTTGCAGTTTGTTTGCCAGGATGGTCCACTGGGCCACGAGGAGCCCATTTTCAATGGAGTCCTGGGGAGAAAAGCTCCAAGACAGTACAGTACTATAAAATTACAACAACATTATAATATACAAAATTATAAACATGATAAAATACAAAATTTAAGAAAACATATAAAATTCTTCTTCTTCTTCTTCCATTTTTTCGGGGTTGGAATTCAAGCAGCGGGATCACCTTGTTGTACATTGAATGGCAGTGGAGTTTTACGGTGTCGAGTTGCCACAGCCCCCAACCTTCCACAGGGCCAATTTAGAGTGTCAATCCACCTGCAGCATGTCTTTGGGATGTGGGAGGAGGACATGCAGACTCTGCACAGAAGGCACAATGCTAACCACTGCACCACCGTGGCCGCCCATAAGAAAACATATAAAATTATTACATGAAAATTAGAAAAAAAATGCATGGTAACAACAGTTGAAGAAAAATGGTAATTGAAGGAGCAGATACCTGAATAAATCTCCACTAACAAATTAAGGATCTCTTAGAGCATTGTATTTCTTACAGGAGTTATACTGTTAGTAGAGGCTTTTAGCAGATGTAATTAGCTGTACAGACCAGTAAAGTTAAGGAATTTATGTAAGATGGGAGCAAGAGCATTCCCATTGTGAGGTTAGGTATGAGTGAAGTAAGGTTTTGAAAATAGAGTCTGTTAGTTGTACGGATAAGCGGAGGTAGAGAATTCCAGTGGAGTTCAAGGCAGAAGGATAGAAGAAGTTTGCCTGGTTTACATGCAAGTTTATGTAACTCTATTAGATTTTGGGAGTTGGATCGAAGACATCTGTTAGGTAGATGCATTTAGAAGGTGAAGGCAAGGAAGGGGCAGACAGTGGGGTTGAAAATGAGCTTATGTGCTTGGATAAGTTGAATATAGGTGAGATAATTGGGCAACTCAAGCCAGTTCAGTTGGTGAAGGGAAATGCAGTGATGGGTATTTGATCTGTGGCCAGTTGCAAATTTAGAGATTTTATGGTAACAGGAGGAGAGTTTTGACCTGAGGAAGGATTGCAGATTAGTAAAGATAGAGGCACTATACATAAGGGAAGAGATAAGGTATGTCTTAGCAAAAATTAGCGTGGTGGAGGGAGTGATCATACGGTTGTGGCAGTAAAGCATGCCAAGCTTCTTATGATTTTTTTTGATATTTGCATAAAGATGGCTGTCAAACTTTAGCTGATCATCAGTGAGGATTCCTAGCAGTTTAGCTGTGGAGACTATTTCTAGGGTGGTGTTATTTTAGCTGGTGATACAGAAAGAGATTTTGTTGAGGGTGCTGCTTTTAGAGGGGAGAAATATCATTAGTTTAGTCTTGGTTGCATTCAGTGCTACATGGTTGTGTAGCATCCATTGTTCAGTAGAAGAGAAAGTGCCTTTAGTTAGTTTTATTAATGTGGAAGTGGAGGTGGAAGAGCATATTATTGTTGAGTTGTCGGCATATTGGATGAGGCTGGTGTTAGGGATGGCATGATAGAAGTCATTAATAAAAAATATTGAAGAGAAGGGGACCTAGAATTGAGCCCTCGGGCACACCTGTGGGAGGGTTTAGGAATGGTGAAATAGCTTTATTTCACTTAACTGCGTGTTGCCTATTTGATAGGTAGCTGGTGAACCAGTTGAGAGAGGAGTGGGATAGGTTTAGTTATGAGAGTTTGGTTAGGAGAGGGTTGTGAGAGATGGTGTCGAAGACCTTAGAGAGATCAAGGATACAATATGACCGGAGTCTGGGCTTTGTTTATGGTTTCTAGGAAGGAGAGTAGGGTGATAGTGGTGCTATGGCCTGGGTGGAATCCATGCTGGGTGGGAGTAAGAAGGTTATTATCCATGAGATAGGGAAGGAGTTGAAGGTGAAATCATTTTTCAAGAAGTTTTGAAATTGGGGATAAGATAGCAATGGGACGGAAGTTTGAGATTCCATTATTGTTACCACCCTTGTGGAGTGGAATAATATAGGCCTTCTTCCATAGCTGGGGAACATGGGACTCTGAAACTGATCAATTTATTAGGATGCAGATAGGGAAGACAATGGCATCTGCAGCTATTTTTAGGAAGTAGGAGGGTATGTCATCAGGGGCATTAGCACATGGCTTCATGTTTAGTAGAAGTCTTTTTATATTTGAGATGGGGATGGGGTTCACGGAGAAGGGGGAGGTAAAGAGCTAGAGGAATTGGAGGAGAAGGGGATCTGTGAAGTTATATGTGGGGAAGGTGGATTATTAGTGAAGGATGATGTTAGTTTGACAATGGAGGTGATAAAGAACGAGATGAATTGCATAGCTATGTCTGAGTCAGAGGCATTTGGGTCGGGTATGTTTTTTTTTTTTTTTACCTGGGTTAAGGAGAGAGGAGATTCCATTCCAGAATTTTCTGGGGTTATTGTTGTCACTGGCTTGGACTGTGGAGAAATGGGCTTTATGGTCTGATATAATATGTTTTTTTTAACTTTATTGCAAAGTGTTTTATAATCATTAAGTGAGATTAAAGTTTTAGTTTTATGGTTTAGTTTCCAAGCTTTATAACGGAGTCGCATAGAGGCTAGGGTATTCTTAGTTAGCCAGGGGACAGAGTTAGTTTTTATACATTTTTTTCCAGGGAGCAAAGGAGTCTAGCAGGTTTAAAAAGACTGTATTAAAATAGGTAACAGCATTTTCTAGGGATAAAGTTTTTAGTGGATTCCAGTTGGGTTTTTTTAGTGTGTTCAAGAATTCATTGGGGTTGAAGCTTTTTAGGTGCCGAGTAGTGGTGTAGGTATGGGTTAGTTGTGGGCAGGAAGGAAGACGATGGGCAAATGTGGGAAGGTGGTTACCTAGTGGGTCAAGAAGGGTACCACTACCAGAAATATAATGGGGATGGGACACTAGAATCCAGTCTAGGGTGTTACCGGATAGGAGGTCTTTAGAATGTCTAGTTGTGGAATCAATAAGTTGAGTGAAATTATACAGATTTATGTTTAGGGAATTAGCTGAAGATTGAATATTGTCCCAGTTGCTGTTAACATCACCCAAGATTATGGTTTCATTGGTGATATTGGTAGAGAGCCAAGAGAGAATGTCCTCGAGGATTGAGACATTGTCACTGGGAAGGATGTAGAGTGAGACAATGCATATTAACTTATGTTTATTTACCTGAAGAAGGGCTAGAATTAATTCAGCCTTGCAAAATTTGGGAATAGGTTTAGAGTAGGGCATAACTGAGAGGCATGAGGAGTAGAGGAGAGCAACACCTCCCCCTTTTTTATGAGATCTATCTTTTCTGATAATACTAAAGTTAGGACAAGTTAATTCAGAGTCTAATATATGAGGTTCAAGCAAGGTTTTGGAGATGGAAAAAATATCAGGTTTATTATGGAGAAGCCAGGTGTGGAGGTTAGGGATTTTGTTACATGTGGTCTGAGCATTTAGTGCTGTGATATGGAGGGATTTGGTAGCTGAGTGGGGGGGGGGGGGAGCTGAGATGGGGAATTAGAGTTATGTGAGGGAGACGGGCCAGGGTTTGGGTGAATGTCACCAGAGATAAGGACAGAGATGAAATGATGAATGTGAGTGAAGAGGTTTTTAACTAGCTTAGTAACTATTATATGGGTTGTAAGCTTTATGGAAATTGGGCTAGTATATACAGAAGTTGTGTTTTTGGGCTGAGGTAATACTTTATAGTGGAAAAGTGTGATATTGTTGAGGGGGTAGAGGCTAGGGGATATGCATGTGTAGGAATGTGTGTGTGTGTTAAGTAGGATGAGATAGTTGAGTGAAGTAAGGGAGTGTGATTGGCAGAGAGAGGTGTGGTAAGATAACTGCAGTGCCAACTGTTATACATGTCAGTGACACCCACTGCTCTGCCACTGACATACTTGGAAGTCACAGTGCTATGTGGAATATACTACACATATAATGGACATCTTGAAGGATGTGTAGCCGAGGTGCTAAGGCTTTTGTGAATATAATGCTTTTTTGGTACTGTTGCCAGTGATTATTTTCAATAATCCTTTTTTCTTATGTCTGCTTTTACATATAATGGACATAACTGCACAGTAGAATGCACTCTGTACTCACACCCATAACTCCCAAACTCTGACAGCAAGATGTCTGGACAAGGGCAGAAATAAAAGTAGAACAAAGGCACGATGATAGGCATGTGTTGTAAATATCGCCCTTACATACTGAGAAAGTTGGTAGGGTGAGTGGTTTGCAGTAGCGGGAATTGTCTGAAGGTTATATAGTCTGAAACAGTAAAGTCTGTCATTATTTTGTAACATCACTCTTAAATTATATGCAACTAGCTTGGCATAAAAACACAAGTTTACGTAGACAGGATGAAACCTCTAGCCAAACACCTGGATAATCTGCCAAAAAATGTACAGGTAAGAGGTATGGCCACACAAGGATATGACATCTGGGGTTAGAAAGATACCACACAAGCAGAAGATCCCCAGCCGGTATATCACCAAGTTGCTGCACTGTTTACATGCGTCATCACTCAACTGGCTATAGCCACACCTCACAGATGGCCTTGTTGGGCAAGAATGTACATAGCTGCCCTCATAATATTGGTCTGTGCATCATACAACTAGTATTCCTCTAGTAAAGTGCCGTGATGATCTGAGGATGTCTAGCACTAGGCAATGACACAATACATTGCAGTGTCAGACTACAGATAGGTCAGAATATGTCTGCTAAACAAACCCAGTACCCTGAGCAAAGTCCTGTATACTTCTGAGTTGTATGGTTGTAGCACACAAAACCCTGGACTGGAGTACAGCTATCTCTGGAATGGAATCCCACTCTAACTATAGAAGGTCACACTGAGCATGCTCCTACACTTAGAGAATCACAGGACATGTTGGAACCCACATTGGACTATATGAGTGTATTTTGTATATATGTCTGTGCATACAGACAGCTCTGCACATCTTAACTGTCCTCACAAACACACATCAAACAGGATTACCCTCAGCTAGCTGTAGGTGGCCCATATGTGATATATCTGCATCTGCTGTGTGAAATACACAGACATATATATATGGGCAACAGATAACATATGTCAAGCATACACATGCATAGATGTAGGGAAGTGAGAGACAGACATTGATAGAGAGAGAGAGACACAAGGGGAAACAGACAGAGTGAGTCACACACATGGATACCCTAAATGGCATACACTGATGTCCTGCTGTGGACAGTGGCATACCAGTTGTAAACAGTTGCAGAAAGGCCTCACTGAGACCAACAACTGGTGTCAGAACCATGGCCTTAAGCTCAATGCCAAAAAATGTGTCATCATCCCCTTTTGGAAAAAAACAATTTTCATTAACTACCACATCCATGATAGTCCACTGAACAGGGAAGGCGTTATAAGAGATCTGGGAACACAGGTTCACAGCAACCTCTCTTTGACCACCACACTGCCACTATGGTCAAAGTCCTTCTATGTGGCACATCTCATTACTAAGAGTTTTGCATCCAGGAAGAAAGAGGTCATTGTCTCCCTCTACTTTTCTCTCATTAGGCCAATCATCAAGTACAATGCCGCATTTGGCATGTACCTCACTAGACCCCTGCAACAACTGGAGAGGCTGCAAAAGTACCTCACAAAGAGGATCCTAGGTCTTAAACACTTGTCCTATATGGACAGAGTCAGAAAACTCCAACTATACTCTGCCTCATATCACCTACTTAGAGGCAATCTCTGCTTGACTTACAAAGCCATGTCTGACCCAGCTCTGTTAGAAATGCTACATCTAAAGAAATCCCAATCCCTCCACACCACATGCTCCAAAGACCTCAACCTCATTGCCACAATCAACAGAACATGCTGGAGGGACAGGTTCATAACCCAGAGTCTGCCCATGCTATGGAATAGACTTCACATACATGTCAAACAGACCACCTTACTGGCCCTCTTCAAGATAAATCTTGATGAGTGGATGAAAAATAGAAACTTCACTCTGGGGATCACTCCAGTGGCTCTACTTCTCAAAGGCACTGGAAACTAAGGTTGGGTGATATGATGCCAGGGTAATCCTATGGGCTAGGCTTGTAAAGGCTCCAGGCCATTAGCCTAGTAGACACCTATAAACCTATGAGCATGCCAGCATAAAAGGTGAGCCCCATTGTGTAATAATACTGAGGTTGGGTTTATAATATCACATCACCTGCCTGTGTGGTTGTGTCCATAGATCTAAATATTAGGAGATTGTTCCCACTCAGTACATGTCACATTTACCTACTTCACAAGATCACCTTAGAAATACCATTCGACACTTATCACCCCTATAAACTCTGTAGCACATGTAATAACTGTGTAACACTATAGTACAAATAACTAGATAGGTAGGGGTTCTGTGTGTGTGTGTGTGTGTGTGTGTGTGTGTGTGTGTGTGTGTGTGTGTGTGTGTGTGTGTGTGTGTGTGTGTGTGTGTGTGTGTGTGTATGACACAGTTGTGTGTAAGAGACTGACAGAGTGTGTGTTTCTAAGTGAAACAGTTTTAGGCCATTCCCACCCAAAACACTTCCCTGTGCCCTACTTTATCAGTCCTGATGATGTCATTCCCCTTATCAGCACATTTGGCCAGGTATCAGCCCAGTAAGCTTGTAGCATGTGCTATAACTGTGTAACACTATAGTACAAATCACTAGATAGGCAGGGGTTCTACTCTCAGATCTGGCAAATGCGGGTGTGGGTGTATAAGTGTGTGTGTAAGTGTGTATGTTTGTAAGTAGAAGTATTTTGACAAGTTTCCCACCCAGTGCCCTACTTTATCAGTCCTGCTGATGTCATTCCCCTTATCAGCACCTTTGGCCAGTTGTCAGCCCAATACGCTCTGTGGCACATGTGATAACTGCATAATACTGTAATAGAAATAACTAGATAGGCAGGGCTTTTAATCTCAGTACTGGCAACTGTGTGCTTGTGTGTGTGTGTTTGGGTGAGAATCATATCCTGTGTGGGTTATACCACTTTGATGTGTGTACCATCCACACCTGTTTTCACCTCCCGATGGCATTACTTTATATAGTGTGTTAATGGCATCTACCTCACATGCAGCATGTTAAACCACTGTACAGGCCATACCAGTCATCTGTACAGATGTGTATGGAATATCTGGATGTTTGCAATCCATATGTGGTCTGTGTTCCCTAACAATGGCCATGCTATATGATATTGTTGCCAACTATGTCACAGTTAGTGTACTGACCCACATACCAGCATCAAATATGTATCCTGACTGAAACATCATGTTAATATAACGTCTGTTACCCTATCACTTGCCCAGGTTTGTAGGAGCAATAGATGACTCCAGTTACTATTTCTGGTGGGTTATCTCACCACCATTAAAGGAATTCACAACATTACATGTTGTAAGAGGCATTGGGTTATGTCCCACGCATATAATCTATGTGGGGCATGTCATGTGTATGTAGTACTATAGTACATTAAAGTGGATATGTAGGTTTATGAATCTGTCTATTGCCAACTGTGTTTGTGTTACTGTATGCACATCCCCTGTGTCAGTCTTTACTGTGTGTATGCAAACAATGTACCATTTTGTCTCACTGTTCCACCCTGTGAACTCAAGAATACATGCCATAAACCTGTCATACACAGTACCATGCATGCCCTCACCAATTGCATTAGGGTTGAGTATATGAGAAAGAAATGGCAGCGGCAACAGGTGCTGTCATGTGAATCTGTTGCAGTCAATCTAATGGCTAAGCTTGTGAGGGACCTACTGACAGTACTCGAGTAACCTGTTCCATATGTATGAACCTGTAGTACTACACAACACTGAGGTGACATGTCTAAAGGCTACCTATCTGTGACAAGGGGCATGTATGCAAGGTCACACTCTCTGACAACAGTGTCCATCACACACTGTTGCATGCATACACACCTGGTAAATGTACATATAAAGCTGTACCATGGCTATGAAATGGTCAGTGTATTTCCACTCTGTCATACTCCATGTTGGTAATGTCTGCAGGGCCACAGTCTGCAGACACACAGACACCTGGAACACAAACAGAATACAGCATGTCAGACTTCATTCAGTCAGTGGTACTAACAGCAATAATGCATCATGGCTAATAAGGGGCATACACCTTTATGTGTACCCATAACAAATACAAGCAGACAGCACCTTACACAATATTACACTGTACTATATTAACCATGTGCATCAGACCCATATTAGCCTGTCCCTGCATTGATGGTATGGATGACAGGGATGTGGCATAGGTATCATCATATGCACAGGGTGCGGTGTGGGTTTGCCTGAGGCCTAGGCTGGGCCACACGGTTGACATCCATGTGTGTGTGTTTGGAGGGATATCCAATAGATGGGCTGTGCAGAGGTGCTGTGTGTGTCTGGAGGTGACCTGCCTGTGATACAGATGTGTGTGTGTGTGTGTGTGTGTGTGTGTGTGTGTGTGTGTGTGTGTGTGTGTGTGTGTGTGTGTGTGTATGTATCTACACAGTCATGCAGGGGCATGTTGGACAGCTGTGGACAGTACATGGCAGGGTGTCCAGTTTACCATCTCCAGCCACAGACATGTGAACTGGTCCTGCCAGGGGTCTCACTGGCACCACCAAGCCCAAGGCTAGATGCAGTACTGCTTCCTGATGGTGACTGCTGTCTGCTGGATCCATCTCCCTGATGAGAATGGCCAGGACCACGTGCCCATGGCATGCTCCATTGTGATGTGGACACAACCCAACTTTGGTAGTGCTGGTGTCACTGCCACTATGAGAGTGTGAAGGTGCACAGCCCCTTAGACTCTCAGCTGATGTTAGTGCTGACCTACATCCATGTGGCCAACACCCATCTTCCACCACAAGCTCTGGCACAGACATGCTATGGTCGAGGATTGCCATGGTCTCACCCACTGTCTATTCATGACCTCAGTATTTTGGCATGTGGCCTCAACAAGGTCATGTATGCCACCACGTAAATCAGGAAGAGTTGCATCCACCACCCTGAGTATTTGTCTGGTGTTGCATTCAATACATGCCTGTGCATCCATGACAGCCAGAAACGTGCATCTGATGACACCTGCTGTGGCACTTGTGACAGTGGCTTGATGAGCAGCAGTCCTCCTGCAAGCAACCCTGTCCATCCACCTTTGTGGGACCTTGCCTGCACTCTGGCTATAGCCAGTGTCTGCACTCACACCTGCCATAGTCACCACACTAGCCTGTTCTTTGCCACCAACTGTTAACTGTCCATCATCTGTGGCTGCTGGGGACTGGGCATGTCTGGGCATTGTGACTGTGTGTGGGGACATTATGGATGACTGTGGGATGTCAACCAATGGCACAGATTCAGCCACTGACAACACCACCTGTGCCTGAATATGACCATCATCATTGCCAGAGACTGCAGAGACACTGACATCAGATTCTGAGTGGGAAGGACCACAATCACCATGACTACCTGTAGTGAAAAGAGAACATATGTAAATTAATACCTCTACTATACCGTTTGCTGCTACACATGGACACACACATACACACACACACTCACACACACACACACACACACACACACACACACACACACACACACACACACACACACACACACGTGCACACATACAGGTGAGGTGGCAGACAGGCATTACACAAACCTCACAATAGCCAACTGGTGACATTCACAACACAGTCAGACCACTACATACACACCCTGTACAGGCCCTCAACATCATGCAGTGCATCCCTTTCCACGTAATGTTACTATTTATATACATCTATGTGATATGTGAGTAGTATTAGTAGGTGATGGGCCTTCATGTAGCACACACTGCACCCATGTACACATAATTGCTGTTCATCTGTATAGCACAGTGGCAGCTCAGGTTGAACATACCTCTCAGTTGTGCAGAGTGTTGCTGAATGTCTACATGTGTAGCTCATATTTCTGGCCTGTTTGTCATAAATCCTCTGTTTGTCTGACACATTACTGGGATGATATAAAGACTGGTTTTACTAATTAATGACATATTTTTAGTCTCACACTTCAAAACCTGCTGTACATGTATGTTACAAAAGAACCAGTTACACTACCAACCTTCTAAGCCTACAGTGGATATTATTAGTGCAGAGACCCATGTTAACATGCCAGGTTTGTCTGATATATATATCATGAGAAAACCATAAAACTCTAGAGGCCAGCATAAACAGCATATAGACACTTAAAAAATAAATAGATATTTATTAAAGCATGAGATGCAACAAAAATGCACAAAAACCTAATCAAACCGGTTTTGGCTACCCAGCCTTCATCAGTGAAAAAAACATTTGTCATACACAAAATTTCATGAATATTTATACAACCCACCAACCAATAGAAACATGGTATAGTCCATTCCAATTATAAATTTTACAATAGTATTCAAATACATGTATCATCATAGTCAAATAGAGGCATTCCAAGACAATACTACAGCATAATATTATTTTTAAACCATTACAGATTTTTGCCATAATAACAACATAAGACCCCAATATACATAACTTTGAAAGTTCTATCAATTGTATCCCGATGCAATGACATATAGTGATAACAAAAAACAAAGTCCCCAATAGCATATGAACATATACTAATGTCAAATACATTGTTCAAATAATATAAAATAATAATAGTATAACATGTAAAGTTTTAACTACAATGTATAATATATTAGTGAAACACTTGATATTAGATGCTATGTTATATAATATTAAATATAGACAGTTCTAACACGGTCAGCTAATATAACATCATAATGCTGTGTAAATAGTAATATACCAGATATATTGGTAATGTTGTCATAAGGACAAAATAATATTTAAATACAATAGCATATAACTGGGTATATTTAGCTGCCCAGTTAGTAAATATTGTTACAATCAGCCAACATATTTTAACAACAGCGGCATACAGCCCAGCTCATATGTAAAGTATTGGATCTGAGATATAGCATTGTGTGAACTTACGGCAAGAACAATGTCAATTCATAAGCTAAACATATGAATGAAAAAAACATATAATCCAATTTAATAAAAAACATATATCTCTTCTTTATATATATTCTTCCCAGTCACAACACATATATTATTATTTATGATGGTTCTAACGTGTATTAGCCCAATTACATTCCACAACCAGATTATAAGTGGTCATTGAGGCCCGGGGGAAATACTGCCCCAAGGTGAATGATCCAATATTTTTCTTTGTGGTTCAAAATACTATGCCACCCCTGTTGGTTGCTCCTGTCTCCAGTTATTTTGTCAATGATCATGAACATAAATCTGGCATTAGTATGTTTTGAGGTGTGTCTGTACAGAACATTGGTCTCCTTCTTATTTCTGATGTCACTCTTATGTTCACTCATCCTTACTCTGAGTGATCGTGATGTTTGCCCAACATAAAATGCTGAACATTGACACGCTGCAAAATATATAACCCAACTACTACTGCAATTGCCAAAACCTCTTAGATCATAGACTCTACTTGTATTAGCACTAGTAAATTGTTTTAATTTACATACTTGGTTACAGGATCCACAATGGCCACATGGAAAAGTGCCCAGAAGTTGGTCACCAGTCATTGTCATCTGTTTATAGATAGCGCCCCCACTTTCTTTGTGCTTGTAGTGTGAAAACAGGCCACCTAACGTCATGCTTCGTCTATATGAAAACTGACATTTGGGGCCCAGAAGATTTCGTAATTCTTCATTTGCTAATAGAATATTCCAATTGGAATCTAAGATGTTTCTAATTACATTATGATTCCTTCCATGTGTAGTGACAAACCTCAGTGTAGGCTCTACTCCTGTAAGTCTAAAGGCCAGCATAAACAGCATATAGACACTTAAAAAATAAATAGATATTTATTAAAGCATGAGATACAACAAAAGTGCACAAAAACCTAATCAAACCGGTTTTGGCTACCCAGCCTTCATCAGTGAAAAAAACATTTGTCATGCACAAAATTTCATGAATATTTATACAACCCACCAACCAATAGAAACATGGTATAGTCCAATCCAATTATAAGTTTTACAATAGTATTTGAATACATGTATCATCATAGTGAAATAGAGGCATTCCAAGACAATACTACAGCGTAATATTATTTTTAAACCATTACAGATTTTTGCCATAATAACAACATAAGACCCCAATATACATAACTTTGAAAGTTCTATCAATTGTATCCCGATGCAATGACATATAGTGATAACAAAAAACAAAGTCCCCAATAGCATATGAATATATACTAATGTCAAATACATTGTTCAAATAATACAAAATAATAATAGTATAACATGCAAAGTTTTAACTACAATGTATAACATATTAGTGAAACACTTGATATTAGATGATATGTTATATAATATTAAATATAGACAGTCCTAACATGGTCAGCTAATATAACATCATAATGCTGTGTAAATAGTAATATACCAGATATATTGGTAATGTTGTCATAAGGACAAATTTATATTTAAGTACAATAGCATATAACTGGGTATATTTAGCTGCCCAGTTAGTAAATATTGTTACAATCAGCCAACATATTTTAACAACAGCGGCATACAGCCCAGCTCATATGTAAAGTATTGGATCTGAGATATAGCGTTGTGTGAACTTACGGCAAGAACAATGTCATTTCATAAGTTAACATATGAATGAAAAAAACATATAATCCAATTTAATAAAAAACATATATCTCTTCTTTATATATATATTCTTCCCAGTCACAACACATATATTATTATTTATGATGGTTCTAACGTGCATTAGCCCAATTATCTTCCACAACCAGATTATAAGTGGTCATTGAGGCCTGGGGGAAATACTGCCCCAAGGTGAATGATCCAATATTTTTCTTTGTGGTTCAAAATACTATGCCACCCCTGTTGGTTGCTCCTGTCTCCAGTTATTTTGTCAATGATCATGAACAGAAATCTGGCATTAGTATGTTTCGAGGTGTGTCTGTACAGAACATTGGTCTCCTTCTTATTTCTGATGTTACTCTTATGTTCAGGCATCCTTACTCTGAGTGATCATGATGTTTGCCCAATATAAAATGCTGAACATTGACACGTTGCTAAATATATAACCCAACTACTACTGCAATTGCCAAAAACTCTTAGATCATAGACTCTACTTGTATTAGCACTAGTAAATTGTTTTAATTTACATACTTGGTTACAGGATCCACAATGGCCACATGGAAAAGTGCCCAGAAGTTGGTCAGCAGTCATTGTCATCTGTTTATAGATAGCGCCCCCACTTTCTTTGTGCTTGTAGTGTGAAAACAGGCCACCTAACGTCTTGCTTCGTCTATATGAGAACTGACATTTGGGGCCCAGAAGATTTCTTAATTCTTCATTTGCTAATAGAATATTCCAATTGGAATCTAAGATGTTTCTAATTACATTATGATTCCTTCCATATGTAGTGACAAACCTCAGTGTAGGCTCTACTCCTGTGGTTTCACGTTTTTTGTACTGCAATAACATAACCATTACTCACAGTGGTCAGGGCCAGACTGCAGGACACTACGCAGTTCCTCCAGATTATACAAGATATACAATTGGAATCACATTGGCTTATGTGCACCTTGGATGTTAAATCTTTATATACCAGTATACCTCATTGGGCAGGCATACAGGTACTTCAATATTGGTTAGAACAGTCAAGTTTATATCCACCAGGACTGAACACATTACTTATATGTATGGCGGAACATGTGCTTAACAAGAATGTTTTCTACTTTCAAGGGGAGTGTTATTGGCAACTTCAAGGTACAGCTATGTGGGCATCTTTTGCCCCCATATAAGCAGACTTATTTATGGCATACTTTGAAGAATGCATGATTTACAACCCACTTCACAACATATACATGGTTGAAATAGACATATGGCGTAGATACTTGGATGATTGTTGGTTGGTGTGGCGGGCGGATTCTACATATTTGCAGCAGTTTGTAGAATATCTGAGTGACAACATTTGGGGTATAGAGTTTACAGTAACATACAACCTTAACACCATTGATTTTTTGGATGTTACTGTTCACAGCAATGATGATCACACCTTGAGCACTAAGACCTACAGGAAATATTCACAATACAATACCCTGCTCCATGCGTCCAGTATGCACCCACGCCACATCATCCGCAACATACCTAAATCCCAATTGACAGTGTTAGGACTGTCTATATTTAATATTATATAACATAGCATCTAATATCAAGTGTTTCACTAATATATTATAAATTGTAGTTAAAACTTTACATGTTATACTATTATTATTTTATATTATTTGAACAATGTATTTGACATTAGTATATATTCATATACTATTGGGGACTTTGTTTTTTGTTCTCAGTATATGTCATTGCATCGGGATACAATTGATAGAACTTTCAAAGTTATGTATATCGGGGTCTTATGTTGTTATTATGGCAAACATCTGTAATGGTTTAAAAATAATATTACACTGTAGTATTGTCTTGGAATGCCTCTATTTGACTATGATGATACATGTATTCAAATACTATTGTAAAATTTATAATTGGATTGGACTATACCATGTTTCTGTTGGTTGGTGGGTTGTATAAATATTCATGGAATTTTGTGCATGACAAATATTTTTTTCACTGATGAAGGCTGGGTAGCCGAAACCGGTTTGATTAGGTTTTTGTGCACTTTTGTTGCATCTTATGCTTTAATAAATATCTATTTATTTTTTAAGTGTCTATATGCTGTTTATGCTGGCCTTTAGAGTTTTATGATGTAATGGTTTGACCGAGCATACCATACCTGCGAGGCATTTAGTTTCTGCTGATATATATCATGAGACCACAGAAATCATGTGATAACATTTCCCACCTTTAATGTGACCTATAACCTGTGCAATCCAGTTGAAGAACAAACACATCGGTTAGGGGTAACATGTAGAAGTTGAAATACATACAATAGGCTGGTTGCATGACTGTACATAACCGTAAACTAATACTTTGTTAAAGCACCTTTTTATTGCATAACAGCAGTCAGCCCTCTTGGGAAGGTGTGTATTAGCATGGCACATCTCAACTTAGCAAAATATGTACAATCTCCCTTGCAGAAGCCCTCCAACTCTGTCAGACTGGCAGAGCATCACTTCTGCATAGGCCTCTTCAGGGCATCCCATAGATTTTCTATTGGATGTATGTGTGGACTGTAGCTGGGCCATTCCAAAACATTGAATGTCTTCTGGTGAAGACATTTTTTTATGGATTTTGATGTATGGTATGGGTCATTGTTGTGTGGAAAGGTGTAAGTCCTCTCCATCCACAGCTTTCTAGCAGACACATGAACATTTTGTGCCAAAAGGTACAGGTATTTTGAACTGTACCTATCCCCTCCACCTTGGCTAAAGGCCCACTTCCAACTTATGAACAGCAGCCCCAAAGCAGGAGACTGCTATCATCATGCTTCACCATGGGGATGGTGTTCTTTTGGTGATGCGCAGTGTTTTTCTTGTGCCAAACAAACCTTTTGGTATTGTGGCCAAAAAGTGCAACCTTGGTCTCATTACACCATAGCACATTAATTTCCCCACATGCTATTGGGAGACCTGATGTATTTTTCTTGAGAAATTCGCCAGACCTGGATGTTGTTCTGTGTGTGAGAAGGCTTCCATCTTCCAAACCTACACCATAGGCCAGACATGTGGAGAATATGGGAGATTGTTGTCACATGTAGTACACAACTGGTACTTGCCACAGATTCCTGCAGCTCCTGTAGTGTTGCTGTACATCTTCTGACAGACTCCCTGACCAGGTTGGGTCTTGTCTTTTCCACACATTTGGAGGGATGTCCAGTTCTTTGTAATGTCACTGTCGCCCCATATTTCAACCACTATTTGATGACTGTCTTCACTGTGTTCCATGGTATATGCAATGCTGTGGAAATGTGTGTGTACCCTTCTCTGGGCTGATACCTTTCACAAATAAGATCCCTTTGCTGCTTCATAAGCTGTATGTGAACTATGGCTGTTCCTGTAGCAGGCAAGTGAGTAAGTTTAGGATAATCCTGGTAGGACAGCTGACCGTTATTTGCTGTTAATCAAAGAATCTCTGTAATTGATGGCAGGTGTGTACCTAAGAAAATGTAATGCTGTAATAATATAGAAAGCTGCTTCAACAGAGTATTAGCTTCAGCCTGTGCATGCATATGCATCTAGCATCTTGTACGTTTTTTATGTGTCATAATTGTTCCCCTAACAGATTTGTTTGTTTAACAATTGAATTTACAGGTTATAGGTCACATGAAAGGTTGAAAGGGTTTGAAAATGTTTTATTGTGATCTCATTTTTGTATATCACAAATACCTGGCATTCTAACAGGTGTGTGTACATCATTTATATGCACTGTATGACACAAATTTATAAAATATATCCCTAGTTTTGGGCCATCATCCCCCCATTTTGTTAGTCTTTGTCCAAATTTCTTGCAATGCCAGGTTGTGAGGTATGCTACATATATGTGACATCTCCTGCAAATAGGCCCCTGTGATGACCACTGTGATACAAGGCAGTTAACCCCACCACAAGTGAACATGCAGATAGTGCAAAATGGCTGAGAGTAACAGTTGTGTGCATGGTCACATGCATGACCTTAACATGCCTGGATAACTGGTGAGCCACAACTGGAAAACCCCATACTCACCGGCTTCCGGCTGTTGTCCCACAGGTAGACCAGAGGGACCTATGTAGTTGTGGGGGAGAGGAATTGTCAACAGACTCAAATTTGGCATTGGTACAAGATGAATGCTACATTTCTGCACAGGTACAGTACAAGCTATGATAGTACACAATTTGCTGTCCCTCAGCATAGATGCACACTTGTGTGCATTACTAAACCCCACCCACAAATGCAGTTTGAATTGACATATGCATCTAGATACTCTATAGAAGACAGTATGACTGCTACATGATTAAATTGATGTGCACAGTGTCCTTACCCGGATGCTCCATGCCTGTTGCCTGTGTGCCACCCACCTCCACAACTTGTGTTTCATGTGCTGGCTGTTGTGTGGGGGCTGCCCCAAGATTGGCAAGAAGCTCCTCTGTTGCTGTAAGTGGGGCCTGTGTGGCTGGATCCCCAACTTTAGCAGTATGGTCCGTGGCCACGGCAGCAGCCCTTTGCTGAGCACAACATATCAGGTCAGTTGCCCAATGCCTGACCTGATCGTATGTGCGGCCATGGTGGCCCAAGGTATTCACTCTGTGGAGAAGGTTATCTCACAGGGCAGCCCACTCCGCAGATTTTGTCAGCTCCAGCTGAACAGCACCACATGGTGTTGTATTATTGCATCAGTGATAGCTGCATTGTCCTCTGCAGTGTATGGTGGCTGATGCTGCATGCCACCTGGAATAAATAAACAGGGAAACACATCACAGGCTCTCAGACCTTGCCCAAAGATATTTACAGAGCCAGCACATCAATATTGCCTATCATTAGCCACCACTTACAACCACATCATACCCCTGTCATCTATCAGCACAGTATGAACCTGTGTTGCACTCCTGCTCCTGATGTGTCATGTTCCACCCAATGAGGGCTAGTACATTACATAAACCACCATTCATTGTTCACGTTTGTGTAGAGGGGTGACAGTGGCCATGTTCCTTGCAGATGGCATGTCAGTGGTGCTCAGATTTTGCTTGTATACAGCGTGTAATGGAGCTGGAAGCATATGCCTGAGTTCATATAGGGTGCAGACAGGAATGTTATCTGGTCACATGGAGATTTGGTTATGTTGACTTTGATTAGGCAGTATGCACCTGCTCCCTGATGATGAGGGGAGAGGTATGGGTGCTGTGCATATCCATCTATACTGATGGTGAGCCAGAGGGGTGATGTTTGCCCTAAACTTGTCTGCAGTAGGTCAGCTATAGCTATGGTGTGTGTGTATGTGGTGTGATTGACCAACATTCCAGGGTGGGTTGGGTTGTTGCTTCTGAGATTGCAGACATATCTGAAGACAGCCTTGTGATTGCCCTTGGTGGATGTGTCTAATTTTTCTCATACTTAGCCTTACAGTAATCCACCTGTGAATTTATATACTTGTTCAGACAAAGGATGAATTGCTGCCAAGTTGGTGCCTGCTCGTACTTTGCCCTGTACAGCCAATATAGTGACCAATTATGTGGTTTGTGTATTGCTGCTGTCCAGCAAAGGGGATTACTCTACGTTGTTGGAGACAGGTTTTACAAGTAAGGTATTGCTGAGTCCATACAGCTATGTAGGTGGTCATATAGCTGTTTGTAGTAGGCATGGACACAAGGTCATAAAAGTTGGACACCTCTCCAGTTTCAACCTGATAATCATGCTTCTTCTAGTACCCATGTTTATGTCAGGACAGAGCAACAACCAGTAGCTGTAGAAATCTAACTCTGTTGGATGCACAGAAACTAAGATTACACACGTGTACAGCATGAACAGCTTATTTACCTGATGTTTTGTATCCCATGTCTGTTGTTATGAGCAGCCAGTTACACCTACTCAGACATACATTTCTGTTCTATGTCAATATGGCACACTGTATTTAGACTTTTGCTGCTCAGGCATTCCTGTCAACCTGTTAGAGCAGGACATCTGGATGACGCCACATATACATAGGGGGCGATGGGCTAAAATTATTGACACTTTCTTAATATTGCTGTAATGCACTTATGTCAATTGATATCACAGAAGCATTTGTATTCACAGACATACATTGGAGGATGTCTGATGCTCATATGGCAGGAAGAGAGCAGAAAGGCTAGGAGTGTGGTAATGAGGGTAGGACATTTTAATGTTGTCAGTATGACTGGTATGGGGACAGAGCTAGCTGATATGATGAACAGAAGGAAGGTTGATATATTGTGTGTGCAAGAGACCACATGGAAGGGGGTAAGGCTAGATGTATCAGAGTCGGGTCCAAATAGGTCTATCATGGTGTGGATGGGAGGAGAAATGGTGTAGGAGTTATCCTGAAGGAAAAGTATGCCAAGAGTGTTTTTGGAGGTGAAAAGAATGTTGGATAGAGTGATGTTAATGAAGCTGGAAATTGATGGTGTAATGATGACTGCTGTTAGTGCATATGGTCTGCTAGTTATGTGTGCAATGGAGGAGACAGCAAAACTTTGGAGTGAGTTGGATGAAGTGGTGATGACTGCACCCAAGGGTGAGAGAGTAGTGAATGGAGCAGAGTTCAAAGGGCATGTTGGTGAAGGGAACAGAGGGGATACAGAAGTAATGGGTAGGTATGGTGTTAAGCAAAGGAATGCAGAAGGTGAGATGGTGGTGAAGTTTGCAAAAAGGATGGACATGGCTGTGGTGAATATGTATTTTAACAAGACAGAGGAGCATAGGGTGACATACAAGAGTGGAGGAAGATACACACTGGTGGATTATCTCCTATGCAGGTGAGCATGTTTGAAGGAGATTGGAGACTGTAAAATGGTGACAGTGGCAAGTGTAGTTAGGCAGCATGGAATGTTGGTCTGTGGGATGATGTTGGTAATCAAGAAGAGGAGGAGGAGTGTGAGGGCAGCACCAAGGATCAAATGGTAGAAACTGAAAAAGGGTGATTGTGAGGTTGAGTTCAGGGAAGAGTTAAGACAGGCAGTGGGCAGCAGTGAAGAGTTACTGAATAGCTGGGTAACTACAGCAGAGCTAGTAAGGGAGATGACAAGAAAGGTGCTTGGTGTGACATCTGGACAGAGGAAGGAGGACAAGGAGACTTGGTGGTGGAATGAGGAAGGACAGGTGAGTATACAGAGAAAGAGGTTGGCAAAGAAGAAGAAGTGAGATTGTCAGAGTGATGAAGAAAGTTTATAAGTGTATAAGGAGATGAGATGCATGGCAAAGACAGAGGTGGTGAAGGCTAAGGATGAGGTTTATGAAAGGTTGTGTGAAAGGTTGGACACTAAGGATGGAGAATAGGACCTGTACCGATTGGCTAGACAGAGGGAGGGACTGAGCTAGGAAAGATGAGCAGCAGATAAGGGTGATAAAGGATAATGACGGAAACATACTCACAAGTAAGGAGAGTGTGTTGAGCAGATGGAAAGAGTACTTTGAGGGGGTGTTGAATGAAGAGAATAAGAGAGAGAGAAGGATTGGATAATGTGGGTAGGGTGAATCAGAAAGTGCAACGGATTAGCAAGGAGGAAGTAAGGATAGCTATGAAGAGGATTAAGAATGGAAAGGCTGTTGGTCCAGATGACATACCTGTGGAAGCATGGAGGTGTTTAGGAGAAATGGCAGGGGTCTTTTTAACCAGATTGGTTAATGTAATCTTGTAAAGTGAGAAGATGCATGAGGATTGGAGAAAAAGTGTTTGGGTACCATTAAAAGAAAAAGGGTGATGTGCAGAGCTGTAGTAATTACAGAGAGATAACATTGATCTGTCACAGCATGAAGTTATGGGAAAGAGTAGTTGAAGCTAGGTTAATAAAGGAGGTGAGGATTAGTGATCAACAGTATGGTTTCATGCCAGGAAAGAGCAGTACAGATGTGATGTTTGCTCTGAGAGTGTTGATGGAGAAGTACAGAGAAGGTCAGAAGGAGTTGCATTGTGTCTATGTAGACTTAGAGAAAGCATATTACAGGGTGCCTAGAGAGGAGTTGTGGTATTGTATGAGGAAGTCAGGAGTGGTGGAGGAATCTGTAAGAGTGCTACAGGATATGTACAAGGATAGTGTGACAGTGGTTAGTTCTGCAGTGGGAGTGACAAGTGCATTTAAGATGGAGGTGGGATTACATCAGGGATCAGCTCTGAGCCCTTTCTTATTTGCAGTGGTGATGGACAGGTTGACAGGCAAGCTTAGACAGGAGTCCTCATTGACTGTGATGATTGCAGATGACATTATGATCTGTAGTGAGAGTAGGGAGAATGTTGAGGAGATCCTGGAGAGGTGGCAATATGCTCTAGAGAGGGGAGGTATGATGGTCAGCAGGACTAAGACAGAATATGTGTGTGTGAATGGGAGGGAGAATAGAGGAATGATGAAGATGCAGGGAGTAGAGTTTGCAAAGGTGGATGAGTTTAAATACTTGGGATCAACAGTTCAGAATAATGATGAGTGTGGGGGAGAGGTGAAGAAGAGAGTACAGGAAGAATGGGGATGGTGGAGAAGAGTATCAGGAGTGATTTGTGACAGACAAGTACCATTAAGAGTGAGAGGGAAGGTCTAAAGAGGGTAGTGAGACCAACTATGTTATATGGGCTGGAGACAGTAGCACTGAAAAAAAGGCAGGAGTCAGAGCTGGATGTGGCAGAGTTAAAGATGTTAAGATTTGCCCTGGGTGTGAAGAGGGTGGATAGGAATATGCATGTTAGGGGGTCAGCCCATGTTGGATGGTTTGGAGACAAAGCCAGAGAGTAGCGGGATTATGTTGGTTTGGACATATGCTGAGGAGGGTTGCTGAGTATATTGGGAAAAGGATGGTAGGGGTGAAGCTACCAGGTAAGAGGAAAAGAGGAAGGCCTAAGATAAGGTGTATGGATGTGGTGATAGTGGGCATGCAGGTGGCTGGTGTGGGACAGCAAGATACAGAGGACAGGAAGAAATGGAGGCAGATGATCTGCTGTGGCAACCCCTAATGGGAACAGACAAAAGGAAGAGAAGGAGATGTTGTAATGTCATCCTTCACAGGTTGCCAATGATTTGCCAGGCATAACACAACTTTATGAGTAAATAACTACAAATATGCAGCGCACATATGGTCAGTGTGCATAACACTGGACAGTTGAATGGTATGAGCTCAGTATATCACATGCAGTTCAACACATACATCAGCAACAGTAGTTTACTATGCAAATACCCTGTATAAGTCTCTCACATTTCCGAGACAAACATGTATAACATAGTTGTAAGCACAATTAACATACGGATATCTACAACATCCCAGTAGCTGGCCTAGCAGTGTCACAGTCAGTATTGTTCAACACACACTCCAGTAGTAGTCATATGTGATTCATCCTTTCCTGGGGTAACTCAGGGGCCTGAGCTATGATCTATGTCACTGCAGACAGACCCAGATGCTATGACCATAGGATCTGATCAGCAATATATCGGTACAGCAAGTCTTGTTGAGACATATTTGTTGAACTTCCTATTTCCCATTATTACATACCCCCTACTGCATTCCATTACATGCTTAATTGTTTGACATAGCTTTGTTTTCCAAGTATGGTTGGTTTGATTCCAATACATGTTGTTTGGTTTGTTTGTCTGTCTGTCTCTCTCTGTCTCGCTCTCTCCCAGATGTATGGTATACATCTGTTTTGCATATGCAGCAGCTTGCCTTTTGTAGGTAATGCTCATATGCAGCTGATGCCCTGTGCACCAGTTGGTGCCCCCCACATGGTAATTGCATGCAGAACAGCTGTGGTTTTATTCCTATAGCCAATGGCATGGCAACACACTCCTATAATTGAGACATTGATGTGGGTGTTGCCCTTTTCCTTGCCTGTGAGAAGGACTTCATGGAGGTGTGTTAACAACAGCATCACAGAGGGTGGTTGGAAATTCCTCTTACAATGAAAACTGTGGAGACAGCCCAACAAACTGGGGGAGAATGTTCCAGACATAGGGACAGAATGTAAGTATTGCGGTTATACAGTTGAATTAATGCTAGTTTAACAGGGTTTGTGTGGACATGGTTTTCCTGTATGATTTTATGTCTGATAGTGTTATATGGTTGACATAACTCTCATCTGTAGGGCTATCTGCAGAATGGCCAGATTTTGGACTCTCATGTTTAGTGTGTTCCTCAGAAATGTTTTTGTCTTAGGAAAATCATTAGCATACTGTGGGGATTTCAGTCAGTAAATGGTATGATCCATTTGTGTTTCTGACTTGATATCCCTCAGAAAAGTTATGTTACAACAAACACTGTTACACCAGCAACTGTCTCAGTTTATAACAGCAATATTTCACATATGCCCCTGTTCTGGGGCCTCTGTCCCTCAAGTATGTAAGGCTTTGTCCAGATGTCATGCAGTAAGAGGTTGATAGGTAGGGTATATCATTATTTAGTGCCTTCATTCCTAATACCATCCCAGTGATGTATCAGAATGCCAGACATGTTATGTGTAAGAGGCCTTATATATGAGGACAAAGCCTGGACATTCTGTGGGACTCTGAACAGTTGAGAGGTCTGTGTATTTCTGATGATTGTTTACAGACTGTCAGGATTGTGTAGCAGTGTAGTGTGTTAATGTTATTTGGCCTGTGTAGGGAGGGGGATAGATGTATGTGTTATGGCTCCTTTTCTATCTGACTATGCATGCTGCTCCAGCTTCTGGTGGTCTATCGGCTGTATATGTTTGTAGGGGCAGACTGAGAGATGTCCCATACCACCATCAGGCATCATACTACACTGTGAATTGGGCCTGTATATGTAGGGGTCATGTGTGAGTGGCAAACATGATGAGATGTTTTGATTCACACAGTCCTTATACTCTACTGTTCATTTGATTTGCTGTATGTCACTGTGACTGTGGTGAAATTGGTTGTGGGTATGCACTTTCACACTGGTGTCTCTTTCTCAATCTGTTACATTCCTGTAGTGTCTGATATATTTCCAAATACATGTGTAATTCCCCATAGCGGATTTGGGTTAGTGTTGTGTTAGTCGGACTGTAGTTTGGACGGTGCTTGGTGCCATGCTTAGCAGCTGAGTGTAGTTTCCCTAATGTAATGTTATGTCCAGATATTTGTAAGATGTACTGTTACCTGGCCCCATAAGTGTTGTGTATTTTTGACACATCAGTGGGATGATGTGAGGATTTAAGTCACTAACTAGTGAGAAGTAATTCAGTGTTGGACTTGTGCTATTTCAGTCAATATATGTTAGCACAGACAGGATGGTGTTACTACAACTGTGTCAGCTTATCTACTACAGTATTTCAGATATGTCCCTATTTTCATGACTTTCTCCCCCCACTTTGTCAGACTTAGTCCAGATTCATTGCACTAAGGGGTTCTGAGCCAACCTCTCGACTGGCCAGATTATTTCAGAATCCAGAGAAAAGATAAATCCACAGACCACCAGGCTGAATCGAACTGTTTATTAAAACAACGTTGAATGTTAGCGCTTTCGGGTAAAAAACTCTTTTTCAGACATACTTCATTCAAATAAAATAGTATTATTTAAAAGACAAATCATCCAATCACAGAGCAAAAATGATAAAACAATCAGTGCAAATTAATATATGGTCTACACCTACTGAGTATTGGTTTTAAAGGCACCACACCATTAAGACCTGGGTATCTATTTGCTCCCAGTTCAATAATCCATCTAGTTTCATTGTATTCGGTGCTATTCACAATTTCTCCCTTCCTAATATCAGCACTAATATGCTGTTGTGCTTGAAAAACAAAACTATGTCCCTTATAACTTTCTATGTGCACAGCCAGTGCATTATGCCTGTCTCTTAATCTTATTGCTGATAAATGTCCTAAAATTCTATCCTTTAACCTGCAATTTGTCTTGCCTACATAAAATGAGGCACGGCAAGTGCAGGTAGCGAGATAGAGTATATTCTGAGAAAGACATGTCGCCAATACTCTAGGTGCATATTTCTTATGAGTCACAGGGTGTACAAAACAAATATCCTTATTTATAAATTTACAAGCCTTACAGTGCTGACGTGGGAATGTTCCCATTCTAGCATAGTCTTTATTAGTGCTGACCTAATAGGCAGGAGGTTGATGGTATTATTACATCTGTTAATAATGGGAAATAATGGCATACATTTGGCTTCCAGGCTACTATCCTTCAGAGATTCCTGCTAATACAGATTCTGTTTTCTATCAACTTTCTAAGTGTGTGAGGGCAATTTTTCAGAAGTGTCCCCATTTTTATTGTTCCCCCACCATTATTTGTGCCTTTGTCCACATTGACTGCTGTTAGGGAATATTGGCATGCATTTGCTTTCAGACTTTATCCTTCGGCAATTCATGCTAATGTATGACCTGTTTTCTATCGACTTTCTAAGTTTGTGAGGGCAATATGTATGATGTGTCCCTTTTCAGGGATTTATCCCCCATTATTTGTGCATTTGTACACATTTCCTGCTTTAACAGGTTGCGGAGGTGTTGTACTGCACTCTTACAAAGCAGAGGGTGTGTCACAGAACCTGTCACACACCCACTGCATTGCTTTCCTGCTGCCGTGTGTATTTTACTCTCCGACGACTCTGAAAGGATCATTTATTTAATTTCAGTGTCCTGGGACACTGAAATACTGGGATAATATTAGAGTAATTCTCTAATATTATGCCAGATCCTATTAGGAAGCACTGTACATCACTTTCTGAGTTCAAGGGGTGTGTTCAATGTCCATGTACTACTTGAACATGCCCCCTGCACTCGTTCATGGCTCATGTCCGAGTAGTTTAAACAGCAGCATGCCTTCATGAATATGCAAGGTGTTCTGCTGTGCTATATGGTCACGAACCACTCCATGCAGGAATAGTGCTATTCCTGCACGGAGTTTATTGATACACACACACACACACACACACACACACACACACACACACACACACACACACACACACACACACACACACACACAAAACATAGCTGTCATTCGTAAAAAAATCAAAGCCAAATAAATAAATATGTGGACACCGCCCCCTCCAAAATTAGGGATATAATACTGTCCGTCTTGACTTGTAAATTCGCAGGCTTTGTTTTAGCATGCATCTTCTAAACCTATGAGGTTTGAAGCTTAAATATATGTTACTATTTAATGACTACAATCTTCAACAATTTGGAAGAAATATAAACATTTTACAAAGATATAATAATCATAGAAAACTAAGGACATTAATGAAGTATGTCTCATATACACACAAATACACAAGCACACACACACACACACACACACACACACACACACACACACACACACACACACACACACACACACACACAAATGCATGCATGCACAAGCACACACACACACACACACACACACACACACACACACACACACACACACACACACACACACACACACACACACACACACACACACACACACACACACACACACACACACACTCACACTCATGCACACAGTATTGTTTGGGATGACTAATTTATAGTGGCTTTTCTTGGCCCTTACCTAAATCTTGTGTGATACTACTTCTGATCACCTGCACCTCTGACATTTTTTCTAATAACATACTAGTAAGGTACTATTACAAAATGCCGATACATGTAAGAAACTTCAGGAGGTAAGCCCAGCAGCAGCCACATGACTTAAAATTTATCCCAGTGTTTTTTGTTTGTTTTCTGAGATGCACAGACATTTTTACGGGTAATTGGTTGGTAAAGCATTGAAGCGATATGTTTGTCTATCTCATGGGGTTCTTCATATAAACAAACAATTTATCCAATGGAGCTTCTTCATTATTTTTGAAATGATTTAAGTACTTTTCCCCCCTCCATTTATATTTGCATGTAGCACATATACACTGTACACTCATTTTATCCCGGTCTTACCATCTACACTGTGAACTATAGCAGATCTTCTGAGGTATAATAGGAAAGTATATCATGCACTCTCCTTGTCCCACATCAAGAAAAGCAAACATATTTTCTTTTCTTTTTCATTGAAAACGTCATTGATTGTATTACTGCTTTCCTGTGTAATATTAGAGATGCAGAAATATAGTACACCATGACTTGTTTCTACACCTCTATCAGTTTTAGAAAAAAATCTGACACTCAAAGAGAGCAGCACCTAGTAGCACTGCAGGTGTGACAGGGAGATGGAATTCTTTTCACTGATACTATAGGACCACTCTTAGAAATTTGAAGATCACTCAATAAGCACAAATGTGTTAAAAGCCTCAAGTCTGGTACCCCATGGGTAGTATATGTGGCTATTTGTCTGGGTTGTCCTTCCTTTTAAATCAGGAAAAAAGAACCTCCTCAAGAAAAATACTAGCACTGCTATGATTTGATTAGATAAAGTGACAACAACACCCTATACAGACATATCCAAGTCTGTGATGAGGCTAAAAATTTTGGTTTTAAATTTACAGCGCTTGAGAGAGTTTATAAGAACAATAGGTGAGGACTATGGGAAATTACCTTAGAACATAAAGAACTTTTATGGCAACTGAGACTGAATGCTACTGTGTCTGCAGGACTGAATGATCATGTTTCCTTAACAAGTGTTTATATAAATTATAGTTTATTATTGTTTTTTTAATCTCAGAGGCATTTATTTTTTAAATTGCATTTTTTTATATTTTTAAGTGTATATTTATATTTTTGCTTAGTTATAATTGATTATGTTATTGGCTGTGGATGCCAGTGATGCCTTGTGTATTTGCATAGCTAAATGAGTTGTTTTTTGTTATCCTTCAGTTCTGATGAAGTTAATGTTGTGAACAAAAGTGCTTGACTGGGGTCAATTAAATTCTTTTAACAGATATTTTCATATGTAGCATCTGTTATTTGCCGTCATGTTCCCTTGGTGGAAACTTTGGACTCATTGCTGTGCATTGTAGATTATCAAACAGCCGATTTACCATCTAGGTTGTTTCTAAGGTAAGTGGGAATAAAAATAGTTGAAGAACTGAAACAAGGCAGAATGAAACTGATGTGCTACCTGGGGTGAAAAACGAGTTTGATTGTGGCTAAGGTTTTGCTCTATTGTACAAAAGAACAATCTTAAGAGAAAATTGTTTTCGCAACACATGAGTGTGAAAGGTAATGCAGTCTTTATACTTTGCAAGAATGTCTATTGAAATAATGGAACAGCCTGTGGTTATTCCATTAGCATGACTGTTTGAAGTACTTGGTAGAATATCTAATAGGCACACACAAGTTAAGAGGAATAAAAGGTTACGAATGTTACTTTGAGTTGAACGACAATCATAATGCAGAGAGGGTGTCTAGCAAAAGTAAGAGGGGAAAATAACTTGCTTGTTATCTAGACTGTTTGCAAGGTAGATGAGAAAGAAAACAGCAGAAGAACATAAAAGACGAAGCTAAAGTGTTACCTGGGGAGAAAAAGATAATGGATGGGGAAGAGTAGAGAGAGGAATAAATATATCAGCCGAGCTGTGACCCAAGTTGTCCCCAGTGCACAAAGAAATGATTGCAGAGGAAGGAGATATAGAAAAGGGAAAGGGTAGCCTACCTGCCACCCAGGCTCCTACCTGCCACCTATGCCATCTAGAAAAATAAGCTTGGAATAGTGTATACTCTGTGTAAGTAGAATAAGGAATAAGACATACAAACTTTAGCCTACCTGCTACCTAAGCTGAAGACATGAAATGTTGTGATAAGCTGTAGCACAGAGTGCAATAGAAAATGTCAGTAGTAGCCTACCTGTCACTTAGGCTGTTGTGGAAAATGAAAGTGGAGAAATGAGGAGAGGAATACGAAATTATTTGCAGTCACAGAAGTGGTAGATGAGAGCAGTTGGGAAGACATGTAATTGTGAGAAGAGCAAGATGGAAGTTAGGTGACAACTCAACTTTAGAAATGACAGGGATTGGCTGAGGTATGTCAGTTCAAGTCCATCTTGACTGGAGGGTAATATGGGAGGAGAAAGAGAAATAATTCTCTCTGTTTAGTTTGTAATAACAGAGGAGTTTTTGAATTAATTGCTGATGTGAAATGGATGACTATGTTAATAAACTATCTCAGAATGAGGTAATTTAAGGAAGCTATGCAAGTGGAAGGGTTGTTGAGTGTGAGGTGTTATAGCTGATAAAATATACAGGCTGGATAGCATATGAGAAGAAAGGTTGTGTTTGTACAAAATGATAGAATAAACACAAGGATTGCGTTGTTTGCCCTAAAAGGTAGAGATAATAAGCTGTATACAGTAAACTTTTAATTAACCGGCATCCATGGCGATTGGTAGATGCAGAATAACTGCAGTTTTTAGTTGCTTGACAGTTACTATTAATAATAGACCTGACTAATACTGTACCATATACAATTCGTTTGGTGTGACTTGTTCTCAGGTTGGGGACAAAGGGAATTTATTCCTATCTTCCTTTTAAAAACTCTAAAACTCTAAAAACATAAGGTACATTTCTGCAGGGGGGGGGGGGGGGGAATGACAGAAAGTGCAACACATGAAAATTGTACTGTATTTCTTCAATATTTTTTCCCTGTTGCTTGAGAGTGCTAGTTGCGTGAATTACAGTTAACTGAGTGTTTACTGTATGTCTCTACAACTGACTAGCCTATGACAGGAGAGAAGAGAGAGTATCTGTTGTATTATAATGTGATAGGCTGATAGGGGTGGGAGCAGGTATTGGAGAATTCTAGGTTTCCTCTGAGTTCTGCTAGGTTGACAGAAGCGAGTTCTGATAAGCTTACAGTAACAGATATGATAAGCTGATGGGAAGTTTAAATTAAATGATATGGTGGTGGGTGAAATGGTAGTACAGTTAGGTGCAGAGTGTAGCTGAGTGACACAGACTTTCCCTCTTGTAAGAGCATCAAAGTAATCAGAAAAAAAAAACTAATTTTTAATCACAGTAATGTAGAACTGTAGCTTAGGAGAAAAACCTTTATCAGACCCAGTAATGGCTTAGCACAGCCTTCTACGAAAAGATCAGAGGGCCTGCAACAAAGGAGAATATGCACAGGCAGTGAGCAAGGAAGGTGATGGGAAAGTTTTATGAAGGCACACAGTGATACTGAGGAAAGTGTAAGTTCTGTAAAGGCATGCCATGACACTAAGGAGAAGGAGTAGCAGACAAAAATGGGTACAGCAGATGTTTATAATCTGATGGAAAAGAAGTGACTCCTGGGAAGGATAGATTAAAACCTTTCCAGCAGGATGTCAGTGGAGGGTGGTAGCAGACTGTAGGATTACTGGTTACAAGCTAGGATGCTGAAGGCTTGTCTGCAGACTGTTCACTGTGTAGGCTACAATACACAAAAAAGCACTTGCTTCCCAACAGCTAATAAAAGCTCAAGAGGACAGAAGTGGTAGAAAACTGTAATCCAAAATAAAAGGCATGTGGCCAGAGAGCATGTAGACTGCCTTTTATATGGGTCTGTTGGTGTGAGTATACTTAAGGGACATTCTAAGTATACCTCCTGTTAAAATAAATAACAAAAAAATAAATAAAACAACAAGAACAATAGATATTAGGCTCAATAGAAAGCATAGCATAATAAAATTAAAACAACTTGGAAGAAATGTAAGATAAAATTGCCAACCATAAACGCATGCAATGGTAAGTGAAATTTAAGCAATAATCAATGAGTGTGTGGTTTGATAATGAACTACACCAACTGTGGGTAAATCTTCAATATACCCATGCCCACTCATTGATTATTGCATATCTTAGGGTTCTTCCAAGCTGTTCTAATTCTATTATGCAACGGTTTCTATTGAGCCTTATAATAAACACAGCCATGAGTAAATCTTCAATATAACCACAACCAGGAGTCCATTACTGCTATTATGCAATGACATTATTTAAGAAAGAAATTACTTACTTTTCTTAAATAATGTCTTTATATAACAGCACTGTGGTGTTCCTCCATGCAGTTTCCTCTTTGTTGATGTACTGCACATGCATATGGGACTTACGTTCTCATGCTTTCACAGTACATCAGTGCTTTGGAAAGCAAGCAATAGAGAAAAGATGATCTCTGCTCCTTTTTATTTTTTATTTTTTGTTTAAAAATGTAAAAGTCAGACAGTTTACATGTGCTAGAGAGACAGGGCAAAAATAAAAGGAAAATTCAGGTACATTTCTTTAGTTTTGTGGAATGTACCTGATTTTTGTTGTATTTTCTTGGGCCTCCATATGCACATCTTGACATCTTGTTTCAAGAAATGTGCAAAGCCTTAAATAAGGGGGAAAAGGTCCCTATTGTAACAGTTTCTCATAAACTTAGAAAGCTGCTAGAATAACAGGATTTATGTTATTGTTCATTGACTGATGGATATTCTGAAACTGAAAACCTTTGTCATCATTTAGTGATTTCACTCCTCATTCAGAAAACCAGGGACAAAATATGTGAAAATTTGGACACTTCAGTAAACTTCTATGACATACTAATAGAAGAAAGTCTGGTCAGACAGCTGGGCTTTTTTTTAATTGGTATATGCTTAATTTTACAACAGACAATCTAAATGGACTAACCAATCAGTGTGCACATTTCTGAAAACCAATGAGCTACCATTGTATAATTCCTAAAAAATAATTGTGGAACTCGCCACTAAAATTAAAGGTATAGCGATGGGTGCCACAATCAAGTATTTGAAATCTACCACATTAACCACCTATCCACAGAAGGCAGCAAATAGTACAATTCTGAGAACAGATATCCTTGCAAATTATTTTTTTCAACAAGCAGTCTTTGTAGCATTAGTTGCAAAGAATTATGCTAAGCAATTTTGAAACATTCACAAGTACTTAAACCTATAACTCAGCAATCACTTTTGCAATGTAAAGCTATTTTTCTTTCACCAAATACATTATGTGCTCAAGAAGTAAAAACAAAACAGGAAGGTAACAGATTTCATATGAAAGAAAGCCCCACAATGGCAAGCTTTAAAATCCCTCTTGCTTAGATTAACTTTAGAACCTTTATAGAACCAGTTGCAAGAGTTATGTTAAACTAACTTTGAAGCACTTCATAAATAATTTAGTTTACTTAAAAGACTTAAAGGAGAGAAGTATTGGGTATCAATACTAACTGGTAGCAACATGAACAGCAATACAAAAGCAGTTGCTTAAAATCATAGTTTGAAGTTAGTGATTGCATATGGAACAGTATAATCAAATGCAAAACTGTGATATTTTACAAATGGAAATTAATAAGGTGCTTCAACTGCAAGCTATGCAAGCAACAATTTATAGGTCTATAATGCACCATTAGAGAAAAACTCCTAGAAAAGTAAAATATAACAGAAGACACCATCGTCAAATGAGTTATGCAAATCGCTTGCTTGCTACCATGTCCCCTCCTGGAGTGAGATAGATAAGAAAGGCCTGATAGAGAATGGGGAGAGTAACGTATAAATTACAGTAGAGAGAATACATAGAAGAGTAGAATGGAGGCACATGGTCATTTCTCCAAAATCAAGCAGAAGAACCTCAGCATGAGGAGGCTAACACAGATTAACACCGTTGCTCCTTGTGAGAACACCAAAAACAATCTGAAAAATTATTGTTTGTGCACACTAATGCAGGACTGTAGCTCAGGTGAAAATTGTCTTATAGCTGGGCATAATTAGACATTGTCTTCTGTGGGAAGATCAGGTGTCTGGCGCAAAGGAGACTACACTTAAGGAAGAAAGTAAGGCAGGGGGTAGTAAACTAGGAGATAGTTCTATGAAGGCAAGCAGTGATACTGAGCCAAGAGAAGCAGACAGAAGCATGTATGGCTTGTCTAGATAATATGTGGCAAAATGAAAGTAAAGAGTAAGAGAAAGCTAACAAACCAGTAAGGAATGAAACTCAGTGTATGTAAGGAAACATGGAATAAATCCTTTATAGCAGGATGCCCTTGGAGGATGGTCAAAAACTGTAGGACTATTACTTACAAACTAGGGTTCAGAAATGTTTGTCTACAGACTACTTACAGTATAGAATACAATACATGCAGAATCACCTGCTACCCAAAACTTACTTAAGGACCAAAAGGACAGACATGGTAAAAATATGCAGCCCAAAATAAAAGGATGGTGGGTGGAGTACATACAGACTGCCCTTTACATGAGCCTATTGATGGGTGTATGCTTAGGGACATACCCAATTACCTTTTAAATCACAAGAAGGGAAGAGGTGGTAGAAAATGTCAGTCCAAAATAAAAGATGGGTTGACAAGAGTTCACGCAGACTGCCTTTCAGATGAGTTTGCTGATGTGTGTATGCTTTAGGAACATTCCCAAATTACTTCACCAAACACAAGAGGGGCAGAGGTGGCAAAAAACTTCAGTCCTAAATAAAACTGACTGGGTATTACAATTACAGACTATGCATGAATAGATACGTGCTTTTATATGTGATTTTTTTTTATATCACAGAGCTTTGCATGTGGGTAGTTTTATTCACCTTTTCTATGTTTCTTTTCTTATTTTACTCTCTGGTGAATATTCTCTATGGAGAATTAAATAACAATCCCAAAACTGCAAACTACTCAGGTAGCCTTTTCCAGAATGTTGTTATATATTGTGTGTTTGTGTGTGCATGCTGGTAACTTTTTTATCCTCATTACACATATACAAGGGTACACAAGTGTATTTATTATGGAGATGAAGGCTGAATAGTTTGCAGAAGTTGTCAGCACCAGCACTCATGAGTCTGCTTGGTAATTAAAAAAAGTTTCAGTCATTGTTGTTGATAACTATAACTCTTGAAAGTTTCATATACTTGAATATAGAATGAAGTGGATGCAATTCATTTCAGCACTGGAAAGTCTAATGGGAAAATTAATGTAGATTGCTTGCATATTATTATTTTGGGTGGCTGCGGTGGTGCAGTGGTTAGCGTTGCTGCCTTATATCAAGAGGTTCTCCAGTTGGATCCTCGGCTGGGATGCCTTCTGCGCAGAGTTATATGTCCTCCCTGTGGTCACGTGGGTTTACTCCAGGTGCTCCGGTTTCCTCCCACATTCCAAAGTGATGATGTAGGTGAACTGGACACTAAGTTGGCCCTAGGCATGAGTGCGTGCATGTGTGTACCTTCTATGGAAGGTTGGGCACTGGGCTGACAACTTGACACCGTAAAACTCTACTGCCAACCATGAGTGGCCAGGTGGTCCCCTGTGGTGACCCCTAACTGGGAAAAGGCTGAAAGAAGAAGAAGCTTGCATATTGTTATTTTAAGAAGGGTTTTCATTTCAAGGAAATGTATATATTTATATCTATATGTATGAATGTATGCTGTCATGAAAGATGATGGAATTTCTTAACATACAAATGGCATTTTTACTTACATTTGTATGCATCGTGCAAGGATTTCCAAATTCAAGTTTTGTGAAAAAGAAAGCTAAGCACTTGAGTTTTTAAGTGGGATTCCAAAAAGCCTTACCCCATTCTACTCCAAATGATCACAGTAATTAGATAAGTAATGCAATGTTTTGGGAGTAATTAATGGGACAATGCTTAGAATACTTTCTTTAGTTTTGATAAAAAATAAATGTGCTAAGCTGGGACATTACATGAGAGTTTCCACAGTGTGCACAACATATGAATATGATCTAAGAAAACAAGTAATAAAAGTTAATGTTATGCAAATTATTGCAAATCAGACATTACTTGTTACATAATGAAGGGTATATTATTTAATGGCCAATGTCCATAGGGAACATAAAATGGGAGAACACTGATAGAGTATTACAGTTTTTTATTTTAAATATCAGTGACAGGAGATGACTTTCATTTGTTTTTTACATGGCAGAGGTATACATTTGAATGCATAGTAACTACAAAACATGAATATGGGGCTAGCTAAGAATAGATTATACACTTAATACACAAGAAAATTGAAAAGGTAATTATTTTAAAGCACAACTGACTTTGGGCTTATAAAATATATAATATTTTTTCAGTATTGCTAACTACAATCAGAAAAAATATACATTGTCCCGTCCCCCCTTAAATAACCACACCACACACATAAAGACATTTGACGACCTTTTATTAAACTGTATTATACAAATGAACTATATTCACAAAAACCAACATTAATTATCTTGCTCAGCAACGATGATCTCCGGTAAGGAAATAGCCTAGCAGCGGTAGGGCCAAAGACCCGTCCTTCTCTAGCACTGCCATAAAATAAATAAAGCCAACCACCCAATTATCCCATGTCCTAGGGCGAAGCTTACCTACCCTCTGCCTTCCCAATGCTGCTAAGGCTGCTAACAAGTCCTTACTGTTAGAGGACTCTGCTTCCACTAGCCATTGGACCCCTTCTGCATCGATCAGCTCAAACAAATCCACATACTCCCCTTTCCAAATTTTTTCCTTAACCGAACCCGGAATGTGCGGAGTCAGAAAAACTGCTCCTGTCCCCTGCCCCAAAGATTGGGTAGCCAACCAGTCCCCAGGCCACAGCCCAAAATCAGAGCCTACCTCCAAGCCCAAGACAGAACTGTCCCCGGAACCCCCCCCCCCGTTGCATCTCTAACCAGGTACCTGGCACCCTGTGCTAGCTGCTTCTGTGTCTCCTCTATCCCTTAAACATCACCCCCGAGATCCCCAACTGATAAGTTGTCAATGGTCCCCACCCCACAATCCCCAAACCCTAGCTCCCCCGACAATGCTGCCATAATAAAACCATTACCTGCACCTTGTCTTGCAATGTGCTGAAAACCAGTGTCTCCACTGCTACCACCCATTGTGATGCCTGTTGTTTTTTCCTCCCGGCTGGGGTTCTCACCGCTGTGCATCACCTCTTCCGATCTGGGGTCTTTTCAGGTTCCTGCACCACCTCCGATGTTGTTGCCTCCTGGAACAGCTCTGCCTGGGCCACAATTCCTTGTCACCTCTGCCTTAGATCTGGTAATTTGGCCATCTGTAAAAGAGAAACAAAATATTAAAAGTATTCTATAAGCCCAACTGCCCTACCCCCCCCAACACCTAGCATTGCCTTTCCCATTCACTGTAACTTACCCCTGCCTGCCCACACATCACCTTTCAACCACCCTGTCAGCCATACGGCCTACCATTAGTACCCCTTCCTAACCCTAGCATATCCCCTATTAATATCCCTCCTCATGTGTATCTATGGAGAGGGGGAAAAAAATTAATTAATTAATTAATTAAGCCCCATTTAACTATATCCCTATCTACCAGCCACCCAATGCCATCACCATTCACACAAACTAGCCTAAAAACACTTACCTTCCATCCCAGCATGATCCTCCATAGCGGTAACGGCTAAGCAATGCAGTGCGCATGCACAAATCTGCGCTCAGACCTAACGGCCAAAAGAATGGCAGAAGCAACCCACTACACCACCAGGGCGTACGGAGAAGATATTTCACCACCACCACCGAAATCCAGGATGGAGGGACACCCAATCGACCACGATGCCATCCTGAAGCCAGAAGGACCGAAGAAGATGGACTGACACCCACAAACCCACCAGGGAGCATGAACATCAATCCTCCATTACCACCAACGACGATGCAGCACAAAGGACCCCTGAACATCTGCCACAACCACCAGGATAGAGTATACGGACACAGCAGCCCATGAACCCACCAGGGAGAAGATATTCCACCACTGAATCCAGGATGGAGGGACACCCGGACGACCGCAATGCCATCTTGAACAGAAACCGGAGAAGACAGATGGACACACATGAACACCCCAGGTAGCACAAACAAAAAACCCACCACTACCACCAATGCAGATGAAGCCGGATGCAACGAAGGACCCCCGAGGAGATGATCCGCCACTATACCCCAACACTACCTCCTACCACAACCTCCGGGAGACCCATTTTCCCCAGAAACGGATACAACCAGCCCAAGAACCCACCAGGGAGCATGAGGGTGATACACCACTACCCCCAAACCTAAATGGGACCGGATTACACAGATGGACCACCTTTCGCCTACCACAACTACCGGGAGAACACCTTCCTCTTTTTTTTTTTTTTTTACCCCGACTGCATGGCACCGACAGCCTACTACCCGACAGAGCTAACAACAGGCCCACCCTCCCTCTACGGATGTCACTCGACCTCATGGCACCACCAAAAAATGGCCCGACGAATCCCCTGGAGACCTGCGGATGACAGGGAGCAAAGAAAACCTCAACATACAGGTAAGCCTAGCACTTCTCCCATCCACTTCATTATATCTATATATATATATTTTTTTGTTGTTTTTTTTTGACCACCCCCCAACCATTCACCCACGCACACACACACACACAGACACACACACACACACACACACACACACACACACACACACACACACACACACACACACACACACACACACATACACACAGTACTCTATCACCCTTTCCTATCAGTAAGCTCAAACTATATTCCCAGACTCCAGCCCCCCCCCCCCTTAAATTAACCTGTAGAAAACACCAAAGGGGGGGCTGACCTAGACAACCTAACCCCTTCTCTGCCCACCATCCAAGGCCTACCTTCATCCACGATACCTACGGTCATCTGGACGTAAGCTAGTTGTTACTCCACCAACTCATGCCAAATGTGCCTGCTTCCTTTAATCCCTAACCCCTAGTACTGTCAGAAGTCCCACCTACTCCTACCTCACTTCCTTTTACATCTCCTTCTCTCCTTAACCCTTTCACCACCACAAACCCACTATCCTAACCAGCTACAATCCTTACCTTACTTTCTACCTCTATATCCTCCCCACACCCCTTTACCCCCTTACTTGAGGGACCAGGACAATTTCATTTGTTCCAAACTGCATTTATTTCTATATTTTAAAGCTTTTGTTTTTGTTTATATAATTTGTCATGAGAATGAATATTGTTATTACATGTAGTCAATCAGACTAACAGGGAAATAAAAAAATATATTATGTAGAGTTATGGCTCGCATACCACCTAGTAGAATAGATTGAATTTTTCACTGATGACCTATCTCACTGTTTAATGTATTACACTGAGGCATGAGTAAAAGGTGAGATTGAGACAACAAAATTACTTTACAAGCTTTGACTGTTGAAAAGTAATTTATGTCATGTGAAGGAAATATAACGTCATGTATGCCATCAGCCAATTGAACTATCAAAAAAAAAGATATTTTAGATTTTACTCATTTATTTATACTTTGTTGATTGGATTAGTCTCACCAGACCAATGGCCTCTAATCAGAGAATACCTGAGATGTTATTAATACTAACTAGCAGGAAATGTGGTCAGGGACCATGGAACTTCCTATACACTTTTCAAGCACTTAGGTGAGGCCAGAGGACTTTTGGCAGTGACTGGAATATTCTAAGATTGAGGAAGGACTAAGGAGTAAACATTGTTCATGAACAACCTTTGGAGTGAGAATGAGGGAGAGATGAAATCTTAGTTACAGAATTGTAGAGAGGAGATCTAGATACAGAGGTGGTGTAGAATTTAATGATGGAAGGAAGGAGAAACAAAGTACAGGATGTAGTTGGAGTGCTGCGATGAAATGTGTGGCACAGTTGCAGTCAAATAATGAAGTGGGTAATGTGGTAGAGAAGCAGACTTCAGTGGTATGTGTCCCAGGCAGGAATGACCCTAGCCCTAAGCAGCATCCTACCTTCACCAGGAATGATACCACAATAGCAGCAAAAAATAATTGACTTCAACAACTGGCTTAGTTTCTGGTGACATACCAAGGGGATCCGGTGTCAATCTGCCTGGATGACATGGTTGACGGGCCTCGATGCTTTGCCAGAGATGGCCTCCAATTGTCACCCCTGGGATTCAGGATTCTGGTGAAGGCTCTTGTCTCCTCCAATGTGCCTTTTTAAGCAATGTCCCAAAGACAAATGTTCCAACATAAAAGATCTGTCAAAAAGCAAATTGAAGGTCATTCTGCTTAATGCTAGGAGCCTTAACCTGAAAATGCACTCACTGGAGGCTCTCCTTGTACTGGAAGATGCTGACATCTGTACAGTCACAGAAACTTGGTTCAAGGCTGCGGAGAGCACTCCTGCCTTACCAGGCTATACCACATTCCAGACATTCTGACCGTAAAATGAGGCCAGTAAGACTAAGAGTGGTGGAGTTTCTATTTTCATTAAAAACAAGCACATCTCCATACTGGTTTGCCAGCATGATTCACTAGAAGTACTCCAGGTACAACTGTCAATTGGTAAGAACCCATCCAAGTTGTAGCCACCTATGGACCCCCTCAATGACTCAGGACACCCACTCCACCTACATGGACCTACTTGACTCCATCAATGTACCCCCTAACACCCTTATCCTTGGTGAATTCAACTACCCCACCATAGACTGGGTGAATTACTCCTGGTCTAATGCACTCACCCAATGATTTCTTGACTACATCAATTCTAATGCACTAGACAAGCCTGTCTCATCCCCCACAAGGGGAGATAACCTTCTAGACTTGGTTCTCACCAACATGGGTGACTGCTGCACCACCCCCATAGTAAGTTCTTTCCTGGTGAGATCAGGCCATCGGTCTGTCTCTTTCAAAGTCTCTATCCTGTCCAACCCCCCCACCAAGCTGCACCCAGGGTAAAAAACTTCTCAAAAGCTGACTACAACCTTCTAAGGGAGAATATCAGTAGCTTCACACCACTGCCCCATCAGAGGATGCAGACAAATATGCTGAACAGTATGCCAGTGCAGTATACAAGCACCTGTACAACTGCATAGACTCAGCCATACCCAACAGAACTAAAACCTGCTCCTCAAGAAAACACAAACCTATCTGGTGGACATCTTGACATGCCAGTCAAACAAAGTGCATTGCTGACCATCTTCAAGCACAACCTTAATGAGTGGATGGGAAACCACAAATTTGTCACAGGGGTTGCACATGTGTCCCTCATTTACAGGGCAACAGGAACTGATTGAGGTTTCTTTTTTGGGAATAACCTCTTGGCTAGACTTGTAAGGGCCCCAGGGCCATTAGCCTAGTAATCTCCTATGATCCTATGAAAGCATAGTGACATGCTTGGCTGCTAGAGTAATCCATTTTAAGAATATTTCTCTCCAACTAGGTGCTCTGGATGACAGAAATGAAGCAAACAATGAAAAAAAATAACATATGCATCTGTTGTAAGTCAAAGAGTAAGAAGCAGTGTACTAAATAAAGAGAGGTATCTGAAAGGATCAGAAGGGTAGCAACTGTTAAGTATCGGGGCCAACTGAAGGCTTGCTTCTAAAGTAGCGAATGAAAAACATTTGATTCTGGAATGTCTGTCATGGTAGCAGAATTCTTTATGCCAGATCTGCGAGCCGAGGGAAGCATGTCTGAGGCTATTTAGGTATAGTTGTCGCATTTGATGAAACTTTAAAAGGATTGCATGTGACTGCTATTCATCACAGTGACCTGTCTTAAATAAGAAAAAAGAGAAAATGGACATTTTTTGTAAGGTAAGGGCTTACCTTCATTATCAATAAAGCAGAGTAATAACTCCAGTGAATTTGGTGAAGTGTTATGTGTGTTTGCTTGGGATTCAGGTGTTCGGGGTTTGATTTTTGGTTTTGATTTCTTGAAGGTAATATTTTTGTATCACTTTTGAAATGTTAGAATTATTACCTTCTGACTGACAGAATATGATAAAGTAATTTAACATACATTTTCTAAGTAAAATAAGTATCTATTATTGCCATTATTTTTTAAGGACAACACACTACCTTTTCTTCAGATGTCACCAGCTCTAATAGGGATTTAGAGGGACTGAGCTAAAATCTTAGTCAAAATGAGGGATGACCCTCTAAATCAGGGTCATTTGGGAGGTATGCTGTTGCTGACATTTCAATTGTACTGGTGGCAGTTTGTTAGTCCATTAATTAACACAAGGAATGCTTGCATATGTAAGTTGAAGTAACACATATAAGTGGCACTGTTTATTAGCCATTGCTTGGCTGTATTTGCTTTTTCTTAAATAAAAGGTAAAAGAGGGAGAATGGTTTTGGCTGGTGTCTGCCACTGGTTTTGTGTTTATTCAGCTGAGAAAGAAAATATATCTATTTATTTATTGACATTTGATTACTAGGAAAGTCCAACTGGGTAGAAGCCCATTTTTAGCAGATGCCCGGGGAGAAGGTGAATAGAGAGGGGAAAGAATTAATAGCTGTAGCATATAGTAAGGTTAGTTGGTTTGAGGTGGTGTATTTCATGGCTTTAGCATGCAGCAATAGCTGTTCTTTCCAGTTAGACAGGAGAGTGAATGACGTAAGCCTCTCACACCTCCACTTCACTGTTAGCTGGACAACTTGTGGCTTCTGCCCTTACGTCCTGTCAGAGAAATTCTAACTTTGGGTGGGTGCTGTAGTTAAAGAAATAAAAATAAAAAATTAAGAAGGGAATTAGGGTAATCACCTAGGACATGGGGTTTTGGAAAAAAAACATGACACAGGTCATGGCATTTTGGAAAAAAACAATTGTAACAAGCTTTTGTGCATTATTCTAAAAATTGTAAAAACAGCAGGTTACTGGGAAGGAATTTAAAAACATACATGTAGGAGCACGGAAAGCTGTACATCTGACATTTTATAATTGTAGCCACATAGCTACCATCCGTTCCCTTTTTAACATGTCAACTGCATTAGTAATTCATTGTGATTACTAGATAGGTGTAACTATATATATATATATATATATATATATATATATATATATATATATATATATATATGTATATTAAAATTTAAACAAGTACTTCATTGTGATTACTAGATAGGTATATATATATTGTCGAACACAGAAGTTTGAAAATGGTAATATCGATGACAAAAAAAAACCTAGGAACGGGTTTTAACATGGGTTGAGATAGGGTAGATGTTTGTAGTTAGGAATAACACTGAGCACCTATCTTGACCCATGTTAAAACCCGCTCCTAGGTTGTTTTTTTGTCATCGGTATTACCGTTTTCGAACTTCCGTGTTCGACAATAGTACAGTCGATGGGTCCGTTTAGAAATTTTAATAGTAAATATATGTATATATATATATATATATATATATATATATATATATATATATATATATATATATATATATGTGTGTGTGTGTGTGTGTGTGTGTATAAATATTTATATTTAGAGAGAGTACGATGCATATATGTATATATAAAAATGTAAATAGAAGGATTTTAGCCAACAGCTACATACTAAATTTAGAACATGTGTCATCTAGGTCTAGGCGTACCATGCTGGTCTTAGTTAGATACCTAGGTTAATACTGGTTATTTGTTAGTCATTTTCCTATTACTCATAACTTATTGCAAAAATGTTATCGAGTTTCTTATTTCCATTTCAGATTCTGTGTGTGAGACCAGGGCTAGCCTTATGTGATATTTATAATCTGCTGGTATACCAGTTCTTAGGGAAACAGGTAAATAATATTGTAATTGTTGTGCTTCAGGTAATACCTTCTCTCTCTCTCTTTTTTCTAGGGGAGATTCTGTTTAACTGAAAATGCAGAGTCACAAAGGTTAATATGTTAATTATGCATTTTCATTTTAGTGCTCATGGTATGGAAGATCTGGATTTCCATTGGGTTAAATAAGGTGATTGGGTAAGTTTTTTTTTGGCATTGCAGATGGAATGGTAACTAGAAAACTTAAGTATTTTTATAGGTAAAGCATGATCTGAAATTGATATTGCCAGCATCAAATAAACAGGTTTGATAATACTGGTATTAAAAAGTGTTTTTTTCCATCAGATGATAGAGAAGATATGGCAGACTTCCAGCCAAGATGGCAGGCACTTGCTTTAAACTAAGCCTTCAAATGAGGAGACACCAGCAGAGCAAAGTCGCAGTATGATTTCAGTGGGCACCATGGGTAAAGCACACATCGAGAGCAATTGTTGGCTGAATGGATGGATTTGGGGCTGCCAGAGAAGCAGCTTATGTCCCAAGGTCAGAAAAGAGGTAGAGAACCAGTGGTGGAAGAACATTTCATGCTATACTCATTATTTCAACTGTCTGCTGGTTCATCAGGTAGTGCTTTTAAAATGTTGGTCATGGAGAATAACGCTTGACCCAGACAACTGAGGAATATTTAGGGACATTTTTGGGCATGTTAACAGAAAGGGATAGATCCAGACCATTTGAGTTAATTGTGGAAAAAGGCCTTCAGAGGGTGGAAAAGCAAAGTGACAGATTATTGACTCAGTTGAGCTTTCTCAGACTTTCCAAGAGGGCCACTTTTAACTCAGGAAATTCAAAAAGTGAGCAGTGTGGTAGTTCTGGGTAATTTACTTACCCCTGGTACCCTTCTGTCATAATGTCTCACATTTCATCATCTGTAAAGGAAAAGGCTTTAAAGTGAAATAAATAAACATATCTGACTTGGTGGATAGTGATGATGTGTGGAGACCTTTGGATACAGAAGTCATGGGAAGTAAAGATTTAATGACTGCTTTGGCAGTTTTGGATAAAAAACAACTAGGTAAGGCTTGGGTGAAAAACAGGGATAATTGGGTTGAGAAATGTATTTTCTATATGGCCATCATGGTAGAAAAAGACTCCAACCAAGCCATGTCTCTGTTAGCATATTTTAAATCCATTAAAGGTGCACAGTGATTTGGGGAGGGGTGGCTTGGCATGGCTATGGTGCAACCAGAAATTTAGAAAATTAAAGGAAGTGGACCTGTCTCTTGGATGGAAAGAAAAACACATTAAACACTTGGTTGGGTTTCATGGTAGAGACGCCTGGGACAGTGTTATCGGGCAATTGGAAGAAAACCATGGCATATTAAAAGCCTGGTGGGCATATAACTATGGATTTTGTGCTTGACCATTGTGTCACTTACATCATTCCTATTCTTCATGTTGTAATGGGAACAGTGCCCTCAGGTTTTCAACAAAGGGTCAGACAATGGCAAAAAGTCTCCCTCAATGGAAGTAATGTCTTATAGTGGGCCAGAGTGTAATGGCTTAATGGGTTCATCATCATTTAGTGGTGTAAGGGGGGTACATTTTCATTTTCCCTGAAGGAGATACTAAGAAAACCTTCCCAGGTTAAACTAGATGTTGTAAGTTGAATTGTTGGATGCTTACCCTAATATGACAGCTACAAGCTGGTTAATTGATGGGTGCTCTTTTGGTTTCCCTTTAAAGGCAGGACTGCTCCTCATTTTCATATTTGCTATAACTTGCACTCAATTGCTGGCAAAGAAAAGGTGTTAGAAGAGCTCCTTATAAAATTAGTTGCTGAGGGTAGAATTTTGGACCCCCTTTTATTCCCTCCTTTTCACATTTTGTCATTAGGATTAGTTCTGAATAGCACACCTTGGCAAATTAGGGTCTTCCATCATTTATCTTTTCCTGCTGGACTATCAGAGAATGACAGTATCAGCAGATCAGATGCAAAAGTTAAGTATTCAACTCTGGAGCACGTTATTGACATTGTAAGAAGATTTCCTGACCTATATTTAGCAAAAGCAAATATTGATTCAGCTTTTAGACTTCTTCATATTACGTCAGAAGATGAACATATTTTAGTGTGTGCTTTGATGAAAAAAAAAACATATAGATACTGCAATGGCTATGGGTTGTTCAGTGGCTTGCTTCACATTTCAAATGTTTAGTTCACCATTTCATTAGACATGGCAGTAAAGAGCGCAAGACCAATTGGCTGTCTACTATTTAGATGATTTTTTGTTTGTAGGTGAATGAGCCACTGAGGCAGATTGGTCATTGCAAACATTTAAGAAGTGGTGCCAGGTATTGTAAGTTTCTGTGTCAGCAAGAAAATTAGGCCTAAGAAAAAGTTGCTTGGGGGGGGGGGGGTTAGAGATAGATGTCATGAAATCCCACTTTAGGTATCACCTGAAAAAAAATACAAAGGTTGTAGGTTTATGTAGACCAGTTTTTTAAGATTTAAAAAAGTGATGGAGCCATTTGGTTATACAACTGCTTGGTTTGCTGAAATTTACATGTAGGACTTTTATTCGGGAGTTGGCCAACCTCCTTAAAGGAGGCAAACAGAAACACCAATGAGGAAGAGTAACTTTGAGAATAAAAGAGGACCTTCACATCTGGACGTTTTCTTATCTCATCACAATGTCATTGTGTACTGGCAAAAAGACTTGAGTTTCTTCTACCAAATTAAAATTGTTTACCAGTGCAGCAGTGCCTTTTTTAGGATGGGAGATTATTTACAAAACAGGTGTTTTTTCCCCTTGCCTTATTCATGGAAACCCTAAATTCAAAAAAGGTATTTCATTTCTTGAGCTGATGCCCATTTGTGCAGTAACAGTGGTGAAAGGGGAGTTAGTCACAGGAACGTGATTCTTCATTGTGACATCCTGGCTGTAGTGCAAGTCTAGACACAAAGAATATTTAGCAAGGTTCAATCATTACTAAGACAACTCATTTCACACAGTTTGAGGATAAATCTGTCTTTTAGAGCTTTACATGTTTCAGGAAAAATTAATGTATTAGCAGACTCCCTTTATGATTTGCAGATTTTGAGGCTTAGGGAGCTGGCCCCAGAAGTACAAGAGACCCCAGTAATGATCCCAGACTTTATTTGGATGATTGGCAAAGAGTAGCAGCTTGACAGATTGTCTTGTCATGGTCAATCAGTGCAAAGAGGGCTTATGGAGCTTTTATTGTTTTGTTGATTATCTCAGAGATGAAGATTCTGGTCCCCCCTTACAATTTATCAGTTTTTAGTTTCCAGGTGTTCTTGCTAAGAAGATGCAGTTTCATCTCTCATCTCTCAGTTTTTAGACAAAGATGCTAGGATTTCAGGATTTTACAAAACTTTGGTTGGTTTCCAGATTGTTGTTAGAATGGGGCCCATTTGACAGGAAATTTTTACTAGTTATTTTTGAATGTATGTAGAAAATCAAGCCCTGTTATACCTTTTATGCTGCTTAAGTGATGTTAGACACTTGTATGTATTGTTCTTTTTTTGAGTCAGTGAGATATTGCCTTGTTTGATGTGGGGTGATGCTTATATATTTGCCAATTTTATTTTTATACGGATTCATAGATCCAAGACAGAATAGCAATCATTGGGGCACTTATGCAAGATATTTGTGTGTGCTTCTATTTGTTGTGTCCAGTACTTTGTGATAAAATGCTGTTTAATTTGTGTTCACCCAAGTCTCATTCTGAGTTAGTTTTTCAAGGGACTCAGAGAAGGAAAATCACTTCCAATAGTTTTTGCACTATACTCCACAAACTAGTCTAACTTGGGAATATTGCCTCATCCTTTCTGGATTAATAAAACAATAGATATGGTTAGGGAGGCTCAATCTATTGAGGTAATAAGGAGAGAGCTGGGCGTTGATCTTCTAATGCCTTTTTGAAATATATCAGACAAGTTTTTTATTATTATTTGGCATTAATCTTTTTCAGATGTAATTCTTGTGGTGTTATTTGGGCATTCCAATATATTGTTAGCAGTCAAAATGGTGTCTGTCAAACCAAATGGTCTCATCTTAAGATTAGATCCAGATTCGGCAGAAGTGGTTTGGTGAGACTGACCAGGTTTGCAATGCTGGGAAGTTTTTCCCCAAATTACAAGAACTAAATTGAATTCCTAGAAATGAAAGTGGGAAATATCAGAATAGTGGATAGAAATTGTTAGTTGGTGGAATACTTTCTACTTACAATTTAAAATGATATATATATATATATATATTTGGAGGAAAAAAAAAAAAAAATATATATATATATATATATATATATATATATATATATATATATATATATATAAATACATGTGTGTGTTTCCTGGAAAATGGAAACCGAGTTGTAAGAGATTAGTTTTATTTGGGGATCAAGACTCAGTCCAGGTAGGCAGAGCACTGTATATAATATAAAAAGAAGGAGGTTTACATTTAAGGAATTCAGGTATATAGCTTGTGCCTGTACACAATTTAGGGTAAGGAGAATGGAATTAAATTGATAGGCAAACTATTGCATGTGAAATTTGGAGAAGTGGAAAAAAATGAAAAGGAAAGGAAAAGAAGGAAAAGGAGGAGGCGATGCAAAATGAATAAGGCAATGAGATGAAGTTAAGGAAATTAAAAGTGATGATTTTAAAATACAGAAGGAAATGGCATAATATGATAATGGAGAAATATTATTTAATAGATAAACTGAAGTATCATAAGGATGAAGTTACAAAAGCAAGAATATAGAAGGGAAAGATGTAATGATTTTTATGAGGCTGGATATTTTTGTGGAAATTATTACCGGATAACTTGCCTGTAAAAATATCAGACAGCAGAGGAAATAAAATGTAAAAATTGTAATGAAAAATATATTAGAAAGCATCATTTTTATCTTGTAAAGTAAGAATGCATGACATCACATTATATGCATAAGCCCAGTCTGCCTTAAGATGTATTTACAAATATTTATATTATAAGAAAAAAAATCATACGATTCAGAGCAGACTAGTTATGCTTGTCCACCATAAGAAAAGGAGTGTCCAAAAGTTCTATCACGCTCTTCTTTTGTTGAAATCAAGTAAAATTGTGATGTTTTAGCTGTTGCTAACAGACAAAATGCTGTTTGCACGCCACATCACTTCAGGTTGTTCTAGTGTACTTGTCACATTGTGCCAGTTAAAAGACATCAGCATCCCCTAAGTTGAGGAGTGCTTCCAGTGAGTGCAGTTTCATAGTTAAACCCCTAACATTAAGCAGCACAACTCTGAGTTTGTCTCGATTAGATTTTATTACATTAGAAAATTTGTTGTTTGGACATTGCCTAAAAAAGGCACTATGGGGGAAGCAAGGGCCTTTACCCAGTATCTGAAAGCCTATGGAGAACAGGTGCAGACCATCTCTAGCAAAGCACCATGGTCTGTTTACCATATCCTCCCAGGCTGACAGATATTTGATCCCTCTGGACTGACACCAGAAGCCGAGCCAATTGTTGAAGTCAATCATTTTTAATTTATATTCTGGCATCATCTTGGTTGAGAGTAGGATACTGCTTAGGGCTAGGGACATCTTTATCTGGGACACATAATCACAGAGTTCCATCATGTCTCTCATCATATAGTACATAGAGGTACGTCTCAAGTCATTCACTCCAACATGGACTGTGACAAAATCATAATGGTACTTGTTGATTGACTTGAGTGCATGCATGATTTGTCAGATCCTGGTACCTGATAGGCAGCTGACCAGGACCATCTCCTTGTCCAGTCTGGTGAGGGGGACATCTGTGTATCTCACTATGGAGTTGCCTATGACCAAGACATTTGATATATTTTGCCATAGGGGCATATTTGTTCAGACAAGTGTGTGTGTGTGTGTTGATATGTGTAGTGGTTTCATTTTGCTTAGTAGTGAGTGTGGTTGATGTACGTTTGGGAGGTTTCTATTATTCTGATTGGCTTTTAGTGAGTACCTCTGCAAATGTGGCTTTATGTCTGATGACTTTATTTTGTGTGAGAGGTGAGGTTTGCATGAGAGGGGAATTATGTGTGCTGACAACCTGTTTGATGTCTAGTTTGTTTATACGTGTGAGAATTAGACTCCATTTCCACATTGTACTTGCATCTCTCACACTGGGTTTTAGTTTTCTTTAGGAGTAAATGGTTGTCAGTATACATGAGGCAATTGCTACATTGCCTCAGGATGCCCATATCAGTCAAGACGGCAGGAGAAATGATGAGAAACTGCCCGTCCATTGTACCAGGACATTTCTGAATGTGGTATTTGGGAAGGAAGTAGGCTAGTTGGACTTAGTCACAAACAGATGAAAAATGAAGAATTCAATTAAATACAGTTAACAAAGTACAGTACTGGCTTAAAATCTATTCATTTTTCAGTTTTTTTTTTTTCAGTGGATGCCTTGGATTTCAGTGCAGATGCACTCTAGACCTCTGGCTAAAGTTTCCAAATGTTGAGCAGCTCAGGTAAACTGAACTCAAACCCATGCAAACATGAGGCTTATATACAGGCAAATTTAAACAGTTTTAACACAACTACCAATGGGAAATTACCAAATTATAGGTTAATAGGTGTGTACTAGGTTAATGGCCCTGGAGCCTTTACAAACCGAGCCCATAGGCTTACCCTGACATCGTGCCACCTGACCTTAGTTCCCAGTGCCTCTGTCGAGTAGAGCCACTGGAGTGATCCCCTGGATGAAACTGGATGAATTTTCTATATCCCATACACTCATCAAGGTTTCTCTTAAAGAGGGCCAGTGAGGTGCTCTGTTTGACATGTATGGGAAGTCTATTCCATAGCAAGGGCAGTCTCTGGGTTATGACCCTGTCCCACCAGCATGTTCTGTTGATTGTGGTAATAAGTTTGAGGTCACTGGATCATGTGGTGCAGAGGGAAGCATTTGACAAAGAATAGTTTGAGTTTTTTTGAGTCTGTCCTTATAGCACAAGTGTTTAAGGCCTAGGATCCTGTTTGTGAGGTACTTTTGTGGCCTCTCCAGTTGTTGCAGGTGTCTAGTGTGGTACATGTCAGATTGGGCATTGTATTCGATGATTGGCCTAATGAGGGAAGAGTAGAGGGAGATAATGGCCTCTTTCTTCCTGGATGCAAAACCCTTAGTAATGAGATGTGCCACATAGAAGGACTTTCTGACCACAGTGGCAATGTGGTGGTCAAAAGAGAGGGTGCTGTCAACCTGTGTTCCCGATCTCTTATAATACCTTCCATGCTCAGTGGACTACCATCAATGTGGTAATTCATGGGAAGCGGGTTTTTCCCAAAGGGGATGAAGACACTTTTTTTTGGCATTGAGTGTAAGGCCATGGTTCTGATACCAGTCGTTGGTCTCAGTGAGGCCTTTCTGTAGGATGTCAGCATCACTTGGGGAGTTGATAATAGCTCCCAACTTGCAATTTTCTGCGAACTTTGTCAGCCAGAGACCCTTTGTGTTGGCCTGGACTTCGGAGAAGTAGATACCATTCAGCAAATCACAACTCAGATGTATCCCGAGCTACACAATTCTGCCACACGGGTGCAGGGATGCCCTCTTAATGTAAGATGGCTGGTTTAAGAGCACAGTGATACCAAACACTCTAGATTCAGCAGGTCTGAATGTAGCCTATGCTATGTAAGGGAAGGAAATACAATTTCTAGATGTGAAGGGGTAAGGAAGAGCACTTGTTTTAATGGGTATGGACTTCAATTATTCAGATACATTTAACCATGACCTGTCTAAATTGTATATAAACCATAGACTCCTATTTTATTTAAACCCTATGAGCACAAGTGCATCTTTTCAGGGATGAACTAAAAGCACTGTTTGGTCATAGTAGGACAGAGAGGAGGAAGGAAGGAATCAGATCCTATACCACTAACTTTAGGAATCAGAGGGTTAGCAGTTCAGAACCTTAATTCTTTGTGTTATCTGTGTATTCACATTGCATTCCGAAAAATATAAACACATAAATAAATTTTATTTTATTTATTTATTTTACATTTGTTGACCGGGCTAGTCTAACTGGATACATGTGCATTTTCAGTAGAGGCCCGGGGAGAAAAGCTCCGAGCAGCAACAATGACAAGGAAATACAATAAAGTATAATTAAAATAAAATAAAATTTGTTACAAAATTAACATTAAAAGGTAGAGTTATACAGAGTTATTTAGCAAATTTAGGCTAGATAATTAATTTAAACCATGTGCAAGACAGCAATGCAATGGAGAGTGTCAATAAGCATTATTCTTCATTTGGTTCAAATAAGAGTAAGCACTTTTTTGTGTATGAAAAGAATTCTTCAGGCTTCCAATACTTTATGAGCTCAATTATTTTTGTAATAACTTTGACAAGCTTTCAAGGTTAAAACAGAAGCTAATTTTAATTGGACGTCATGTCAGTTCACACACTGCTCAAATCTTTCCCTCAAAAACTCTATGGCAGAACCAATACCAACCTAAGTAGATGTAGCCAATAAAGGACTTAAGGATTAATGGAACTGGGAGTTAGTGGAGCATTCAGGGACAATGTGATGGCTCAGGATTCAAAGGAAATGCAAATTCTGGAGAATGCACCAGGACTTGCATTGGGGGCATGCAGTGTATCCCTACAGATTTGTTTCTGTTGGGAAGATGGAGACCTATATCATATCACCTCTACATTATTTGCATTTCTGTTAAAAAAAATCAACAGATGCAACATCTACCCTTTTCCACTGCTCTTACTGTACATCACTTAAAATCTTTTTGAACATCATCATTATAAGAATACTCATGACAAATGTGCATGTACTATTAGTAAGACAGATATCTTTAAGCTGTTCATATAATATAATGTTTATATTTTGTTAAAGGTTATTTTTATAATGTGCTCATTGGATTTTAGATGATGATGATGATGATGATGTAATGGTTATAACAGTGACTCATAATTTAAGATCTCTAAGTCTCAGGTCAAGTGCTTACTAATCATAATGGGTTGTTATTTATGTATTCCAGCATCCACATGGATTTTCATTGTGTAGTTTAGTTTTCTTTTACCTTTCTAAAATGCATCAGCTGATTAGCATATTTTTTATATTTACTTTTGGGGGGTTGGCAAGTGTTACAGTTGAAGAGAATCTTTATTGGACCAATTTAGTAAGGCAGTCCACTAGATAATAAATTAAGAAAAATTGAGATTTTGTTGTTAATCCTTTAGATGTAAAAGCCAATATATAATGATAAATAATCTAACTCTTACAGCAAGCCTTTGCATATTGCTTATGACATTATAGGTGTCACTGGTTTATTACATTAGAGTAGAACTAAAATGAGACATTATAACTGATATTTTAAACAATGTTTGTTTATGTCTTTCGGCTTTTCCCAGTTAGGGGTCGCCACAGCGGAACTCCGGTCCGCTAATGATTGGCAGTAGAGTTTTACATGCTGGCTGCCGGGCCTAACGCACAACCTTCAACGAAGGAATGTTATTTTTTTAAAAAATGAAAATTATGTTATATGTGCTTTATATGTAGAATGATCATATGATCTCTTAAAGTGTCCTGGGATCCAATCTTCCCCCAGGAAGAAAGATCACTTAGTTGATTCTCACAGCATAAAAATCTCCAACCTTTGCTACTTCCCTTTTATTATTGCTTCAGCACTAGGAGCTTTTCCTTATTCATAGCCCTGATCTCTACTCACTTCCATGCAAATGGAATACTTTCCAATTAGTCTTTTATATTGCATATGTTCGTGTGATCACTTCTTGATAACTGACTGGTCACACTTATGACAGAATATTCTTTTATTCCAAAGAACCATAACAAAGTTTGCAGTTACCATAAGAACAGACAAAATAAAAAGAAACAGACAGATTGCACATATTGGAAATAGCTAATGGCATAAATCCCTCTGAAATAGGAACACCAGAAAAACTTTAGCTATCCTGATGGCATGAAGGGTAAGGCCCTAACTATGGCTGCAGTGGTTCAGATGATTGACAGAGCATCTGGGGAGGGATGGGCATGCCAATCCTGGGGGTGGTGGTGATGTGGGCATTCCCAGTGGATGCTGCATCAAGAAGGTATAGCTTAAGGAGGGGAAGGGGTGCAGGGTATGGCATGCCCCACATTGCCCTACTGATCCCCTAGCATCACCACATGACTGCATGGGGAAGTCATGGGTAGGGCATAGTATAACCCACCCACCATAATGGTGACACTCAAGACTCCCAGGATGCCTTTAGACTACATGACAAACCCCAGCAAAAACTGGAGAAAGTTCAAGGGGATCTGGTACAGCTGGAAGATGCACGGTGGCTGTGGGACACTGGGTAGGAAAGCATAACTATGTTGCAACTCCCCCACCCCAAAAAAGTAAAAGACAAGAAAAGCAACATAAAATCTGTGCTATGGATTAAGATGCATAATAAAAGTAAAATGTACAATAACCATTATTTTACAGAGAACACAAATGGAAGTTTGTAATGCCATTTCAGCTGTAGTCATTTGCAAATGTTAGTGAATTGCACAGAAAAAATGGAAGTACTACTAAGCTGTAGATGAATACCCCTTAAGCATATAGGATCAGCAAGCAAAGAAGGAAGCATACAGTAGGAACTTCAGGAAAGTGGCTGCAAGCAGCAGAAAGGAAACTTGGTAAAACTTTTTTTTAAATAAGGAAGACATAATGAACAGAGTAGTATTTTTTTCTGTATAAAGATGAGGAGTTAGATATGCAAAACAGTTTTGTCATGCAATATGTAATGAAATAAATGCTACATAGAACATCAAAAAGCTCAGTAATTGTTGGCAGGTGAAACAGTCAGCATTGTGAGCCACAAGAAGTGATGACTTTTTTATCAAAAGTTTAAACATTCTAGTTGACAACATGTACACAATCTTTATGGGGAACATTACATGAGGTATCATTATCCAGGAAATTATTACAAATCTACACTGGGATGGAACAAAATGTTATTATTATGACTAAGGTTAAACTAGGCACATTGGAAGTGGTTTTGAAAATAGAGTCATGCCCATTGTAAGAAATATAGGATACAATGAAGATTACATTAAAATATGTGAATAACTATAAAATGCTAGCATTCTTTTGTGCTAATTTGCATTATGTTAAAAGGAGTCTGGCTCTAATATTAAACATGAAATTAATTGTAAAAATTAATCACTATTGCCCACCTCAAAAATGAGCTGATTGAGGACATGAACAGCAATGTAAATTATCCAGTGATAGTTTACAAGGAATATAAATAATTAACTTTATGCATTTGCTCAAACAACAGCTCCTGATAAAAGATATAGTAGGATATTTGATACAGGGGATCAATGAGATCAAGCCGCTGTATAATAATTTTAATAAGCCATTTGTTCTGTCATTGCTAAGACACTGATCCCATAAAACATTGCTTCAATAATAAGTAGACTTTAGTTTGCTGATGTTTGTCTATCTCTTTTGAGGTGGGACCTGAGCTGTAGGGAACTGGAGCTGAGAGCAAAGCATGGTCAGAGAAGCAGAATAAACTTTCAGCCATGCATGGCAGCCATACTCTTTAGCTTTCTGAGACAGTCATACAACTCTAGCAGTAGGATAAGAGGAATATGATATGATTACAACACATTATTGCAGTTTTTTATTATAGACTACAAACAAGATGTGTTTATTTATTTATTTATTTTATATTTGTTTATCGGGAAAGTCCGACTGGACACTGATCATTTTTCAGGGGAGGCACGGGGAGAAAAGCTCCAGCAACAAGAAATACACAGATTGTAAAAGTTAACAATAATACAAGGAATTTCTAGTAGCATTCATAATCAGCAATAGTGCAATGACGGGCAATTCATTTCTTTAGAGGTTAGAATAGCATAACGTGATGCATGAGTCTATGCATTTAGATTCTGAGGAAAAGCAAGTTACAGTAGAAATTAATGAATAGAATTGAGTAAGATAGCACCCACTGAGCGAGATGTGATTAAATATATTGAGTTTACAGTTATCCAGGAGCGCTGCAAGAACAAATCTAGATGTCTACTAAGTCATTAGGAGCTATTTAAATTGTGCTGTGGAGCAGTTAGAGGTAATGGGGTTGGCATTTTATTCCATATTTTGGGAAAGACATTTGAGAAGAGATCTTCTCCTGCTGAGTTGTTAGCTTTGGTGCTTTCTAACAGTAGTTTGTCACTGGAACACAGGGCTGTAGAAGTGGTGTATGGTTGTATAAGATGTTTGAGAGCAGGAATTTTACATGGTTGATATAGGATTTTTTTAGGTAAAAGTTAGTTGTTTATAATGTAGCAGTCCAGGAAGTTCTAGCCATTGTAGTTGTTTAAGAGCAGTGCAGTGATGTGACCGGTGTGTGGCATCAGTAGCAACCTTGGCAGTTTTATTGTAACAGGATTCTAGCTTGGTAAACGTTTTCCAGAGGTTGGTTAGTACTGGGGATACATATAGGAGAGATGACAGGAAGTGTGTGTGGGTTATGGTAGCTTTTGTGGATCTAGTTAAAAATTGTTTGTTTCTGTAAAGAAGACTTAATTTCTTGTGGACCTTTTTAATAGTTTGAGCAATATAAATGTTGAATTTCAATTTTAAAGCAGAAACTTGTTTCAGACAGGTTATTATCTTGAAGGACAACTGTATTACCATTCAGACACCAGTTGTCATCCTGCATGAGGTATCTTAGACTGAAACAGTATTTTTGTCTAACTGTATCAGGTGACATCAATAAACCAAAGTGTTGGAGAATAAATGTTAACCACCAGCTGTAATAAATGAATCTGTTCTAATGGAACTGAACATAAGCCATGGTGACATTTGAAGTTACATTACTCATCTGAGAGTCTGATGAACAGCTGGAGTATGAAATTTGATTTCTATGACAGTGATCAAGTCAGCATTTCATTTTTGTTGTATTCTAAACACCAGTGCAAGTCAGAAAAGATAAGGAAAAACAGAGTAACTTCCATCTCTTCTTAGGCTTGATATTTCTTTTGAATACTTGATTGATTCCTGAAAATGAAAGATATTTAAAATAAATAATTTCTGTATTATCTTTTGTTGACTGGGCTCATCCCACTAGGCTAGTGGCCTCTTTTATGGATTGACTCAAGATGGTATTTATACTACTAGAGAAAATATGAGTGAGACATCAGAGAACTTCCCCTACTCTTTTTCTTATCTGCCATGGATCCTTTACATCCATCTGAGTTACTACCAACTCAAGCAGATGGGATCTTGGGACACTGAAGAGTTCAGCAGCCCCCTTATGCTGCACTGCAGTGTCAGCAAACAGTGTGGGAATAGAACCCACAGTTCTCTGGACAAAAGGTGACTGCACTACCTGTTCATAGGTTCATATGTGATTACTAGACTATTGGCACAAGAGACTGTACCAGCCTAGCCAATAATACCCATGGTGTGACAATATTATATATTAATTCCCCAGATATGGAATGAAGTAGTATCAGGGCAGTAGGTCTTTGGGTGCTGGATCCCTGAGTCATTTTACAGATGGCCTCTGTCCATAATTTTTAGCACTGTTACTGCATGTATACATGAGCATACCGTGTTTGCATATCGGTGAATGCAAACAAATATGAAACTTTGAACACTTTATGTGGCATTATTAGTAGAACTGCAAATCATAGTTGAAGCAGTAGAAAACTATTATTTTTGATCTGTTGAACTCTATACCTAAATTAAACCTGCCTGTTGAGTTTGCCAGAATACCATTTTGTAAATTTCCATATACAGATTCCCCAAGTGCATTCTTCTTACTTTGGATTTATTCACCCTAGATAATGCAGCTGGAACAGTAGCTGGAATCCAATCAGAAACATGCTTTTTGTAATCTAACGTAATTCCATTAATGAATAATTTTTGTTTCCTCCAATGAGTTAATAGAAGGGCACTGCCACCTAGTGAAAACAAAGATTAAATGGAACCTTCATCTCTGAAACTGATTTTGTAAACATGCTAACAGTTGGGTGGGTTTACCAGCAAAAGCAGATGGCAATGAATTACTTGGCAATAGTCTTGAATTTTACAAACAGCTATGATGGCAAGAAATACTTAGGTGGATTCTTACAATTATGTATTTCATGCTTAAAAATATGAGCATTTGATGTAGACATGCATGCTGTATAGGAAATGTCCTAAAGTTACACAAATGCAAAATGTTTGCTTTGATGCACTTCCATTTTGGTTAAAGGAAAAAGAGCAGATGTATTAGTTTTGTAAAAGGAAACTATCTAAAATCAATTAACTAGATGTTAGGTTAGAAATATAGTTATCTGATATGAACAAAATATGAGAAATTACTGAATCGAATTATCATGCAGCAAATGCATGTGAAGGCAGATCCTTGAATACTCCAATTCTGTTCAATTTCGCAGACTTAGAGTGGATGACTGATTAATTCTATTCTTCCATCAAAGTGAACCTAACTTCTATATCTGCCTTAACAGGAGACTTGTCTAAAGCACTGACTGATCCGAAATCTTCACTGCTACAGCCTTTGAAAATAATATCTGGATTACTATTGGTGAATCTATGAGAAAAACAACTCTTGTTTACATGTAGTGCAGCATGCACAAATCAGCCTGCCCTTCAGCATATTCTCTCCTTCAGCTTCAATAGTAATTCATTTATTGTTATTCAAAGACACCGCTGCATTAATTCTGAGGAAGTTCTATGAACATAAAACATACAAAGACTTTACCTTAAGGCTGCAATTCTTAAGCAAATCACATTCTCGATGAAGGGATCATGGGAATAGTACACTGACAGCGCACTGAGAGGTTTGGTCTTTAAAGTAATCCACATCTTAATCACATTTCTGATGAAAAGGCCTTGGGGTCTAGAAAGCTTTTATTCCTATCACTTTCTAGTTCGACTAATCACAGGTGTTACCAATACAAAAAACACAAAAAGACAATCATAATGCCGACGCAATAGCTCCTAGATTTAGGATCACCATTCATTTGTTTGACCTACAGTCACTGGCATTATTAGGTATGAGTCCTCCAAGGCAAAGAAAATATGAATAAAACAGCAACTTAGCAACATTCTCTGGGGATTGGATAGAAATTCATGAATGCCTGTATGGTAGGATATGTAAATGTATGATTAAATTCACAGATGATCATTCTTTCTCTTATTCTTTTTTTTTTCTATAAAATAAATATGCCACTAGTAATGGCACACTTTTCATCAATTGCTCTTTATGCTGAAAAGACTTAATAAAGGATTATCTCCTGATAACTATGAAAAAAGAAAGCTAAGCTGCACTTACAATATCAACAATGGAGCTAAATTATTATTTCTTGTGGGTGTCTTTACAAACTTGAGGGACATTCACAAATTATTAAATATAAATTTATACTACACTGTGCAGATTACATTTGCAATGTAATTGAATGGGGATAATATAGTATGAGTAATTATAAGTACATGCCAGATATGCTTATTTTATTCATGTAGTCATTCTGAGCCAAATCAGGTCATGTAAGACCCTTCCATGGTCACAAGACAAGAACATTTCTTCATGACATATAAATGATTTAGGGAAGTTTATCAATTATCATGTCACTGGCAGGTAGGAAGTAACACAAATAAATTGAGAACACAAATGTGGCTGTGGGAAAAAACAAATCTAAATGCCACATAGAGAATGGACAAAGAGCAGAGCCAAATTCTTGTCCTATTAGGTAGCAACAGTAATGTCTGTCACCATACTAGTCAGTGTCTTAATAAAACCATTTTTATTACATTTTCTCAAAATATATAGCAATCAAGTTGACATTTTTACCTGTCAAAAGGAGTACTTATTAAAGTAGCTTGAACAAATTAAGACTTTATCTTATATTCAAATTTCATATCTGGGAAGTACATAGAATCATGGGACCATACAGTAATACTATATTAACTAAACTAAATTATATTTTTAAGCCTAGCTATGCTTCTCAGACATATTAGAAAGGTATTAGTCCCTTAGGTTTTCTGAGATATGTAAACTTAGGCATTAGTAGTTAAACATTTACAAGTGTCTTCTCTCTAATAGAGACATAGGCACCAGACCTATGATAAATTTATGATTCTCTGTCCAGTATTCCAAGTTTCACTAGAAGCAGTCCAGGAAAGAACTTTACTACACATGGATAAGAAGCCTGTTTCAAAGAAGGGGTAGGTTCTGAGACAAATACCTGCCCATCCAGCATGTCCTTTGCATGTTGCAGGTTTGAGTTAGGTCCTTGGATCAGTTGTTTCTCATATCATTTGTTTTGCTGATGTGCAAAAGGGCCATTATGGCTTAATCAGAGAATGCTTTGTAGCCTAGGCAAAGTTTGCCTTTTAGCAGCCAGTAGGAGACCACATATAAGGACAAGGCTTTGAGACCATCAGTGTATCAGTTGTATTGTAAACCATGTATACCTTTTGTAAGAAACCTCTGTAAACACTTCATTTGTTGCATATACCTGGTCAGGTACATGCTGAAGCAGGCACTATACTCAATGTTTGGTACTGTAAGGGTACAGTAGAAAAAAAATGCTGACATCATTTGGGTGAGATATCCTTGCCTACATGTTATGCAAATATAGAATAATTTCCTTTCTACTGCATACACATGATGGTCAAAGGCCAAGTCACTCTTTACATGTATTCCCAAATCCCTGACTACTGTGTCTACTCTTAGGGGGTGTGTCATCCATTCAGTAATTTGCAGGGGTGGCCATCATATTGAAAGATGCTGTTATGCTCTTCTTGGCATTGATTTTAAGACTGTGACTTTGACACCAGTTATTAGTCTGTCTCAGTCCTTCTTGGAGGATATTTGTGCATTAGAGGAATTCAATTACTGCACTTAATTTGTGATCATCTTCAAACTTGGCCAGCCAGATGCCTTTGCCAGTAGCCTTGACTTCATAGAAGTAAATGCCAGATAGAAGGAGCCCCAGCAGTGAGCCCTGAGACATTCTGCTACTGGCTAACTTTTTTTGTGGAGGTAGACTCTCTATCATAATTTCTTGGGTTCTGTCTGTGAGCCAATGGGTTACAGAGGTGTTAATACTTAATTCAGTGACCTTATTTTCAGCGCCCATTGGGGTATTGTGTTGAATTATTTGGTCAGGCTGAGATAGGCAGTATGCACTGTCTTGCACTCATCCATTGCTTTGATGACTTTCTTGAGGAAGTCTACCAGTCTGAATATATATCACCTGTCCTTAACAAGACTAAACTGAGTTGGTCTATTGTCCATAGATTTCCTGTGTAGTCATTTAACATATCCATGCCTCAAAACTCTACTGATTTCTTGCAGAAGGTCCAGATTTTTGCCTTATATTTTTGATCTGTTCCTCATATCATTTTGTTTTTCTTGCCAATCTTTGTCAAATTGTTGAGAATTAAAGTAGGAAATACTAACAGATATCTGGGTTTTAGATATCATACCCTTCAGAAAATTCATGCTAATGCAAACAGTGTTATTCTATCAATGTTTTATGTTTTTAAGAGCAATATTTAAAACTAGTCCCTAATTTTGAGCGTTTGTCCACCCCATTATTTATTGCTTTGCCCAGATTTCTAAAAGGTTGAGAGGTATGAAAATATCAATGATTACATCTTGATAGCTTTACATTTTCGACTAGTCAGGTTTATCGGTTGATAATTACCCAGGCTCATGGACCGACTACCCTTGTGCATCACATAATCACTGCAGCCCATCCGTCATTCAGCACAAAGCCTATTTGCTGGCTGTGGCTAAAAAGCCGTTCTAGTGGACCATGTAGTTAATTTTTCATGCAATTAAGTAGGCTTACTGGGATATTATTAGGACACATTGATGCAGCATTTGTAACCTAGGAGAGTGCCTCGAGGAGCTGTACGCTAATGAAAGTAGGAAGAGTTAAGGTTGTGGGTATATCCTGAGGGGTATCAGGAGGGAGGGAGTATCAGTTGAGCTAAATTTGTCATCCAATAGATGGGGAACATCTTTCAGCTCATACAGATGGCTCTATTTATAATTAATTCAGTTCATTGTTGTGCATTGTCTTTCAGATTGCAGTCATACCTGTAGAAAGCTTTGTGATTATCCTTAGGCTTGAGGATGAGTATGTGATGTTGTTTTGCATTACCTCAGAGAATTGTTGAGTATTACTACTGACATTGCTGACATAGATGAAGAAGGCCTTGTGGTTATCTTCAGCACTAGAGGCAATTTTCATTCATACTTTCTTTTGATGGATTTGATTTTGTTTCTAAATTCTGTTGATCTTCTTGAGTTCTTTTCTAGCTGATAAGATGTTAATTTTTCTTACATGATATGAGTTTGTTCCTTTTTCTGTATAGTTCAATAATATTTTGGTTCCGCCAAATGAGTTTATTCTTAAATTTGGCAGGGTATTTATGCCTTATGTGGAATGAGGCCTCAATACTACCCTAGAGGTGGGCTTAGAACTTTTCTGTGATTAAGGCCACATATTTATGGGGTCTTTGTGATGAGGAGGTTGCTTGAATTTCATCAGGTCATTAATTAGCTGAAGTAGATTTGCCTTGGAGTAGTATCTGAAGATGGAGAGATAACAAGGTAGCTCAGGTAATGTTACTTAAGGTAAGTGTTACAGCATTGTGATCAGGTGTAATCAGTGATTTTGATAACCATAGGAACTGAGCAGTGCTTGGTGAAAACCACCTCACATGTTTTGGACACCATCATTAAAGTTTTGAATTTCTGCTCCAATTAGGTTGGATTAATGAAATCCTGGAACCCTTCTATATACTTATTTATGTTAGTCTAGGTTCCCAAATTAAAAATGTGGAGGAGTTCATTGTCTTGCATTATGAAACTGGGAGTCAAATGGTTTCTTGGGAACACAGATAACACCCCCATCTGCCGCACCTTCCAATCTGACACTGTGTCTAAATAACTAGTATGCATCGAATCCCCTGAACTGCAGAGGTGCTATCACTATTCTGAAACCATGTTTTAGTAACTGTACATTTATCTGTATTTTACAGGGTTATGAATGACTGTAAGTAGTGCAACTTCTATTAAGTCTTCTAGCATTGAGCAGTGCCAGCTTAATATTGTTTGATTTTTACTGGCTATATAGGTAACTTGAGGAGACTGACTTTACCTAAAAAAGGCATTATGGGGCAGAAAAAGTCTTGGCCAGTATATAGAAGCCACAATGAGAGAGATGCAGTGCATCCTTAAGAAATCAGCCATGCTTGTCAATCATTTTTACAGGCTGACACACACACACACACACACACACACACACTCATACACACACACACACGCACACACGCGCACACGCGCACATGCACACACACACACACACACACACACACACACACACACACACACACACACACACACACACACACACACACACACACACACACACTCTCTCTCTCTCTCACACAAATTGGATCCCCTTATTTTGTTTGTATTGAGGCATCATTCTTTGCCATGATAATATACAGATCAATACTTGTTTTTTCAACAAATTCAGATGAATACTGTGAGAGCACCATCATGTCCCTCTTCATATAATCCAAGGAGGTATGTCTCAAGTCATGCATATCCATATGTGCAATAATGAGAGCATATGTGCACTTAGCTGGAGGGACACAAGGGCCCAAGTGAGTCGAGCATCTGTGTCTAGTTAAAAAGTAGCCTATGACCAGAATGCTGACAGATATGCAAACTTGGTGCTGTTGCCATAAGGACTTCTGCATGATGATTGTGTGACTTCTTTTTATGGCTGCCTGTACTATAATGTCAGAACGTGCTTTATGTTGGTGTAGCCCTGCTGATGTTGGGTAGCATGCAGGAGATAGATCTGATAATTTAAGCTGACACCTAAGTTTAGAACATCAGTGAGGCTTGGGTAAATTTTTTTTAACTACATCAGCATAAAGCAGCTTTGTGTTTACTTTATGTGAATATTGCATAACTGTGGGTGCAGCTAAAGCAGTGTTAATCTCATCGCATGCTGCTAATTAAAAGAGGGATGCCTCCAGTTTAGTTATGTGTTTAAACATGGAGTTTGTTTTCAGTGAGTATGAGGCAGTTCTTATACTTTCTTAGGATAGACTGTGCTATAAGACTGGCAGTAAATGGAGTGTCAGGCTACTTTCTCCCCATAATGACCAGTGCAGTTATGTGATGAAGGTTGGTGAATACTAGAGAGTAGCAGGGAAAATATTACAGGGGAAGGTGGACTGGAGAAGTGTAGGGCCGTACAGTTAGAGAAGGATAAAGGAAACCATCTCATGTCAGGCTCACTGCAGTATCATGCAGCTAAGTTCAGCCCAGCAAATGATGTTTTGTAGGAGTAGAAATGGACAGCTCCATACCTCTTAACTTGGAATGATCAAAACTATGGACAAAGGCCCTTGAAATGCAGGTACAACTGGCCAAAAATCTGGATGCTGGTTAACATAAAATTTGCATACATAATTATCTAACCCCACCCACTCCGGTGAAATTGTGGGATAATATCATTCAAATGAAAATTGAAAAATAGGCAAAATATTAAATAAAATATAACCAGATCAATAGTGCTTTATATTTGAACTTGTATAAAACTTTGAAAGTGTATAAAACTAAATCCACATCTCACACACACACCCTGCAAAGGTAACCACCATGAAAAACTTCTCCAAAGCTGACTTTGGGATCCTAAAAACAGAGGTGGCTAACTTCACTGCACCCATGTCAATGGAAAATAGATGCATGACTGCCAAATCATATACCAATGCACTGTACGAACACATACATAAATTCATGGAACTAGCCATACCCAACAGAACCAAGATGCTCCCCTCCAAAAAAAGGAAGACAATCTGGTGGTCCCCTTCCATTAATAAACTCTACATCAGAAGGAAGAAATTGTTGCAGAAAAAGGTGAAGTCCCAAGACTGGAAAAACTCCCTTATTAGACTCAACAAAAAGTTGAATTCCCTCATCAAAACCTCTAAATCCAGCTATGAAGGCAGAATTGTGGCAGACACTAAAACAACCACAAAGCCTTCTATAGTTAAATCAAGAATCTCCACTGCAATACCTGGTTTGCTCTGAGTTACTGCACAATGGTACCTCCTATACTGAGCCAACAGATATTGCCAACATACTGGCTGACAGATTCAGTGCCAACTTAACCCCCCCCCCAAGGACCAATCACAATACCAGAAGAATGCAAGGCACTCAGCATTACTGCAGCACAGGTTAAAGCTGCATTATCCAAGGCCAAGAATACAGCTTCCATGGGACCCAGCAATATCTCTGGATGTGTTCTACATGAACTACAAAGTGAACTGGCACCACATCTGTGTGCCCTGTTCAATCACAGCCTCACCACAGGCTTTGTCCCTATTGAATGATGCACTGCTACAGTCATCCCTCTCCATAAAGGAGGAGAGACTACAGACCCAGGGAATTATTGCCCCATTAGCCTGACAACTCTGATATGTAAGGTTATGCAGCGCTTCATCATGGACCTAATTAACAAGGATATAGGGAATCTCCAAACTCTAGATCCCATGCAATTTTGTTTTGTGAAAGGTAGATCATGACTGCTCAACCTGGTTGACTTCTTTGAGTCAGTCACCAGAGCTGTGGATGAGGGCAAGGCAGTTCATACAGCCTACCTCGATCTGGCCAAGGTCTTTGATATCATTCCACACTCAGGAATTATTGATAAACTCACCAAACTAGACATTGACCCCTATATCACTGGGTGGGTTGGAAAATGGCTCACAGATAGAACCCACAGTGTGAAAGTAGTGGACTCCAAGTCAGACTGCCGACCAGTCACGAGTGGAGTCCCACAGGGATCGATCGTGGGTCCTCTCCTGTTTGATATCTACTTCTCAGAAGTCCAGGCCAACACAAAGGGACTCTAGCTGACCAGGTTCACAGATGACTACAACCTGGGAGCCATTATTAACTCCCCAAGTGATGTAGACATCCAACAGAAAGGCCTCACCGAGATCAATGACTGGTGTCAAAACCATGGCCTTAAGCTTAATGCCAAAAAATGCATAATCATCCCATTTGGGAAAAACTCAGTTCCCACTAATTACCACATCAATGGGAGCCCACTGAACACTGAAGGTGTTATAAGAGATCTGGGGACACAGGTCAACAGCAACCTCTCCTTTGACCAAAACATTGCCACTGTGGTCAGAAAGTCCTTCTATGTGGCACATCTCAATACCAAGGGTTTTGCATCCAGGAAGAAAGAGGTCATCATCTCTCTCTACTCTTCCCTCATTAGGCCAATCATCGAGTATAATGCCCCATTTGGCATGTATCTCACTAGACACATGCAACAGCTGAAAAGGCCACAAAAGTACCTCCTGAAGAGGATCCTAGGCCTTAAACACACGTCCTACATGGACAGACTCAAAAAACTCCAGCTATTCTCTGTCTCATTTAGTCTACTAAATGGCAATCTCTGCTTGACTTACAAAGCCATGTCTGACCCAGCTCTGTTAGAAATGCTACATCTAAAGAAATTTCAATCCCTCCACACCACACACTCCAGAGACCTCAACCTCATTACCACAATCAACAGAACATGCTGGAGGCACAGGTTCATAACTCAGAGACTACCCATGCTCTGGAATAGACTTACCATACATGTCAAGCAGAGCACCTCACTGGCCCTCTTCAAGAGAAATCTTGATGAGTGGATGGGAAATAAAAAGTTTACCCTGGGGATCCCTCCAGTGGCTCTACTTGATAGAGACACTGGGAACTAATGTCGGGCGGCACGATGCCAAGGCACTTCTATGGGCTAGGTTTGTAAAGGCTCCGGGGCCATTAGCCTAGTACACACCTATGAACCTAAAATGCAATTTTCTATTATAAAAATAAAATTAACTGCTATACTAGACTACCATGCAAAGAATACTGTACAGCAGTGGGAGAGATACAAAACACATGCATACCAGAGTAGCCCATGCAACTGAAGTCTTAGTAAATACACATCATCATCATCATCTTCAATACTTAACATGCTAAATAAACCATCTGCATAAGAATGCTGCTAAATAGTCAAAGAAGGACCGGTATTTGTATGACTGTGGTGAGCAACTCTTCCAGTCTGCTATATTCTGCATCCATGTGAATGTGCTGTGCTGCACACATTGCACAATGTACCAGGGCCCTTTTTGACAAATGGAATATTCCCTTTGGTAGTTCAATTGTAAACTATGTCAAAGTTTATCCAAACAATAAGAGCTTGATAAAATAAGCTGTTAATTTTGGCAGTTTTGACTGACTGGAATCTTGAATGATTTACCTGCTAATAAAAAAAAAAAACTTAGGAGGGACAGAGCAAAAATATGAGACAAATTTAGGATTAGTAGAAAGGTAAAGACATCAGGCAAAAACAAAACATGTTTTATTTCTATCAGGCCAGCCAGCACTTTCCATTGTTAGCCCCTATTTATTTTATTTATTTATTTCACATTTGTTAACCAGGTTAGTCCAACTGAGAACAGGCCCATTTTCAGTGAAGACCTGAGGAGAAAAGCTTCAAGAAAAATAATTACAGTTACAATTTTAACAGTAATAGATTTTGCAAAGTAACAAAGACAATTTTACAATATATATACATACATAGTATGCATTTGTAACTAAGAAAAGAAACTTAATAATAAACAAGTAAATATAATGATGAAAACATTGTACATTCCATTCAGACTATATAGTTAATTAGCTAAACAAAGCAGAACCAGCAAACTCACTGTCCAAAAATAGAGATGAGAGAAATAGAAGGTAATAGAAAGAAAATTATGTTGGGTCATGGCAGGGGCATAGCCAAGTGTTCAGTAGAAAGGTCTTCAGTTCTTTTTTGAAGTTGTTATAGTGAGTAATGCACCATAGATTGGCAGGGAGGTAGTTCCAGAATTTTATTATGGAGGATTTATATAGAAGATTACCACTGTTTATGTTAAAACTATAAGTCTGGAGAAGGAATTTGCCAGTACTATATAAGGGGTGGGAATGAGTATAGTAAGTGACTAGAATGGAGAGAGAGTGGGAAAAGCAGTCGGTTTATTAAGAAGGAAGTGGGCTATATGGAGTTGAGATAATCTGAGTTGATGGGAAGTTTGATCCAGTATACTTTCTTAAACACTAGACAATGGTGGGTGGAATCAGATAAGTTACCTGCAAATTTTGTGATTTTATTATGTTTGTTCCAGTTTGGAGAGCAGGCAGGACTGAAGGTTATAAAGAACTGGGGCTCCACGGAGGAGGCTAGGAAGTATGTAAGCTTGTGCCAGGGATAGTCTGGAACTGGAAGATATAATTTTTTTATTACGATATAAAAGACCAAGTTTTTGATTGGTTTTCTTAATCGATTTCTGGATGTGTAAATCAAATTTTAGTTGGTCGTTAACTGTCGTCCCTAGTAATTTTGTATGAGTTTCAATGTTGATGATGGTTTTATTTAGGGAAGTGATGGAGAAGGAGAGCTTAAGGTGATCACTAGCTTTGGGGAGAAAGAGAAGGAATTTTGTTTTGTTTTTTGGATTCAGAAAAAGTTGAATTATTTAATGTGTTTAAAGTGAGAGGATCTTTAATGAGGTGAGTGGGAAAAGAGAAGTAGGACATATTGTCTCTCTTTTAGGTACAGGTGGCAGTACTCCAGCAGCCCTAAGCAATATACAAGATCAACACACAACATTTAACAGGTCTATGGTTACTAGATTTAATGCTAATTTTTATGAGCTTAGGGCCATAGTTGAATCTAATTGGAAAATGTTATGGATGGATCCAGAATATGTGAAATATGTAGGTTATAAATCGTTGTTGGTTTATAAGAAGGATGTGTGTTTTAAGACAGTACTTGAGAGGCCTTTGAGAGTTGAAGGGCCTGGTAATATGATGAAGTGTGGCCACTGCTCACAGTGTCCCCATATCTCTGAATGTTGAGAAGTGGTAGTGGAAGGATAAAGGACAATTAAACTTCATTGTAGGTCTTATTGTGGGAGCAAAATGGTAGTATATTTAGCCCAGTGTTTATGTTGTCCCGCATTCTATATAGGTAAAACTAAGTTAAGTCTGTGGAAAAAGAGTTTACCAACATAACTATAATATTACAAAAAAAGATGAAATAAATGCTTTATATAAACATCTGGCACAGAATGCTGGACATAGGTTCAGATTTTGTGTTATTGATAGGGCAAATCTGGGTCAGAGAGGAGGTCTGGTGGAGGACTTCCTAGAATTTTTGGAATGTAAATGGCAACTAAAAACTAGAGCCAACTGCTTTCCTGGTATAAATGAATATATTTCCATTTCTAGTGTATTAAAATTAAAGGCTGCTATGTATATTTGAACTTATTATTTTTATCAATCATGTTTTTAAAATGCATTAGCATAATTGGAGTTTTTATATTATAGTTGTGTAAATGTGTGTATATATTTGAGTAGCGAAATGGACTGTTGCTTTAATAATCAAAGATATGTTTTATTAAGGCTATTTTGTATATATAAGTTTGTAGAGGGATATGGTATTTTATTGTGAAGAAGTCCTGTGTATTGAATGGATGAAAGCAATAAATAAACTGGTTTCCTTTGGGTTCAATGCTTCACCATCTGTTTTTTTGTGTTTTTACAAGTTTGTGCTTACCTTGATTGAAAAAGTTGATTATCATCAAGCCAACTTTCAACAGAGAGGAAAGACTGTTGTGTAAGTGTCTGAAGTTGTGAGATTGAGCTTGAAGATGTGATGAGAGTAGAATCATCTGCGTATTGTATGAGGGTTGAGTGGGTAGTGGAAGAATGGAGGTCATTAATGAAGTTGTTAAAGAGAAGAGATCCCAGGATAGAGCCCTGTGGAATGCCAGTGTGAATTGGTAGAAACACTGAAC